>NC_060887.1:19752962-20072962 GCF_014805685.1 Silurus meridionalis
ATTACAATTTGGAACAAATATTTAAAACAGACCTTTGAAGTTGTACAATATAACAGTATTTTTAATAAAAGACATTTTTAGTTTGGTTTATTTTTTCTCACCTTTAACAGTCCTTCAACAGTAAGTATGGCTGTGTGATCTGACTACGCTGTTAAAGTCCACATCTGTTGCTATGTTGCTGAATAGCCAGTCATCATTCAGTGGTGGAGTTGATACTGGATAAGGGTATGGGTTTTGATAAGGAGCAGGAAAGGACTGGGCCACGCCCTCAAAGCTCGGAATACTCTGATTACTTTCTTTATTTAAAAAGAGCATGAGTTTCCTATGCAGTTGCTATTGGCTTGTACTGGAATGTCAAAACCATAGCATTGTACAGATGTGGTGGAGAGCATGTTTCCAGAATTAGAATGATCTGAGATTAGATTTAGAATAGGCCCTGACTCAATCTTTTTCTTTTCTTGATCTGTCAGCGTGTAATAATGATTGTTTACCTTGTTTAGTGCATGATTATAGTGACTAAGCTGTCGCTCCCAGGTTTTAGGTTCGATCTGTTTTAACGGGTCATGTTCAAGTTCTTGCAAAGCATGTCTTAAATGATTACCCTGCTCAGAGATGGTCCATGTACCTCCAGTTAGGTACTGATCCCCCTTGTTTACTGCTGTACTTATATCAGGCTGATTTATGGAACAGTCCACTGTCTGTCCAGTTTGTCCCACTTGGTTGTGGTGGCCGCTGGATCCACAGTGTGCTAGACTGTAAATAATGTTACTTCTTAATTCATTCTGTACATTCATGTTCTTTGCAGAATTTTGGAGCAGTGTGGAAATCTGCTGCAGTCCTCCAAATATATCTCCATCACCACAGGTTGCTTTCTTATCCATTGCAACGTCTGTTTGTGAAGCGTTAAGGAGCGGGAGGTTATCTTGAAAACAGCTCAGGTCTTCTTCAGTGTGGATGTCCCAAACTGCGGCCATGTCCATTTGGTCAATTTGTTGCAAATACTCTTCTGAGTCCAGCAGCTCAAGATTCTCCATTAAATCCATCTGTAGACTCTCCGCAGTGTGTTGAATTTGGGAGGTGTGGTCATTCTCTGGTTGTATTTGTACCTCAAAATCACATGAATTCAAAGACAAAGGAGACACTGGTGAGGTGGGTGATAGCTCAAACAACGTCAGTCCTAAATATTGTTCTTCATCAGGTAAATTAGGGATCTGTACATGTAAAGTCTCTGGTATCTTTTCAGTACTTTCAAGTGAGGTAAATACACTGTCTTTTAGAATGTTATTGCTAACTGATATCAAGTCATTTGAATCAGCAGAGCCACAATGAATTTGTTGCCTTCGACTCATGAAGTCAATGATTTCTTGTGGAGAGTTTTCATCGCTTTGCTCTACCAAATCTCCATCTTCCCTTATCTGACTATTTTTTCCCTTGTTCTGTTTATTCAGAGATTTGCTCTTCAAGGAGCATCCATTGCGGTTTATCACAATACTGTCTAGAGTTATTGTATCAGTGTCCTCCTCCAGGTGTTTTGTTTCAGCCACACCAAAGACAGCAGTGGCTGCAAGGAAACAAGGATTACAAGATTTCATCCCACATCAGACGCAAGATCCAACTAAACAAATCCTGAACATCGGAACTGCTACCATATCTATGGAAATTATATAAATAGGAGACATTTTACCTTTTTTCGGGTGTTTTTCTGATTCATGTTTGGGAGTCGACTTTATTTCCGATTGTCTTTGTGACTTTGCATCAACTGAAAAAATAGCTGATGCCAGCTGATGATTTGCTGACTCTATTTCTGCAAATTTCCTATGAAAATTTTAAATATTGGTAAAGGAATCAACAACTTATTTAAGACTCTTTCTGCTTGTGTGACCTACCTCTGGATCATGTTGTGTAGAAACCTGCGGTGATTGACCTGTCGCTTGGATGGCTTGTTCTTCCGTGGCTTTTGCAAAGTTCGCATCATGTAGCCAGCTGCTGATGTCATAAATGTAATTAGGTCGCGACCCCATGGCACTCCTCGTTCCAGCCCCGGTTCAAATGATATGGTGCTGGATGGACGCATCTCTTGAAGCAGAGGATAACCTGATTAAAACTGATTCCCCCCTGTTTTTATAAAATTTTAACACCTTTAAATGTTTAAGACCAGGCTTGTCTCAAACAGCTATATATTTACTTATTTAAAATATGGACTGATTAAATGCAGCTACAAGATTTTATCAATATACAAACATCAGTTGATTTTTTTTAATTAACATCTTTAAAGCATAAAAATTGCCAACCTTAAAAATGTTTAATTTCAGTGTTCAACAGAGAGGGAGGTGCAAATTTTCTGTTCAAGTACATATTTTTTTCAGTTGACATTCAAAATGCATTCTCCTTTATATAAGATGTACATTAAAGTGATTTGAAACATTTAGATTTTTCGAAATATGTCGGTATGTGGCAAACAACATAAACAGTCTTTGTGGAAATCCAACCATGAAATAATCATCAGCAAGAGACACAACATTTACAGAGCAAAAGCATGAAGCTTACAGACAGTTAGTGCACCCATCCTTCAATCATATTCTACAACCCAATGAAGATTATATAAATGAATAAATGCTAAACTAAACTCTTTGGTCTTATCTGCCATTTAAGTAATGAAGATTATTGTAATTAAGTTCAAATAACCCCAATCTTACCTGTTCCAAGCATTTGTTAGCTCTGCACCATCTGGTAACTGTGAAAGATAAATCAGAAGCAATGCTGTATCTACATGGGCATATATAAATACAGCCTTACACAATGATCGAGGGAGGGAGGGAGAGATGGAAAGAGAATAAATGCGGTGCGGTGGCATTGAGGATGCTAAAGAAAAGACTTAAAAGAAGGCTTTTCATCATCCTTTCAAATTAAGGATGGCAAGACATCGCTGACAAAGAGAGTAGGAAGTGACTATAGACCGGTCGAGAAAGAAAAGCAGGGCAATTATCTAAGAGTCAACTGCTTTGGTCGTGTGGACTCTGTATGCATTGTGAAAAGGACCAAAGGCCGCTTGTTAAGTGTTAGCAAACAGAAGCCCACCAGTTAAGAACTGAACAAGGCTTTAATTGATCAATTTAATTTCCAGGCCTCATTAACGCATTCTCCAGTCGGAGAGCTTTTCTTGTTGCTACAGACAAATTGCCCTCACATTTCTACACGGACACACAGAAGGATTGTTAATTTTACGTATCTATGAAAAAATTCAACATAACAGACTGCCGAGGAATGATTTATGAATGGTTAATTTCTTGTGCTCTCTTCTTGCTTTCTTACCACTACCATGACATTTAATAGTGAGGTTAGGAATGACACTTTGAATAAAACATTCAATGCTACTGTTTGTCACTTGTTTATTTATAAATTGAAATGTTGTAACGCTTGACCACAATTTTTTGGTGAAAAAACATTTGACACAAAGTTGACACAAAACACAAATATGTTTATTTGCCATGAACTCTCAAATATATTTAAAAATATTTTATAAGTAAAAACTTACCTTAGCAAGATGATTATGGACAGTGGGAGGATATTAATGCAAGATCCAAATGTATTTAAAATGCAGTCAGATGTAGTAGTCATCAACAGATAAGAATACAAGCCAACAAGCTAGAACAGAATAGAGTGATCAGAGAAAGGAAACAAGCAATAGATTGGAGGAGAGAAAATAAATGGAAGTAGTACATAATATACGATAATTGGTATTGGTATTTTCTTGCTTTTGTACAGCTAGAATTTAAAGTTTATGTTTGAGGATATAAGACATGTTAGCAAGATGTGAACTTGTGTTAATTTATATAGGAATGAGCATCAAAGACCATGTCAATTTAAGTGGCTTTATTATCATTGTTTAACCCTATACAGTTAGTACAGTACACAGTGAAACAAAACAACGTTCCTCCAGGACCAAAATGCTATAACAACATACAGTACTTAACAAGATAACACAGAACTAACTGAGTCGACCTACATAGAGCAATGCATAAAGCAAATCTGAGGAAAAACATGCAAACTACACAAAACAAAACTGTATAGAACAGTGGTGGCAGTCATTTGACACTGGTCATTTGTACTATTTATTTGTTTTTGTTTTTTTTGTTTTTTTTATAAATGCTTATGAATGTTATTATATTTGCTACCTAGAAGAGTATGTAATTTAATGTTAAGTAGAAGTGCCATTCCTATAATACAGCTGCGTAATATTATTGATAAACTGAACCAAATGCAATCGAAACACTATATCATATTAAGTATATTATATTATTGTTCATATTTGTCAATACATTAGAATGAGCAACGTTAGTAACATTAGCAGTAACTGAGAGGGTGGAGACCTATTTTTAGTACTGCTACAGTCCAGCTGCTTTACGGAGAGCCACTGAAGACCATGTGCTTTTGGGCTGGAGGAAATCCTCTCAATATCAGCCACCTTAAGGAATTTACTATGGAGAATCCCAATCATTGTGTGGTGTTGATACAATCTTGTGAAGGGTGTGTTTAGCATTTAAACTTATTTTGAGATTACATGCACGATAACTGATCTCAAGCAGGTGAGTTAGTTACTTTACATTTGTACTTTTATAATTATTTATAATGATGCTACTTTTAATTTACACTTAAGCTCTTTATGTGCTCTTTGTGCAAAGTGCTGAATATTAAATATTGGTTGTTTTTTAGTTGGAAAAATGAGTAAATATATATTTTTACAACTGAATCCCTGTACATTTTACTGTCACTTCCGAAAGCAGATTGTGATGTATTGAGCTATATCTTACTCCAGTGCGCTTATTCCACACTATTTCAGCATGTGTTATTTTCTCACGTTTTGCATTGTCTGATAAAGGCTTATCATTAAGGCTTAACACACTTTCATTTATCTTCATAGAACTTTGACCCACTGCAGAGGCTTGCTTTTATTGGCCAAAGCATGAACTGGTCTGTTGTCTTCTGAAGCCAATTGGATTAAAGTTAGAACATACAGTCTGTGTCAAACATTAAGATCTGTTAGCCGAATGGTGAGTTATATCTTTTTGTCCCTTTGAAAGGTTTTAAATATTTGTAGTATGCTTATCAATTGTTAAAGATTATATATTTTACCAAAGGGTATACATTGTTCTTCAAAAGTCTCTGCTTATTCTTTAATCTTCCATTACAGCAGGCAGCATGAATAGAGTATGGGCCATGTTCAGATCCTACCCATACATTAGCAATGTGGTGGGCTATACAACCCTGTTTGCCACTGCAGACTTGATTCAGCAAGGCATGTTAAGAGACACACATGGCCAAAGCACAAAGCTTAGTGGGGAAGTTTCTGAAAAGGAAGCATCAATAACATCCAGAGAGGAAGGAGCTATGTCTCATCTTGAAGACACTGAATGGAGAAAGCATTCAGCAAAAGAAGAGAATTCATCAGGAACGGTGTCAATTGTTCCAATTCACAGTGTTGACTTGAGCCAGACATTTCGTGTAGCTTTGGTGGGATTATGTTTTCATTCCAACTTCAACTACCACTGGTTACGTGCATTAGAAAAAAGGTTTCCAGGGGCAGGGGCCAAAACAATATTTGTTAAAGTGTTTCTGGATCAGCTAGTTGCTGCTCCTGCAACAATAAGTGCCTTCTACATAGGTGAGTAACCAAGTTTGTCCAACACTTAACCTATTCTAAGAACATCCCAAGTTTTAAAAAAAGATGTATTCAAAAGTTGATGTAATTATTATTTTAATTCATTTACTTTTGTGGTTTAGTGGAGAATGTTTATATTTTTAAAGGGTTGAGCACTTTAGAAGGAAGTGAAGACCCCTTGGAAGACTGGAAAAATAAATTCTGGACTTCTTACAAGGTAAATTTAGTATACCATTGTGCAACCTTAACAACAGGCAGGAAAAGGTTAACTAGAAGTCTTAACTAGTGTTTTTAAACCTTTTTCTCTCATGAACTCTTACATTACTTTATTCAAATATTTCATAATTACTAATATAATTATGTGTTACCATATAATTATGGCAACATATGCACTGATCCTTAGACAGATATATATTAATAGTCTATTTCAAATCAGGTTTTATTCATTAACCCACGTAAAAGTTGTATTTTTACCACAATAAAATTTTAAATAGTGTTTAATTCAACACAAGCTATATACTGTCATGCACGGATCAAGAGTCGTAAACCAGAATAAAGTCAATAAGCTTTATTTGCCTTAGTACATGGGCTAGAGAACATAGGCAGTCCAGCGATGATCTGTAGTGTAAAATGTAGATCGGACGGTGAGCGAGTGTGGACGAGGGGGGGCCTTATAAAGGGGAGTGTAGATTGGAGACAGGTGTGGGTGATTAATAGGAAGGAGAGGCTGAGTGAGAGTGCAGGAGGAGGCGTGGCTGGTGGTTCTCTGACATATACTGTTTAACTGTGTATGTGAGAAATAAAATCTTGAAATCTTGATTATAATATTATCAGAAAATATCAGTCCATTTTCTATGAAAGCACTCTATTTTTGTATTTAGTATTTTTGATTATAATCCTTATACTTATGTACTTGTTGTAAAATGTTGTAATTATGTGTTAAAATAACCATGAATAATAATAAGGTACTTATGGAAGGCATCTTTAATATACGCTGACATGAGAAATATTCTAAACAGGGGACTTTGTGCTTTACAATTTCTCAGTTTTATTAAGTTCAAGATTTGAATTTATAGAATGGAACTTGTGGTGATTGTACTATTAAAACGGATAAACATCTTATTAAATAAATTGTTTTTTACCTGTTTGCAAATGACAGTGGTATGAGAGGAATAAAATATTTTGGGATGTTTTGTTTTCGGTAAACAGCCTTGTTATCATTAATTGTTATTCATAATCATTTATCTATTTAATATTTATTTTTATTTTGGCAGACTGGGGTTGTCTACTGGTCCATAATGCAGGTATGATAAACTCCATTAGCATTTATCCATTTAACCATTGATCCTTAAAGTTTAACCCTCAGATTTTCTGTTGTTTTCTTCATTACAGGCAGTAAATTTCTCTCTGGTTCCACCGATTGCACGCACAGTTTTTGTTGGAGGAATCTCACTGGGCTGGACTGTCTTTCTTTGTCATTTTAGACAGCAGAAGAATGAAGCTCATTCCAGTTATACTAAATAGAATGCAATAATCATGTATCATTAAATAAATACGAGCCTGTTTGACTTTAATCAAATTATGAGCCTGTTTCTTCAATCTAGCAAAAAATGGTGGAATCAAAGTTCTCCTGCTCATTTGAATATATGTTAAGTAAATGTGCTTATATTATAAAATCATTTCTGTAGACCACTGAACTCTTTTGATGTTTTGCTCACTTTGTAAATGGAAAAGGTTGTCGGTAAGTGACACCAGACTTTTAGAAGATGAGTCGTTGTAGTTCAAAGAAATGGCATGGCCATGTGACTGTGCGGAAGGCGTGTTCATATACTGCTTTTAACATGCGTCAGGAGTTTCCTGTGTTTCAGTGCCTGTTTTGATGGCGTTATACACTTGAATTCCAGATACACAGAAATAGATATTATACTGTGATAAAAAGATGATGGTGTGTATGTGTGTGTGTGCATATTGAAAGAAGGGGGGATTGAAACATAAACATAAACGATTGAAACATAAACTCAGTAATGTGTATATATATATATATATATATATATATATATATATATATATATATATATATATATACATATATGCACGGGGTGACATGCACGATTGAAACATAAACATAAACGATTGAAACATAAACTCAGTAATGTGTATATATATATATATATATATATATATATATATATATATATATATATATATATATATATATATATATATATATACATATATATATATATATGTATATATATATATATATATATATATATATATATATATATATATATATATATATATATATATATATATATATATATATATATATATATATATATATATATATATATATATATATATATATATATATATATATATATATATATATATATATATATATATATATATATATATATATATATATCAAATGCAATCCTTTTATTTTAAATCTGAGTTCCCTCAGGAATGTCTCTGCCTTGTCTACGCCTTGCATTTTAAGCACATTTTTATTATAATTGTTAATATTAACATTAAGAACTTACACAAAAATGGCAGGGGTATAAAAAAGAATCTAGAGATAGCACCGTGTCACTATGGTGACTCACTCTTTACCAGAAATATGATTTGCTGCACTTTCAGCTGCACTTTTATGCACATCTTCAAGAGTTTGACAATTCCACATAACGAGCAAGTAAATGAATGAAGGATGAATAAGTGTTAAAGTATGCTGAAATAAGTAGAACAGTTAAGTAGAATATATCTTTAGAAAATTATTACACATTACCCAAATTGGGTCTAGGAAATATATATATATATATAATTTTTTACATAAATAAATAAATAAATAAATAAATAAATAAATAAATAAATAAATAAATAAATAAAATTTTCCATTCATTAAATTTTATTGAATCATTTAGAATGTTAGTAAAATGTAATGAAATTCAATCAACATAATAAAAAAGTGTATTGCATTAATTTTATTTATTATATTTTATTTGTCTATATTATTTAAACAAGCAGGCATGTTATGTAAAATTGTTTTAAAAATGTAAACGTTGATGATAAACAACTGTTAATAATAATAACCTTAAAAAAAATAAATGTAACCGACCGAACCGTCACTTAAAAACCGAGGTACATACCGAACCATGAATTTTGTGTATCGATACACCCCTAAAATTTACATGCATAATAAAATGCATATAAGTAATACAAGTAATTTCTCAGATGAAAACATTAAAATTATTTTATTACTTACGCATGTTGGCTTTCAGGTTTATTTTTGTGGTTTCGACACATTATCTATGCTTTCGCGTATTCAATATTTTCACTCCTGGATGTAAGTATTGTATAATTTATAACAATCTGGAATCAAACTGTTATGAACAATGAAGTCATTACAAGGTCTGAATTAACAAGTTCTTTTTAGTTCAAACAAATGCTGCAGATCTAAAACAAGCAAATCTCGTACTGTCATTACCCCTGTTACTGTGTGTTACTGTATTACCCCTGTTACTGTGTGTTTCTGTCATTACCGCTGTTACTGTGTGTTACTGTATTACCCCTGTTACTGTGTGTTACTGTCATTACCCCTGTTACTGTGTGTTACTGTATTACCCCTGTTACTGTGTGTTACTGTCATTACCCCTGTTACTGTGTGTTACTGTAGTACCCCTGTCACTGTGTGTTACTGTCATTACCCCTGTTACTGTGTGTTACTGTCATTACCCTGTTACTGTGTGTTACTGTATTACCCCTGTTACTGTGTGTTACTGTCATTACCCTGTTACTGTGTGTTACTGTCATTACCCCTGTTACTATGTGTTACTGTATTACCCCTGTTACTGTGTGTTACTGTTATTACCCCATTACTGTGTGTTACTGTAGTACCCCTGTTACTGTGTGTTACTGTCATTACCCCTGTTACTGTGTGTTACTGTATTACCCCTGTTACTGTGTGTTTCTGTCATTACCGCTGTTACTGTGTGTTACTGTCATTACCCCGTTACTGTGTGTTACTGTCATTACCCCTGTTACTGTGTGTTACTGTATTACCCGTTACTGTGTGTTACTGTCATTACCCTGTTACTGTGTGTTACTGTCATTACTCCTGTTACTGTGTGTTACTGTCATTACTCCTGTTACTGTGTGTTACTGTATTACCCCTGTTACTGTGTGTTACTGTATTACCCCTGTTACTGTGTGTTACTGAATTACCCCTGTTACTGTGTGTTACTGTATTACCCCTGTTACTGTGTGTTACTGTATTACCCCTGTTACTGTGTGTTACTGAATTACCCCTGTTACTGTGTGTTACTGTATTACCCCTGTTACTGTGTATTACTGTCAAGTCAAGTTTATTTCTATAGCGCTATTCACAACAGACATTGTCTCAAAGCAGCTTTACAGAAATCAACAGTTAAGGTGAATGGTGTGCATTTAATTCATTACCCCTGTTACTGTGTGTTACTGTCATTACCCCTTTCTGCCATCTCCGTATTACACATCGCTAAAGTGCTGACCAATGAGGAAAGAAGCTGTGGTCACGTGTCATCACGGTACCACCGTGTTCTCGCTGAACGCTTTATCGCGAGATTGCGCTACTTCCTTTTCCCTTTTCCCTCTGAGTCCAAGATGGTAGGTAGCAGCCTCGGCTAGTTTGGAACGTTTACTTTGAAAATCTGTAGCCATCCTGGTGTCTCTGTTGTCATACGTAAAGGAAATGCATTTGTTTGAATCACAAAGATTTACACGCATGAGATTTTGTAAAGATTTGTTGCTCATTAGCAGTTATATTGTTATATACTGATATCTCGAGTCGAGCGGCCTTTTCTTATAGCGGTGTCAAAGCGTGTGTATTGTACTGTGGCTGTTTGGGTCATTTCAGTTCAGCGGTAATAATTTGTTTCATCTTTAAAGAATTTTTTTTTTTTTAACAAAACCGAGTTCACACATTAAACACGGTGTAGTTGAATGAAACCAGTAGACTTGTGTAGTAGCCGGGTGCTAACTCCATAACTCCCGGTGTAGTAGCACACAGTCACCTAGTGTGTGTGTGTGGTGTAAGGGAATGCACGGAATATCAAGAGTGTAGACATATAATTTACAACAAAATGGCAATACTTTTTTTTTGTCTCACATCTACGTTAAGTCTCCATATGCGCTTATACGATTAGCCAAGTTACTGCAGTAGCTAGCCGGCTAACGCTAGCATAACTCATTGACTGGAATGGCTAGTAGTGTGTTCACATGTGGGTGAGAGATTTTCTCTTCGTGTGTGTGTGTGTGTGTGTGTGTAATATATTTTATATATTATGTATGTATGTGTGTGTGTATATATATATGTGTGTGTGTGTGTGTGTATATAAATATATATATATTATATATTATATAAATAAAATGGATGTGTGTATATACACACACACAGCCTGGCTTCCAAAAGCTCAGTGTACATGTATTAAAGTGTCAACATTGCAGTGTATAATATTCCTGGTTGCTGTGTCTACAGGGAGTTGACATCAGACACAACAAGGACCGCAAGGTGCACAGGAAGGAGCCCAAGAGCCAGGATATCTACCTGAGGCTCCTGGTCAAGGTGCGTAACTCGGGTGTCTGGGGTTTTCTCCAAGATCTCTTTCAGATCCATCAGGCCTTTTTCTTAGTGTAGGTCACAGCATTTAGTCGATGCTTTTGGGTTGCTTGCTGTTTTAATCGCCTGTAAATAAACAAAGAAAACTGTAGAAATAGCAACAGATTGAAGAGCTGTAAATGTATGAAAAAAATAACTAGTCAAATACTGACAATTTATGTTCTTCAAAATCTAATGAACATATTTGTGTTTAAAACATTCCCCCCTCTTTACTTTTTTATTTTTTTATATAAGCAAGATATTAAATTCTGCAGCTGTAAGGCTTTTTTTTTGTTCAATTTAGCAGCTTGCACGGGCAGAAAAATGATGCCCTTCCCCAAACCAAAACATATTGCACGTTTACTGCAGTTAAATTATGATTCAGTATTTTTCTCAGTGCTGTCAAACCGTACCTGATTTAGCATAGAACCAGACTGTCTTGGTCAGACTATTTTTTTCCCCTGAGCACAAGTTGTTTTCTCACCTACCGAAACAAGCTGAACCACAAGGAAAACTTCAGGGTTCTGTTGAAATGGACTGAATGCTGTTTATGCAAAAGCACAGTCATATATTAAATTTTTTTGTCAAATTTACATGTTTATCATGTTACGCTTCCATGTCGTGATAGTTGTTTATTTTACAATAGTTGTACAGGTTCCTGGCTCGCCGTTCAGATGCTCCCTTCAACAAGGTCGTCCTCAGGAGACTGTTCATGAGCAAGACAAACCGACCCCCTCTGGCTCTGTCTCGCCTGGTCAGTATCCACAATGCATGTCTGAAAGAGTACTGCAATCCTGTAAAAAGTCTAAACACTGAATGAATATAATAAACACTGAACACGTCACTGTTGGCCTGCAGTTTTCCTGTTGGCAAGCTTTTTTATTATTTAAAACACCATGTTAATGTGTATCAAACCACCCGCAGAAAACTGAATAGAACCTCGCATTAAGATTCTGACAAATCGTGATTTGTGTATAATTTTAATTAAGACGACTTCTGCTACGGTTTAAAAATAAGCGCCTCCTTATTTGAACTGTTTAGATGGGCAACGTATTTTCATTGTTAATGTCAATCTACACACTTTTGAAGATATTTATGAATGTTTATATTGAAATATGTGATGGGCTTATGAATGTTTCTTCTGGTTGATGCTGCGATTTAGTTTTTTCTCTGAAAGTTAGAGCCGCTCTGTCGTCATGGGGGGATGTTAGTGTAGTGTTTAATAGAAAAACATTTCAGCAATTTAACGTAAGTCAGGTTTCACTTTTGGCTGCTAAAAACAAGAGCATGATGTTCTCATTTCGCTCACCATTTTCCAGTGATGTTCGGCGTCTCATTTAATAAAAAAAAAGGTCAGACTTATTGGGGACAATTGAACAAGTTCCGGAATCGATGTCGATATATGGCAAAAATTTCGGAACTTGTCTGGGTGCAGTGATGTTGATGGCAGGATTTACTTAAGTTGTAGCTTTGACCAATAAATCAATCTCAAAAGCCACTAAATAGGAATTATATTGAAAGATTTATTTTATCAGCAATTGAGGAAAAAATCTTTCAATATAATTCCTATTTAGTGGCTTTTAAGATTGCTCATCATGATTCGAATATTATGAAGGTTTGCTTCTCTTTAAAGAGTTATTGTACAGTTTACTTCCGATTTTAAAACTAACACTACCAGGTTTTGGCCCTAAGCGCTCTAGTTTCAGTCTCACTGTCACAGAGTGTGCATTTATTAAATTATGGTTTTGTGTGTTGCACATAGATTTATTTTGTGTATGAGATTATTGTATTGTAACTTTTCTCCTTCATCTTTCTTCTTGCACATAGCATGTTAAGTAGTGGAAACAAACACTTTCACAAAACAGCATTCATATTCTTACCCATTTTGGGTCAGGGCTGTCTTAGAGCTTTATACTGAAAATACTGTTTATTTTAAAAACTCTATATGGTAGTTTGAGGTTTAGAGTGGATGCATGAGTTGTTGTTTTAAAACTCTTGAATTATATGCAAGTTCCTTGAAATGAAAAAAGAATTTTCTGATTAAAGTAGGACTGAACTTCATGTACTTCCATTTTAAATGTTCAGCTTTAATCGACTGTTCACGATTGGATTTTTCTACTCTGCTTTATACTCAGATTCGTAAAATGAAGCTTAAGGGACGTGATAACAAGACAGCTGTTGTTGTGGGAACCATCACTGATGATGTCAGGATTCAGAACATCCCCAAACTGAAGGTGGGTGTAAAATATGCTTTCTTTTGGATGTTGGATATAAAACTAGTTATTTTGTTTTGTTCACATTTGAACAGACATTAAAATGGTTAATTATGTGGGTCCCAGTATGAAGTGTAACTTGTGTATTTAGCTTTTAACAGATCTTTTAACAAAGTGGTTTTTGAGTTGGGTGAAAAGTGAATCTGTGGAACAGCTTTAAACGAATTCTTTAGACACTTATTAAAATATTCAATTTAGCTCATTTGGATTTTGATTGCCCCTAAATAATTAATTACTTTAGGTGCATTTTAATTCTGTTTTGTTTTTAATGTTTAGGTAGTTTGATCCAGTTTAAGTTGGAAGTTCGGCTTTGTTTTAGTATTTTGGTTGGTTAGGTATAGCAGCTGTAATTGTTATGGAAGAATAACTCTGTTGCTTTTGTTCAGGTGTGTGCTTTAAGGGTGACTTCAGGAGCTCGTAGGAGGATCATGAAGGCTGGAGGCCAGATCATGACCTTTGATCAGCTGGCTCTAGCTTCCCCCAAAGGACAGAACACTGTGCTACTGTCAGGTGAGTGAGTGTTCAAACAGGATATATGTTAATCCAGATAGTGTGCTCAAAGAACTATTGAACATTACATTATGCCGTAATACAGAAATAATTACAAATATTCAGATAGTGACTTTTTAATAGGCTATTTTACATAAACGGAGTGTGCTGTCTCATCAGCAGAAATTACTAGCAAAAACTGAAGAGGGTGGCATTGCTGTTGCCTACACTGCAAACTCAATAATCGTCAGTCTCCCCAACTAGAATCCAGTTTACTTACATATTTTTGTCTTATTGGTTTTAAATACAATAAGTGTAAATGATGTGCAGTTGTCTTGTTGAATCTGCACATAAATCTACCTCAAGGTGATGCTTTTTGAGAAATCCCATTTTAAAGCACATGTTCTTGAACTGCTTTCTTTCATGGTTTGTTTTTAAAGGACCTCGCAAGGCCAGGGAGGTGTACAGACACTTTGGAAAAGCCCCTGGAACTCCCCACAGCCATACCAAGTAAGATCATGCCTTTTTTTTTTTTACTGCTACAGTTTAGTATGATTTTATATTTATTTTATTTTTCATTTTTATTTTTTTAAATAGTTTGTGTACACACCACTAGAGTGATTTTTCTATCTTCCCGCAGGCCCTACGTTTGTTCCAAAGGAAGGAAGTTTGAGCGTGCTCGTGGTCGCAGAGCCAGCCGTGGCTACAAGAACTAAGTGGTGTCTTTGTTTTGTATTCATCAAAATGCAAATAAAGATGTGATGATCTACCCCATGGGTTTCTATCTGACCTTTTAATTTGTATACTGAGCAATATAGTCAGATTGAATAATCTCAGATCTTTATTAATCATTTTATGACCTCTTTTTTTCTCGCTCTACACAGAGAATTGTGTGGTGAGATTTACTGAAGATAAGCTGGTTTAATCTGTTTAGAGTAAACTACTAGAGTAAAATTGATCCATTTATATAGGGCAATGAAAAAGTGTAAAGGCGTGCATGTAAATTTTTTTTTTTATATTATTTATTTTATACATTTATAATGCCTAGTTATACAGAAAGCAGTTAAGTTGCATTTGCAAAAGTATTGCATAATACCCATGCAAAAATTTGTTGCATTCTACATGATGGTTGAATCGTGTAGCTCTTACATCATGTATTACCACATTAATTGGAAAATGTGGAGATGTGATTGGTATTAGTTATACATACGGTCGTACATGTACATAAATGTTGTCATAGAGTTCTGTTAAGTTTCAATATTAATGTAAAAGCAGCTGAAGTTGCGTCAGTGGAAACTATTCTCTAAGTGTAAAGAAGTTGTGGCTATTTTTGATTCTGTTTTCAGTTTGATTGGCTTTGGAAATGCATTTGTGCAGCAGTGGTTGGGGGGGGGCACTTTGAGCAGGTGCTATTTCTGAAATGCTTTTCAAAGTGCACTTTTTCACCACCTTTGGAAATAAACATGAATTTTACTGACGTCTGTCAACTGTAACATGCAAAGTAAATGTCAATGTCAATTTACTTGCTTGTAAAAGTATTTGTATTTCCCCCCTAGTGGGGCTCAGATTATATATAGTTTATGCATTTGCACAACCTGCATATATTCAACTAACTGGCTCTTTTTTACTGTAGTATATTGGCACTAATCTTTAATTGGACTACAATATTCTCAGTCTTGCAGGCAGAGAAAAGCACTTGTATTCTTGATTGTCCAGCTTTAATCCAAATATTTATTTTTGTCAGCTAATTATAAACATCAGCCTCTTTTAAAATGCCACCTAATAGAAATGATTCTCTTATTCCTAAATAGTGTTTTTTTTTTTCTTTGATAGTAATTGCAATTAATTTTATCTTTCAGAGGTCAATTGAAAGGTTTCAAATGTATGCTGTTCTGTCAAGCCTCCTAATACTTGTGCACTAGGTGCTTACACTGATAAACCATACTTTGTTTTAGCAATTGATTCTCTTGAGTAATTAATACCATTTGCTTTGTGCTTAATGTGCATAGTCTTATTTTTTAGAAAAATAATCTTACTGTACTATGTTTCAGATAGAGAGAGAGAGAGCACAGAGCTGAAAACATCTTTAAATCCCAAGCAATGCCAGTCATCTCTTTCTTTGGAAATCATTTCACCTTCAGTTGAATATTTTAAAGAATGTTGAGAAAAATAGAAAAACCAGTGAGCTTTTAAGGGGCCCTTTTTAAAGAATTTATATTTTAAAGAAATGTGCTCCTTTTTTTTTTCCTTGATAATTGGATAAATTGGAAGAACATGGAAAAAATTGTGAAACAGCATTGAAGAATGTGCACAGTGTAGTAAATCTGTTTTATATAAGTACAGTATGTGATTTGACAATGTGTAGATGGAAAAACATTTTTGGATGAAAAGGTGTGTAGATAGGTACATACAGTACATTCAGAAATTTTTCACAGCGCTTCACCTTATCCATGTTTTATGTTACAGCCTTATTCTAAAATGGATTAAATTGATCACTTTCCTCAAAATTCTACAAACTAAATTTCTTAATAATGACAACGTGAAATAAGTTTCTTTGAAATCTTGGCAAACTCCAGGCAGTCTGTCATGTGACTTTTACTGAGGAGTGGCTTCCATCTGGCCACTCTGCCATACAGTGCTGCAAAGATGGTTGTTCTTCTGAAAGGTTCTTCTCTCACCACAGAGAAATGCTGGAGCTCTTTCAGAGTGACCATCAGGTTCTTGGTCACCTCCCTGACTAAGGCCCTTCTCACCCGATCGCTCAGTTTGGCCAGGCGGCTCCGCTCTAGGAAGAGTTCTCGTGGAGGCCACTGCGCTTATTTGGACCTTCAATGCTGCAGAAATCTTTCTGTAAATTTCCCCCAGATCTGTGCCTCGACACAATCCTACAGACAATTCCTTGGACTTCATAGTTTGGTTTGTGCTCTGGCATGGACTGTTAACTGTCCTTTGTCTTGAATTGACGAATAAAGGTTTATCTTATCTTATCTTAACTGTGGCACCTTATAGACAGGTGTGTGCCTTTCAAATCACCTCCAATCGACTACATTTACCACAGGTGGACTACAATCAAGTTGTAAAAACATCTCAAGGATGATTAGTGGAAACGGGATGCACCTGAGCTCAATTTTGAGAGTCATGGCAACGGCTGTGAATACTTATGTACGTGATTGTTTTCAGTTTTTTTATTTTTGATACATTTAAAAGGATTTCAAACAAACTTCTTTCACATTGTCATTATGGGGTATTGTAATGAATTGAATCTATTTTGGAAAAAGCCTGTAAAATAGCAAAATATGGAAAAAGTGATGCGCTGTGAATACTTTCTGGATGCACTGTATATAATGTATGTATGTACATAAACGGTGTACATACACAGTTATATATGAAGCAATATTATACTGCAGCCTAAAATGCTTGCATAAAAGAAATCTTGAGAAACAAACTAAATGATTTGGTATTACAGACTTTACCATTTATTTTTTCTTTCTTTCTTTTTTTTCTTTTTATTTATATTAGCAGTTTTTTTTTCTATATACCTCAAACATCCACCATGAAGTCCTGAACTGAAGGAATGATTTAACAAATTATTTTCGTTTGGTTATTTGTTATAACGTTCCTTAAAGTTGTTTAAAGTGTTTAAATAAAATGCATTAAAACACCAAAACTAACGAAATGCAGTTCACAGTATAAGAGCATTTCAGTATATCAAAACAAAACCTACTCCAGCTTTATTATGCCATTGTTGTGCGTATGTATTGAGGGAGAAAAATGTTAGAAACTATATTGGTTTTGATGTTAAGCCTACTCGATGCAGTGGTGAGTGGCTGTTATGTATAGGTATTCTTCAGAAAAAGGCGCTTTTTCACAGAAAAGTCTCAGTTCAGTGTTTCTGTGGTTTTATGCTTACAGTATTCACCATAGTTTAGAGTTTGTTTTTGTATTTGTCTTGTATGTGGGAAAGAGCTTTCTCAGTTGATGGAGTACAAGATTATATTGTGCTCAAGTTTAAAGATGGGGAAAAAAAAAAACTATCACTGAAAGCAGGCACATCCAAGCCTCAGATATAATTGGTTTACTGAGGCATTTTGTAAATAAAGTAGGTCACTTTATGGCAAGTGCTCAGCAAACTGCTGAGCAACCTGGAAAATCAGCAAACACACACAGTAAGCTTATAATTCTTATCAATTGTTCTAACTCCACTGACTCATTTCTCTCTTGGGCTAATAGCAGACTGGATGCTGAAACATGCATTTAACATTATTATTCGCACACTGAGTGTATGTGTGTGTGGGGGATCACTGGGGTGTTAAAGAGCTCTTCGTGAGTTTCTAACGTCTTTCGATGTTTCTACCAGCTGCAAGCTTCTCTGACAAGGAAACACTGTAGTGCGTTTAAGGGTTCTCCCAGAGTGACAAAAAATCCTGAAAGGCTTCTAAATTGAGTTTTCTAAGTGTGTGAGAAATATTATTTCTTGAGTGATTTTACAGCATGGAAAGAAATTCAGTTTTATCCTTGTTGCAGTATGTGAAGATTACATGAGTTCTTTATAAATATTTATAATATAATTATAATACTATTTATAATTATACATTTATAAATATTTGCAAATATTTGGACATTATTTTAGCTGTTCACCACAGTATGGTGGAGTTACTAGTAAATACAGAAATACAGAAACAGAAATGGCATGCACCATTAAATAGTGCAATTCTAAAATGAAAATTATAAGTTCTAGATAAAAAAACACAACAAGAGGACTAGATTAGTAGACATGCCATATAAAGAAAATGGCAATGAATTTGAATTGCATTAATTCCCATCATGCAAAATATATTTAATTCCATCACAGTGCTGGAATCGACAAGTGAAACACTGCTTTTCATCAGAGCAAAATTGATTTGCATCCCTGCATTTAGCATTTTATATATTGCTTTTGCATGAATATAATAAGTGAATGCTGTAATGCATGCTGAAGTCAGCATTTACATAGCGAGCGTCTTAGACCATTGTTTCAGACAGAAAAACTAATAAGGGCTTATACAGTGTTATGCCTTCACTTAACTACTCAGCTCTGGCTGCAGGCTGTCTACATAAGTACAGTGTGGTGGCATGTCTTTTGCTGTCTAGAATGGGGACAACAGTGTCAGGAAATAAAGACTCATGCATGAAAGATAAAAGTGCACAAGTCTCAGCAACAGTGTTTTGTTAGTGGGTGTGTGGTTATTCACATGCTCTTCTCACAGATAACTCTTCTCACAGATAACATTCGACCTGCCTGATTGGAGTATCTTTATAACATTCATTATAGTGATTTTGTTCACAATTTCTTTTATAAACTTTTTTCAATTTACAGAGATTAAAGAGCTGTTTCAATGTTAAAGAATTCAAACCAATGTTTTATATTCCAACTAAAGTACGGTGGAATTTCTCAGTTGTGACACAGGATTTCATATGATATACATTACGAATATGGTCCATACCTAGATTAATCCAAATAAGGAAGGATAGGAAAAGAAGAATATGGAAAAAAAAAAAAAAACGATGTGGGTGTTGAAGGTGGCACGTTTAAGTAGGCAACAAAGGAATGAATGAAGTTGTTTCAATAAGTCTTACCACATCATTTGTCTAGTGCTAATATTTTCCAACTCAATTTACATATGTACAGTATTCCTACACGTTATGTTGTATTTCCACTTAAGGGGTCTTTATCTCTCTGTCTATTCAAATATGCTTGTCCTGTACCTCACAGCATGTGGGAAAGACCCCATCAGAGATTTTGCTAACACTCACCCACTCTCTCAAAGTTGCACATGTTCCACACACAACGTGACAGCTTATCTACTTTTTCTTGTTTTTGTTGCTTTGTTATTTATATATTTATATATTTATTTATTTTTTATTTTTAGCGGACAAAGCTTTTCATACTGGTGGTTGAATGGCCATTGGCTTCTCATGTCACAAAACAACATAGTGGACCATGAAAACTTTAGTTCTAGTGTTTAAATGACAAACATGGAATATTAAGAATAAACAAATCAGTTACACTTTATCACAAGTCTCATGATAATGATGCACTGTAAGTTCTGCAAAAACCAAAAGCTAATAATAATAATAATAATTATTAACATTATTTCATTAAAGTAAATTATTTATGAGGAACAGTAACAGGCACTAATTCTATATTTACAGACACAGACACACACACACACTCTCTCTCTCCATATAAGATCAAATCAGGCCTTTGAGTATTTCTACAAATAATTAAAACATTTGTAACACGTTACATTAAATGTTAATGGAAATGTAAATGGAATATAAAGCTTGAAAATCCACTTTACATGCTGTTTACCTTAATTTTCTTACTTTTAGTAGCCTGTGCTTTGGATTCATCTCTATGAATTCTAACACAAAGCATGATATATAGCTCCTAGGGTGAGGAATGTACTCATTAATCAACACATAAGGGTCATGTATAAATTCATTAATAATAGTTGGTTTAACATTTCTTTAGTGATTACCCAAATTCTCATTTTGCTATATTGCACATTTTCCTGTTACAACATACAAACATGATGATGAAAACAATAATAAAAAAAAAAAAAAACAAACAATGGCAACAATGATCAAAGTAAAACAAGCCTCATCATATTTAGTGAAGCATGGAAATAATTTATAGCAACTCATTATAATATTGCATCTGTGTAAGCAGCACCCAGTGGAAAACTATTCTGCATATGCACTAGCAGTAAGACTTTTTTTTCTTTCACATCTATTCACAATGATGGGAGAGAAGGCTAGAAAAACAAACAAGTAAATGAGAGAGTTGAGAGGGGGGATTGAGTCATTCAGTGCATCATTACTCTCATCAAAACAACTACAGCCTCCATATGCCACATCTCTCCATCGCTGTCTGTTTCATTCACACAACAATGTGCCATGCCTTCCAGGAAATAGCACTGAGACAACATGCTGACTGCATATATGATAACTGCAGTCAATCAGGGATCAAGAGGAACACAAAAAAAATGGGCTTAGATTCCACCTGGACTGTAAATGACAACTGCAAATACGTCGAATACTAAAAAGTAAGATTAACAATATGCTTAAAATCTACAAAGCACATACATATTTTCTGAAGTAATTTAAACAAAAAAAACCAAAACAAATTTCATCACATTAATCAAGTTTTCGGACTTAATGTAAAATTTTTCACAAATGCTGCTTTACCTCCTAGTTGGCCTTAGTAATACATTTTACAGTGCGTTACTGGCTTAATTGCCTACTTAATTTTTCAAACAATATGCAAAATATATTGAAAGTAAATCTTTTGTGATTCTTTTTGTTTATAACCAACTTTATTTTTTCCACTTCTTTGGAAGTCAGTCATGACATACTTTCAGAATTTAAAATTTAAAAAGAACACCTGGGAGAATCCGTGGGCAAGTAGAATTGCCTTTGTTTTCTTTGCTTTCTATCTCTCTCTCTCTCTCTCTCTCTCTCTTTGATAGTTTCCATTGTGCGTCACATTTGAACAAATTATTGTCTGAAGTCATGTGACATAGGAAGAGGAACTACCTTGAGTGAAACACACACCTACGCCCACATGATAATATACATACTCAGCCCAAGCTAGAGACTCAGTCATAAAAAGAAAGAGGTTACATCCAAGTAGTGGAACATTAGTGACAACTATCAAAGAAGCAAAGTATCGACTTAAGGAGAAAAATGATACAAGAATATATAAAAATGCAAGTTCTGCTTTTTCTAGCAACAGCCATGTCTATCTCATGTGAGTCTCTTTTTTTTTGTATTTTACTCATGGTGTCTTCAATAATGTACATTTTTGTGAATGCCATCTGTATTTTATTAGTGTGACTGTGAATGTTTGGGAACTAGCCTTATTGCTTCTGTGAACACCTTTTCAAGTGTTAATTTATTAAAAGGACGGATGCTCTAGCTAGCATTTGTAGCAGTGGGCTTTTGTTTGTTAATCAATGTGCGTTTGTATCTGCTAGGTTCCAACACTGTGAGATCCACTGAGGTGATTGTGGCCAGTGGCTCAGATGCAGTGTTGCCTTGTGCAACGTCTCCCTCAAATGATCACCAATCTGCGGTCACCTGGAAAAGAATTATTGAAAGGTAAGAATCCATTCTTGCATTCATCCATGTAATCTACTCTACATATCATCAAAAAATTCAGTAATAAAGACTCCCTGTCTTGCTTCTTCAGTGAAGAGAGGACAGTGTGGCGCAGGGACAAGAGTGGGATGGAGTTTCGGCCAGTGGGACAAGCACCACAAGTTTACTGTCCGCATCCGAACTTTCAAAGTTCGGATTTTAGTCTTCATATCAAAGACACAAAAGAGGAGGATGCAGGAATGTATCGCTGCGAGGTGGGACACAGGTTCTTCAAGAATGTCATTCTACGGGTTATAAAAGGTAACATACCTCTAACACATGTTGGATCTTTTTTTTTTATGGTTATTGCTTTTATAATGCAGTAATAATGCTCTTTTCTATCATTCAGTAACTGCAATGAATAATATTTCTGAACGGGCCTCAACATCTTAGGGCTATTAAGGCTTTACATTTCAAAAATGAAAATATAATATGTCTGTTGTTCCTCATTTTAATATATATTTAATAAAAAAACTTTGTTTACTTCATTTAACACTGATAAATGGTACGGTTTTCTTCCAGAATGACATTTCAAACAGAGAATAGCGTATGCTCTCAGTAATTCATAATGATATTTACACTCCTTCACACTTATTCACACAAACTTTACTGTGTTTTGTTTTTCTGCAGTGTCCATAAATCCTGCTGTGGTATTCGAGGGTGATCAGCTGACACTGAGCTGCAGTGTCAC
Organism: Silurus meridionalis; assembly: GCF_014805685.1. Classification (NCBI taxonomy): domain Eukaryota; kingdom Metazoa; phylum Chordata; class Actinopteri; order Siluriformes; family Siluridae; genus Silurus; species Silurus meridionalis. The sequence continues at coordinate 19,775,891 of NC_060887.1, forward strand.
GCCACAGACCAGTGTCACATTAGTAAACTGGCAACTAAATGGCTCACGAATTACCAGCCAAAATACATTCACTATCGATAAAGTTTCTCAGAAGGATGCAGGAACTTGGAGTTGCCTGATTAGTAACAAATCAACAGACGAAAAAGCATCCATATTGGTGCAGGTCAAAGGTAAAGATTTCTCTTACATATTTTATGCAATATAGAAATTATTTTAAATATATTGTTCATGTAACTACTTATTAGATAAATCTCCCATACCTAAATTACATGGCATTACTATTAGTTTCACAGAACTAATATCTGTACAGTATGCTTTAAAAATTTCTGAACGATCAGGTTCATTATTATTCAAAAGGGAAATATTTGGTCTGATTCTCTCTCTCAGGAATCCTGGTCCCTAGGGATAACTCAGAGGTAGTGTATGCAGAATTGGGCTCCTCTATCAACCTGCCCTGCATCTTCTCAGATGAAATTCTCTCAAACAGAGCTTCCTGGAAGAAAGAATCCAAAAATCAGCCTGCATTGCTTCCTGAGTTTTTTAACATTTCTTACAATCCTGGCGTTTCCCAGTCCTCCTCAGTGAAGGGGGACAGATCTGCATACATTAAGAGTGTGCAGGATGGAGACGAAGGCACATACAAGTGTTTGGGACAGTTGATGAGAGCCAACAGCAAAAATGTGGAGGTGGAGAGAACCATTCAGCTGGTCACCACGCAAGGTGAGAGTTAAACCCCAGTGCTTCTATACGCTACACACTTGCATGCTGCTTCCTAATGCTTTCCAAGCTTCTGTCATTCATTTTAATTTTTAAACATTAATTCATTAATTTTTAAACACTCTCTTCATTAAAGCAACTTTAGAGAGAATACAATACATTCAAGTTTAATAATATACATATAAACAATACTGTGTAACTCTGTCTCTGCAGTTCTGAGCTCATACAGAAATGGCAAAACATTCCTGACCTGTCACCTTAGCAGCACAAATCAAGTCACCAATTATGAGTGGCTCTATGTGGAATATGGTGTAAATGATTCGCGGACGTTCACCTCTGTCCAAAATTCAACATCGAAATTGCTGATCGTTCCAAAAGAGAGGCACATAAGAGAATGGGTGTGCCGTTTCTATAACCAACAACAGCTTTTGGGAAATGTAACTTACCATTTGCCAATGATGAGTGAGTACTGTTTCAGAATGTAATATTTACTTCTGTAGACATACAACTTCATTTGCTGAAAATACATGAACAAATAAAGGTTTATGTATAAATGAAGAGGCTTAATCTGTATCGTGTATGTGTTTATTTTCAGGTGCTTGGGAGGGAGAGCAACAATCTACAAGTGGAAACAAAGTAGTGATGATTATAGGACTGTGTTTTCTGTTTTTGTTGTTGGTACTTATTGTGCTTCAGCTGTACAAAAACCATCGCAGGGTAAGTTTCAAATTTAATAAAAATATCTATATACAATTGTAACAAACATCTGTATGTTTGGATTTTGATATAATAAAAATGCTTAGACTGGGAATAGACACATGGTAAATGGCTCTGAAATGGTCCTCCTCTCATTTTGTGTGTGCAGAGAAAAATGATCTTGCAGTATCCTGCTATGGAGACAATTGTCCACCTCGCCTCAAATCAGCGAGAATATAAAGAAAGACTCGAAGTGAGAGAGAAAACCCAGAATGGTGCATGTGGTAAAGACCTGAAACCAGTCAGTGTGTAAATCCATTGACAATTTGGTTGTTTCTGAGTTCAACTTCTTAAGATTATACTTGCATTTCTATTATAATTTCACTGTTTATATGTGTGTGTGTGTGTGTGTGTGTGTGTGTGTGTGTGTGTGTGTGTGTGTGTGTGAGAGAGAGAGAGAGAGAGAGAGCAAAGAAAAAAAGTAACAAATACTTTTAGGAAATTGTAGCATATATTTTCTTACAACTTTTATTGTCATAATACTAAACATAACTACAATAATTTTTTATGCTGATATTTATGTATAATACTGTAAAAACATATCAATAAAGTGCCTATATTATTATGAATGTGTAATTTTTTAATAAAAAAAATATATAATAATAATATAATGATAATAATACTAATACATAATACACATATATATACAGTAGTTCTTTCCTTACACATTGTGTTGTCTATATATATATATACACAACACAATGTGTTGTATATTTACAAATACAATATATATACATGTGTTTTATATATATATATATATATATATATATATATATATATATATATATATATATATATATATATATATATATATATATATATATATAATTGGAATACATTTCTGTTAAGTCCACTGAGAAATTCCATGACAAATAATGTTATCGCAACGTGACTACAGACTTGAGATTTTATACATTTTTACATATTAACATAATTAGTTACATCATATAACATGAGATTTCCATTACTCATGACACTGAGTTTAGCTTCAAAAGACTTAAAAATTAGGTGATGTATACTGCTACAAAATAGGGTTTAAAGCATAAGAAAATCAGTTTGCAACACTTTCTTATTCTTCAAATACGATTTGAAAGGGATGCATAAAATGTGTTATATTTCCAGAAGAATGGATGAAGACTGGCCAAGCAATCTAACAGAGTCAGAGCAAAACTGTGTGGAGGAAAATTAGTGGGTGGGGCAAAAGAAGCTGGAGACAGTTAAAGGCAAGTGGTGTGCCAGTTATAAGAAAATATGAACATTACAGTCAAAACAAGAAACCATTTTTTTTCCACCATAATGTCTTACACTTGCCAGCAATAGGTACATCATATTCTTCTTGAATACAAAGCCACTAAGCAAAACTATGTGTAGCTGTACACTTTTTGATGCTGTATTCAGCTCAATATTACAGCATATTACATGTTCCTTTGTCAGAAAAGGAAATATTTCCAGGTAATTCGTTTTTGTGCCTTTGGACCATGCTACTTATTTTTTGCCTCCACTGCTCCACTATTTTGTTTCTAGATATTGTTACTTTTGTTAAATAGTATTAGTGGTAAAGTAAAGTACCTAAGGAAAATTTGTGAACCGTTTCTCTATTTCTTCTTAAAATTATGCAAAGTCACAAAGAACACCAAGGACCTACAGGAAAACACTGGCAAAAAATAAAGACTAAAAAGAACCTCATTAATAGAACCACCTAATAGAAGTGTGGGGTTGACAGTATTATGTTCGGGGCTATTTTACTGCTATGGGTCTAGGATTACTAATTAACCTATGAATTCTGGTAATTCTACAGGTGAATGTCCAAATAATAAAACAGTAGAAATGTTCCAAAATAGTCCTACAAAGAGTAGTTCATTCAAGAAAGCCCACTAACATCACTTACTTAAAGCAGTTTTTTTTTAAAGAGAAATTAGCTAATATTACTCTAATTCATGGAGTAATTTGTTGCCAGAAACTTTTGGTTGTTAAAGTTTTTCAAGTTCAAAGGTTCAGACTAGGTATTGGAAGCAACAGTTCAAGTACTTTTCCCAACAAAGATACATAATGGATAATTTTGCCCAGTACATAAATGTAAAAACTATATATTTTTACTTTTTATGTGTAATTTATTTCAATTAGGTTCTCTTGATATTAATTGACATCTTAGTTTAAATTATGCAAAATATTTTTTCTTTAAAGAAATCTGAAAAGTGTTCCCAAACTTTCTATAAACACATTAAATGTATGCATAAATGAACAAAGTCTATACAAAGGCTTTTGGAGTGGGCTTTACTATATTCTGTCCTTGAAGTAGCTTCACCTAACTGTGGTGCAGATCACAGTTTCCATTTTGCACCAGATTCTTTCATTGCATGGACAAACAAACAAAATGTTTGTCACATTACATTACACTTCACTGTAATCTGCTTCGCTATGCCTGGGTGTTTTCGGATACTCTGCAGAAGTTGGGGCCTGTTCAAAACAGTCTAGTGTTTTATCGTCAAGCCCAGTGAACTCCAGCACATCCTCATCATCGAAGCACCAGCCTGGCCAGTCCACATTTACACCCATTGAAGTGATAGGTCTAATGGAAAATAGTGGAAATGACAGAGACTTTTATGTTTACCTAATGGATTTGAAATTACATGCTAAATTAAAAACAATAATTAATATATGCGTAAAATTCAGAGACCACCCCTTTGTTTTCAAGGTGATAATTATTTGCAAGTAATAATAGTAATGGGAAACTGTTCATTTTCAGTTAAATTTATGTAGATCGGCAGGTCATGACATTAACGATAATATTTAATATAATCACACCACAGTTAAAAGCTATGAAATCTCTATATAGTTTATTTTGAATACTACATGTTAATACTGTGTACCTACTTAAACAAAATATATTACAAAATGTATGTGAACACATGACCATCACACCCAATTGAGCTTCAGCATCTCATTTCAAAGCTAATAATATGGAGTCGTTTCAGTCTTTGCTGCTATAGCTGCCTCCACTCTTCTGGAAAGACTTTTCCATAGATTTTGAAGCATGGCTGTGGGATTTGTGTCTATCTATTCACAAGAACAATAGTGACGTTGTACTTTCAGATCAGAAGGCCTAGCTTTATGCAACCTGCATTCAAATTCATCTTAATGATGTTTAGTGGGGTTGAGATCAGGGCTCTTGTTCTTCTTATTTTTTCAGCTTTTTCCATTAGGGGTCGCCACAGCGGATCATCTGTCTCCATACCCCCCTGTCCTCTACAACTGCCTCTTTCAACCCAACCACCTGCATGTCTTTCCTCACCACATCCATAAACCTCCTTCTTGGCCTTCCTCTTTTCCTCCTTCCTGGTGGCTCTATCCTTAGCATTCTCCTACCGAAATACCCCATGTCCCTCCTCTGCACATGTCCAAACCATCTCAATCTTGCCTACCTCAACTTGTTTCCAAAACTTTCTACATGCATTGTCCCTCTAATAAACTCATTTCTAATCTTGTCCATCCTCGTCACTCCCAACAAAACCTCAACATCTTTAGTTCTGCTACCTCCAGCTCGACTTCCTGTCTTTTACTCAATGCCACTGTCTTTAAACCATACAACATCTCAGGTCTCACCACAGTCCTATAAACTTTCCCTTTCACTCTTGCAGATACCCTTCTATCACTAATCACTCCTGCCACTCTTCTCCACCCACTCAACCCTGCCTGCACTCTTTTCTTCACTTCTCTAACACACTCTTCATTACTTTGCACTGTTGAACCCAGGTACCTGAACTCCTCCACCTTCTCCACCTCTTTTCCCTGCAACCGCACCACTCCACTGCCCTCCCTCTCATTCGCACACACTGTCTTACTCCTACTGACTTTCATTCCCCTTTTCTCCAGCATGTACCTTCACCTCTTCAGGCTCTTCTCAACCTGCTCGCTACTCTTACCACAAATAACAATATCATCTGCAAACATCATAGTCTCCTATAGACTCCTGTCTGACTCCATAGACTCCTGTCTGACCCCGTCCGTCAACCTGTCCATCACCACTGCAAACAGAAAAGGGCTCAGAGCTGATCTTTGATGCAGTTTAACCTCCACCTTGAACCAGTCTGTTGTTCCTACTGCAAACTTTACTGCTTTCACACTGCCCTCCTACATGTCCGGCACCACCCTCACATACTTCTCTGACACACCTGACTTCCTCATACAATTTCACAACTCCTCTCTCAGCACCCTGTCATACGCTTTCTCTAAATCCACAAACACACAATGCAACTCCTTCTGACCTTCTCTATACTTCTCCATCAACATTCTCAAAGCAAATAATGCATCTGTGGTGCTTTTCCTCGACATCAAACCATACTGTTGTTCACAGGTGATCACCTCTGCTCTCAGGCTGGCTTCCACTACTTATTCCTATAACTTCATGGTGTGACTGATCAACTTTATTCCCCTGTAGTTACTGCAGGTCTGGACATCTCCCTTGTTCTTAAAGATCGGTATCAGCACACTTCTTCTCCATTCCTCAGGCATCTTCTCACTTTCCAAAATCCTGTTAAACAATCTTGTTAAAAACTCCACTGCCATCTGCTCTTACTTCCTCCTCACTAATTCTATCCACTTCCTGCTCCACCATCTCTACACCATCCAACCATCTCTCTATCTCATTTTCCTCATTCATCAGCTGCTCAAAATACTCCCTCCATCTTCTCAGCACACTCTTCTCACTAGTCAACACATTTCCATCTCCATCCTTTATTGCTCTAACTTGCAGCACATCCTTCCCAGCTCGGTCCCTCTGCCTGGAAAATCGGCCACATCTTCTTGTACTCCTGCCTACTGTTCTCATCACTCTGTTGATCACAATTCTGTTTTGCCGACCTTTTTCTCTTTGTGCTGTCCTGCATTTCCTCATTCCACCACGACTATTTCCAGATGTCACACCAAGTACCTTTCTAGCTGCCACCCTTATCACTTCTGCAGTAGTTGCCCAATCATCCAGCACCTCTTCACCACCACCGAGCCCCTGTCTGACCTCCTCCCTAAATCTCACACTACAGTCTTCCTCTTTCAGTTTCCACCATCTTATTCTTCTTTCAGTCTTCACTCTCCTCCTCTTCTTCTTCACCTCCAAAACCATCCTACAGACCACCAGCCGATGCTGTCTAGCTACACTGTTCCCTGCCAACACCTTACAGTCTCCAACAGCTCAATGAATTCTTGCACAGCCACCTTAGCAACCACCTTTTTGACCTATTTTTGTGCACAGGGCTATTGTCATGCAGGGTCATGTTTGAGTCTGTCCCTTAATTTAATTATAATTCTACAACATACAGAGACCGCCTAGACAATTGTGTACTACCAAACATATGACATTTTGTAATGGTCAGGTGTGTGTGTGATGGTCAGATGGTCAGCCACATACATTTGGCCATATATTGTAAGTACTTCATGGCTCTTTGTCTGAAACTGAATTGAAAAAACTCAGTTGTTTATGTTTAGTTTTGTGTGATACCTTCAACAATACATAATGAATGGCTATTTATTGGGCAAAAATGCTGGTCTCTAAAATGTTGCATAGTACTGTAAAAGCTCTGTATTAGTATGCTGTGAAAATTAAGTTTAGAGTTGATTTAGCTGTTTCGGACATAAGCTTATTCTGTGTAGGCAGAACAGCTCTGTAAGATCAAGACACAGACATAAAACACAGAATGAAACTACTGTCTTCTTTTCAAATGCTAAAATCTCTTCTATTACAGTCATTTCTTTACCATGGAACAAAAAAAAATCCATCAAAACGAATTTCATATCTTAGTAATAATTCCATTGAGTGAATTTGAATATATTTAAATATTGATTGGAAAACTTAGCATGACAAAACTAGCATGGCAATGAAAGCACAAAAAACAATCAAAGAGAAATAAAATATCCACTGGAAATCAGGATCACTATTATACTGTCTAACCTGTTTTGGTAGATGACATAATAAATCATAAAAAATGTACCTGTTGTTCCTGTCATTGTAACTGCTGTCTACGCTGGTCTCTGTATGAGAGTCATACCATCTTGATCTGAACAGCTCTTGCTCCTCTGTTGCTGCCTCTTTCTCTCTGTAACTGGGTGATGGTGATGGAGAAGTGCAGACTAAATGTGGAAAAGTATTGGAACTTTGAGCAGAAGTCTTTTCTAAATGCTTCCCCTCTTTTTTTACTATTCCACGCTCTCTGTCACGCTCCTTGGCCCTTTTCAGGATTCCCTGCAGAGGGGAAGACTGGAGCTCAGGTAAGGATTCAGTCCTCTGTGGTTTTATTCTATTATTCTTTGGAGCATTCTCATTATGTGTCTCTTTTGACAGTTCTGACTCTGACTCTGAAATCCTGTCAAAGGGAAAATTCCAGAACGCCCCTCGATTCTGTTTTACAGAGCCCATTTTAAGTACCAGGTGGTCCTGAGATTTAGAGGTTGTATCAGAGGGTTTGCAGATATTATGGTTCTTGCCAGAATCGGAGACTGATTTGGAATTCATGTTGGTAAACAATGTCAATATTTCTGCCTCAGCTGACATTCTCCTGGTGTTCTGGAGTGAAGCAGGCAGCTGAGAATTCATGGGACGTTTTCTTCGTAACCTTGGTGAATTTAAAGTTCTTGTGAATGTCCATGATTCTGAGAGAGACTCATTTTCATCACCTGATTGGTGAGACCAAGAATTCTGCCATAGATCTGGTTTCTGTGAGGGTTGATGTTTGACACTTTCAGTCTCAACAGGTATAAATTTACTTGGCAATAAAAACTGGCTTGATGATGACTGGCTTAGTGCATTCTTTTCCCTTAATCCACCGACTAACAATAGATGTGGACCGCTAGACTTATTGGTCTCTAATATGTCTTGTTGTGGAAAGGCTTTGGAATTTTTATCTGAAAGGTGTTTATGATTCCATGTTACCCGTCTTTCAACTGCTGGACCATATAAAATATCGCCATCTTTGCAATGTCCATTTTTCTCTCTCTCGCTCTCTTTGGTTTCTTGTGTTGTGTTGTGATCATTATTAAATTCTTTGTCTTGGTTTTGCATTTGTTTGTTCGAAAAATGTGAATGTGCAGGTTGGTTGTGCAAATTCTGCCCTTCTTTCTCAAAGAGTGAAGCAAAAAGACTTGTATACTCAAACTGCTCGGCTGCATCCTTGATATTTGGTATATTGAAAAGAGGAAGTGGGTCTGACTCCTCTAGAATCTGATCACTGGGTTCCTCAAGTGTGACTGTCTCTTTTTTCCGTAAAGACTTCAAGGTTTCCTGAAAGTCAAAAATAAATATTTTTTTGTGGCTACAAAGACTTTGAAATGAGACTAAAATTTAATATCAAAATTCAATAAACAGCTAGAAAGCAGAAAGATTAGTTTGATCCAGATTAGGTTTATTGTTGTCTATTTTTTTATGTCTTTAGCAAACAGCTTGAAAAAAGGGATTTATTACGTTTAGCACCATACCTGGGCTTGGTGGATATTAGTGATCCATGCTGCGCAGCTCTCTGGGCTGGGAGTAGAAACACTGTACACACTGACAGGACAGCCTAGATCACTCACCTCCAATATGACAAAGGAGTCTGTGAGACAGAGACGGAAGTATATGCAGAATCCTCTACAAACATATGCAGAACTGAACACAGCTACGGGCAAACTTTTCCCTACATTTTTTTGTAGTGTGCAACAGAGACAGTAGATTGAACATTGAACACATTGTAATGAATAGTGGGCTCAAGTTCACTAAAACTGGAAGTTAAAGAAGAAAGGAACAGTTGATTTTTTTTCAGTGATAAGATCATATGGTTGCTTCATTCTGATATTCGATGTAAATACTAATTGAAGCTCTAGATGTATCTTTTTTTTTGCATATAATTGAAGAAACATGATCGTCTGATAATGTGGATAATTTGTATGTGGATACATATGTACAAGTAACCAGTAACGTTGTTGTGTGTATCTGCATAAAAACAAAAATTGAAAGCAGACATTTTGCATTAAATCTAGCAAATCATATTCCTCGGAGATCATGGCTATAAACAAAATGTCAAATGCCATAACAAATATTTCATTGTTAAAATGAAATATGTCTTATCGCATGACACAATGGCAGTTTGGATAGTTGTTTTCACTTTGCTTGAAATAAAACATGAGGAGTTTCAAATCATTAAATCATAAGATTACAGATTAGTACTGCCCATGTTTTTCTGGTGTGTATCATTTGCATCTCCCTATTCTAGAATTTACCAAAAGGTTTAGTAGATGTTTCCTGTTCATTAATGCGAGCCTACACACATGCAAATTGTGAGAAAAATCCACAGATCTCATGTCCAATGTATGTACAATCAAATTCTATAAAGTAGATTATTAGTAATTATTGATTTTGTAATCATGTTTGTATTATATATATTAAAAACGGTTTAAAAAGATTTTATTAAATCCTGTTCTTCAGCTCTTAACAGTAAACGACCTTGCTAAGATACATGCAGCTAACTTTTTCCCCAAAGGTAAGCAAACTTATTAATCAAGTTAAATCTCTGTAACATCCCAAAATGTCATTATTGCATGCTAATTATTAATAAAACTGTATCAATAACACATATTCAGTTTTGATTCAGGTCATGTTCTTTGTGTAATAAAGCCCAAAAAGACACTTTACTATGTTAATGAGTAAATCTCACCATGTTAATAATACATGAAGAAGATTTAAAATAAATACTTTAGTATTGCTTAATAATTAAGTAACGTTTTAATGGCTAATAAATACAGTTATTATTAAATGCACCTATTATTATTTGTGGTAATTTATTATTTAAATTGTTAAGTATGAATTAATTATATCAATTCACATGTTGTCAATGCATAATTGGTAAACAATAGGTTCTGCATTGTGGTAAAAAAAATGTCTGTTAAAGTGTGAAGGCTCTAATTTGTTTCAGTAGCATCATTGTTCACCAGAGACACAATTGTTATTTTGGCTGTAAATTATAACAAAAACAAAAAAAATAACAAATATAAATAAACATAAAACATAAACATAAAAATGTATATATATATATATATATATATATATATATATATATATATATATATATATATATATATATATATATACAGTATATATAATTTTTATTTTTTTTTGGCTGGCCTACTTTCTACCAGTGAAACATGAAAAGATCTAGAAAATGGGACACAAACTGACTTAATATCTTGACTTGCTAAACTTCTATTATGCTTTTTAATAATAAAACTGTACTTAAGAAAATAGTACATATGCTGTTTGTGACCTAGAAATAAAATTTCAATTACAGTGAAAAAACCATTTAGAACTTTTTAATTTGTGGTTATTATATGTGCAATTTAGAATAATGTGGTACCTATTTGTTATGTTATTTTAGCTTTGGTTTTATAGAAAGGGGAAATTTCGATCAGGGTTAAAAACTTTGGATTGGGGACTTTGGACTTCTTTATTAAGGAGACATTTAAATGCTCATGTTGTGTTTATGCCAAAACTACTGTTGGCTTTTAATAGCAGATGAAAAATTAGATTGTGATTTAAAAGGGTAGAAGGGTGTCACAGCGGAAAAGAGTATGAGAGGTTAGAAAACTTACAGCCATCCTTGAGTTCTGCACAGTGTATTCTTTCCAGGGACAGTGGGGGGCGCACAACCTTGTGTTTCTCTGATTTCTTTTGGGGTTTGGTCAGCAGTAGCACATCAGTAAAGAGCAACACAAACACTTCCAGCTAATGTCACAACACAAAATATATATTCTATGTAAGTGTGTATACCTCAGACTTCCACACAATATGGTACAATTTCTATTTTCAATGTTTCAATAGAAAGATTTGACACCATCACTGAATCATATATTATGTTATCAATTTAATCTTACTACTGAATCAGCAATGATAAGAAGGCTTACAGTTTGGAAATATGAATACTGTTTTATACCCCAGTTCATTCTTATTAATGATGATACATTATGACTGTTGCTTTAATTAGTATCAGTTGGTGGCTTTAAACAGCTTTATTTCTTTGAGTCATAAGTTCTTTACCTTACTGTCCTTCCTTCCTCTAACCTTCAGGTTCTCTCCTTTTATCAGCTTGCGTAGGTCTCTGGGTCCCATGCCCCGTATAGGGCTAGTTAAATCAAATTGACAGAACTCCTGCATATACTGAGACATAAATACTTACAGTCATTGAAACCCTTCAAGCAAATAATAAAAATGGTCAATAATTATCCATTTACCTTTTCTATTTCTTCACTCATCCCTGGTAATTCATATCCCTCTATTTTCTGTGAAAGGTCAAAGATTGCCAGCTCATCATCCTTAAACAGCAAGTAGTCATTGATACTGTCCAGAAACTGACTGACGCTATTTATCTAAAGGAGGAAAAGAACATTCATTTGCACAATTTCACTATTTTTTTACTTTAACATACATTTATACCACACTGAATTCTCAAATCTTATTGGTCAGAAGTAATGGCAGTAGTGTCAGATGTAAGGCAAAAAAAAAATCCAATATTAATGCACTCATTTAATATTTTATTTTAAAATAATAAATCCCTCACATGGACTTAAATGGTGGGCACACTATTTTATCTAAACATAATTTTGTCTATTTTACAATACATATATTTTTACATCAATAAATGGGATTGAATTTGTACAATAAGAATTATAATCTACACAAAATAGAAAAAGGTTTGGCGACCCCATGACCATAAGATTCCCCAATTTCTATTATATTAACATCCACTCTTTTTTTCCACTTGATTATTGCTTTAGTGGTTGTGAGTTATATCCCAAACTCCAGAAAAAAAAAAATTCAAGAACCAAATTCAAGAATTCAAGAACTTGAGACCTGCAGAAGTTAATGATAATGCATGACTGTTGTAGTGCCCTGTTCAGATATCTCACCATGCGGGAGAGGGTTTTCTGTGTATTTATGTCCTCTGTAGCCTTCAGAATAGCCTTTAATAGTAAGGGATACTTCGTGATCCTCTGGTGGGGCTTTGCCTGCATGTCACCCAGCCTCATTCGCATACATTGGGGATGAGTCTCCACCCACTGAAAAAGGGAACCCAGAATGGGAATATAAAATGCACATTTTGTTTTAATATGACTGACTCTAAAAAAGAGATTTGGGTTAATGAACCATGCAATCAAGTGTAATGAAATACATGTATTTACTGATTACTAATGGTATGATGTTAGCTTTAGAATGGTGCTGTGTCATGTCTACAAGAAATTACATAAATGCATTATATTACAAAAAACGAGGACAAGTATGCAACTATGATAATTGTACATATAGTAATATTCTGTGGTTTAAATCTGATACACATTATTCTGGCCTGGAATTCTGAAAGTATAATATGACTGTAGTACCGTACGAAAAATGTTAAAGTGTGGGTTTATTTCCATCTGTCTGTGTGTGAACTCCAGATTGATCTTTGCCTCCCAACAATAATCCAAATATGCAGAGAAACGGTCAGCAAACTATGAAAACAATGTAGAATTCGAATGAGACACATGGCAGGGTCTTTAGATGCATGGGAATGCATGATGCATGGGAAGTTTAACACATGTTAAATACCTGCAAACATCCAGGATCAAGTTTTAAAGGGTCAAATGGTTGGCCAGACATTTTAACATTCTGCAACATGGGGTAAATCACTTCCAGCCAGAAGCACTTGTGGGCATCACGGATACTGCATATGTTAGAAAAGAGTTGGGCAGCAGATACCTGAAACAAAGCAAGAGAGACATCATTAAATGATTATCTTAAACTAGGCTGCTCTTAAACGCCTACAGAAAACCGCACTCAGATTAATGCAGTTTCCTATCTTGTCAGCAAAAACACGCAATACTTATGTTTCCATGGTGTAACTCTGATATGTACTCAAATAAGAACTGAATGTTCCATTGAAAAATAAATAAAAATTGTTTTTATTGAAAAAATTTTAATATAAATATTAAAATATGTTGCTGTGATGTTCTTGATTCTATTCACAATAAGTTTATGATGGCAGAGAATAAATGATATAAAACTTCAGGTTGATGTACAAACCTCAAGGAGAAATCCTTGTCGGTGAACATGCTCCAGTGCAGCAAGAACAAGCTGTGAAATGTGAGGATGTCTGATTAAACCAAGATTATACTTAAATGTAGAATGAAACAGACAATGTATTTCAGCAAATCCAAAAGATTTAATGAAGTAGCAAGATGTGCAAGATCTCAGAATTTTCCAGAAAATAGTATGCCAGATGATAATATTGCTTAATACACTATAAAATCATTCTCAGTTCAATAAAACCATAGTAAATCGTGAAAGATCAATGACTAGTTCTTCATAACTATTGGTCGAGTAGTAACTTGCTAGCTTTCTTACATCAGTGATAATGGTGAGTTTGTTGATGTAAATTAGCTCAGTTTGGAGAAGTTCCCATATCGCCTCCTGCTGGTGCTTCTGAATCCTTGCCATTGACTATAAGGAGAATAATTTATTAGAAATATACATATTTTATTTGCAAAAATTAAACATATTTGTGTTATTTTAAACATTTTCTGAAGTTAGCCACTTTGTCTCTTTGAAATCTGCAATTCTCTTTCAACCTACTGTCCCTTTCTATCACACACTCCATTGACTTTTCTGTCTCTCCTTTCCTTTTTTGTCTTTCTCAACTGCTTGTTGTATATACAGTATCGTAGAATCTGTAGTTAGTGCACCTTGTGGGAATGCACTATATCAGTCCAGTTGATCTCCAAAATATCATCTTTTTCTCCTTCTTTCCACCACCATTTGAGCTCATCGGGCAGAGCAAATGACTGCAGAGTCTGTTTCAACAACGCCAGCTGTGACTGGCCTCCACCAACATTGCCTCGCTCCTGACAAAAACAAACAGAATGCACACAAGAAAAGAGGGGATTTAATAAAATTAAGATCAGGGGTTATTTTATTGGTATGGTCACTGGTGTATGTAGGCCTGTGCTTATGTGGTAGAAGTAGTAGCTTCCTGGAAAAAAAATTGTGTCTCCAGCTTTTATTATAATAACCAAAAGTAATGCTGCTAACCATTATTTGCTTATAAGAGTGAGGAAGTTTTGTACCTCCTGCATGGAAGTCTTTTCAGTTGGTCCCTGGTCGAACAGCCCCTGAATTGGAGCACCTCTAGATTTTGAGGTTGGAGATCCCTTACCCAATGTAGCGACTAGACGCACCTTTGGCTTCTTTTTCTGAGAATATCACAATTTTGCAGGTGTTACATGTAGAATTGTATACAGAAAGTATATAAAATCGAAACAACTTATTTGGAATATACCAAATTTTAGCAATATAACTGCCTTACAAAAGCATTTAATCAGCTACCTATCCTAATCCTATGTTAGGAACACTATCCAAAACCTATGGCAAAAAAATCTAGAGCCTATTTTATAATCTACAGAAAACTTCTCCAGATCTCACCTTAAAACTCTATCAAAGAGCCTATTTTAGGAAAACTATCCACAGTCTCTCCCAAGAAAACTATTCAGAGCTTATCTTAGTCACAGTACCTCAAACTAACTACCCGGAGCTTATAGCAATACAATTCGGAGCTTATACCAGCAACATTTTGGGAACATTATTTGAGGCCTGTTGTGGGAACACTGGGTACAGGATGCCCATCCTTCACAAGACATCAGATTATATTTTGCTCATGCATGCATGTGCTTCAATAATGAAAGCATTATGTCTGCGACATATACATGGTATATATTATTACATGGTAAAGAAAATCTGGGCCCAACAAAATTGGGTGTGCTGATCGTCAGAAGTACAAATATTTGGAGCATATTTTAGCATAAGAATCGGTCATGAGCTGCTGCTCATGACTTATTTAGCACATATTCTAGGGTGTGTTCAAGATTTTATGCAGTACTATTAATACTAATACTTTTAGAAATTAGTACTTCAAACACCAGATGGCGGTGTTGTGCACATTTTTGAAGAAAACTTCGAGCAAGCGCTTCACTGTGTCGTATTTGTAACACAGTATAACCGAAACTTTTTTTAACTGTTGATTTTTTTCAGGGAGAGTAACATAAGATACCGAAATAAAACAGGGTCTGTTCTTTGCTGTGAAAAGACCACTGTTTCCAGCTGCAGTTTTCAATAAGGAGACAATCTTATGTAAGTCCATGTGACAGAAAAGTACCTGATAACCCAGTGTGTGGTATTTATGATTGTCTGCTGCCCTCTGGTGGCCGAGTGGTGCGTCTGCATTTCGTCCCAAAATCTCATCCGCAGTATCGCTTTCTTTGTCTTTTACTTCCTCCCTGTGTTTCTCCACCCCTCCATTCATTCTCTGGGTCATTATATAATTTTTATCTTCGTGGTATGGCATCACTTCCTCGGTTGCTCATGATTCCTTTGAAAAAATAAGGACAGATGGGTAGATGCAAGAAGGAAAGAGAAAGAGGGGCATTAAATATGTCTTAATGGTTAGGCAAATGAAAAGAATAGATCTTAAACACATGGACAGTAGTGAAGCTATAAAGAAGGAACTAGTTATGCCACAAGGTTTACAAGTATTTGAGCAAGACTGGAAACTGTAACAATACGCAACATATAAAAAAAAATCAGCTTTTGTGTAGCAGCCCTGCTGTGTCCACTAAACATACAAAAGCAACTACGTCTATACAATTTCCTCTTACATACTATTTCAACTATTTTAGCTATTTAATGGCTTTTAAACAAAACAAAACAAAACAACACAACAACAAAAATTAATGTATTCAGACAGAAAGGTGATTTTCCTAATGACAGGTCCCTTACATGCTATATTCATATATAGACTAGTAATCTAATATAAAATCCAGACTTCTAGTTTATTTTTCAATTAAATGTCTATCATTGCGATTTAAAAATCACACAATTCAAAATGAAACTTGATTAAAGTTATGGTATGTTAATCACAGTGTTAAAATACCATGTATTTCACATGAAGTTATATGTTAACATACTGCTGTTAAAGAATGAAGGGATGATTCATTAACCACACATACATGCTTAACAAAATGAGGCAAAACAACCCACCCACGACTGACATCACTAACTACCAAAACATCAGCTTTTGCTCAAGATCATTAGATAACTACATTTTTTTTCCAGGCAAAAAATGTATAGACTCTGCCTCTATGTTACGCACATACAGTATCTTCTTTACATCGCTGTACCATGTGTCTTTATCATAGTTCCTTTCACCATTCACATATCAGCACATTGCTGTAGCTTACAGACAATTAAACCTAAAGTCAGAGGGATATAAGGAAAATAATAAGTTGCCCACCTGCATTAACACATTTGCTATCCAAACACAGACACACACATGCAGCATACAAAACACTCAAGCCAAGTCAAGAACAAGATTACCTGGGCTTAGATGTATAAGTCTTCCTCAGGTAGCGATCTTCATTTTTTTCTCTTCTCCAGCGTAGCTTCAGACTTATTTCTCCCTCTTCCGCAACACTTTCAATAGTAACTGGTCTAGCAAGAGAAGCTGGATTCTTTTGTATACTCTTCCTCATTACAGTTAAGGTGTGTTCAGTAAAGATTTTTTTTATTATTCAGGTCTTGTTTGTTAATCATTATTACATGAAAACAGTAATGGCAATACATTGACATTATCTATGTTTTATTTAGCTTTACATATATCACTGTTTTAACTGTAGGCAATGTCACAAAGCAGCTTTACAGAAGACCACAGTAGCAAGAAAAAACTCCCTGAAATGACATTAGTAGGAAACCATAAGATGAAGCAGATTTAGACCTATCCATTTGGGTAACAATGAATGCAATATACACTCACCATCCACTTTATCTTCCTGGATTTGATGAAAAATTGGAATCTAGAAAATTGGAATAAATCTAGATATTATAAACAGTAATTATTTGTACTTCTGACTTCATAGACTTTCTGACGGCTCAAACCAGTCTAGCCATTCTGCTTTGTATTCGATTGTCACCATTGCATTTTTGGTTGTAGAACTGCAGTTCTTTGTTTTTGACAGTATTCCATGCAGTTGTAAAGACTTGCATGTAAAAACTTTCGAAAGATCAGCAGTTTCAGAAATTCTCAAATCACCGTGTCTGGTACCAAAAACCATGCTACACTCAAAGTCACTGAGATCACATTTTCCTATTCCGATGTTTGCTGTAAACATTAACTTAGTCTTGACCACTTGTATCTGATTCTGATGAAGAATTGCACGAAAAAGCAGGTACTCAGGTGTTTCTAATAAAGTGGTGATTCTTCTACAAACCTGATTCCAAAAAAGTTGGGACACTGTACAAATTGTGACTAAAAAAGGAATGCAATAATTTACAAATATCATAAACCTATATTTTATTCACAATAGAATATTGATAACATATCAAATGGTGAAAGTGAGACATTTTGAAATGTCATGCCAAATATTGGCTCATTTTGGATTTCATGAGAGCTACACATTCCAAAAAAGTTGGGACAGGTAGCAATAAGAGGCCGGAAAAGATAAATGTACATATAAGGAACAGCTGAAGGACTAATTTGCAACTTATTAGGTTGGCAACCTAATACCCCCAACATAAGTGGGTATAAAAAGAGACTCTCAGAGTGGCAGTGTCTCTCAGAAGTCAAGATGGGCAGAGGATTACCAATTCCCCCAATGCTGTGGCAAAAAAATAGTGGAGCAATATCAGAAAGGAGATTCTCAGAGAAAAATTGCAAAGAGTTTGACGTTATCATCATCTACAGTGCATAATATCATCCAAAGATTCAAAGAATCTGGAACAATCTCTGTGCGTAAGGGTCAAGGCTGAAAAACCATACTGGATGCCAGTGATCTTCAGGCCCTTAGACGGCACTGCATCACATACAGGAATGCTACTGTAATGGAAATCACAACATGGGCTCAGGAATACTTCCGGACTAAAGAGGATAAGGACAACCCAAGTTGTTAACAGCGCTTAGTTCAGAATCCTGCATCTCTTATAGTTATGGGGTTGCATGAGTGCCTGTGGCATGGGCAGCTTTTTTGGAAAGGCACTATCTGAAATGCTGAAAGGTATCTCCAAGTTCTAGAACAACATATGCTCCCATCCAGACATCGTCCCTTTCAGGGAAGACCTTGCAACATGACAATGCCAGACCACATTTCATATCACAATTACAACATCATGGCTGAGTAGAAGAAGGATCCGGGTACTGAAATGGCCAGCCTGCAGTCCAGACCTTTCACCTATAGAAAACATTTGGCGCACCATAAAGAGGAAGATGCGACGAAGAAAACCTAAGACAGTTGAGCAACTAGAAGAATGGATCCAGAGGATCTATATGGATCTAGAGGTTAAGATGAGAAACATAAGTAAAAGGATATTAGCATTCCTCTCCAGGAGTGGAATAGAAATATAACAAGAATCCAGAGGATCTGATTATGATCAAAAATTAATGAAAATCATTAGCAATTGGCCAGTGTCAGAATGGTAAAAGGAAGCAGGAAAGTATAAAACGTGTTATAACAATTAAGAAAAGGGCTAATGTGCCGACTAAAGAATGCAGAGAGACAACGTGCCAGTCATAAAAGTTGGGAATGAAAAGTAAACACAACACTTTCCCAGCATATTTGTAGTAATACGTAAAAAGCATTTCACTGCATGTCGAACCCTGTATGTATGTATGTGTGTGACAAATAAAATTTGATTTGATAATATATTAATCAGATTTGAATGATTCTATGACTGTAAATCCCAAGAGGATCCATAAAACAGAAATGTTTGATTTATTACATGTGAAACACTTGAATATCCTCATTAACACCATGTCGATACTGATTCCATCTGTCTGAAGGCAGTTTTCCATAATGAAGTTCTACAATAAGGAACATAAATTTGCTACTCTAAAATGTGTAAGCAGTGACTTAACTTGCTTCTTCCTGGTCCCAGAGTCATGCAGGTCTTAATACAAGAAAATTATTTTTGCTGATCTGCCGATGTCATCGCCTGGCCTTGTGTAAAATAGTAGAAAGGAGGTTAACATGGCATCAATCACAGAGGAGCGACACTGCCCCAACACCGCCGGGGCTAGATTTTACATCTCTATAGAGCCTCCAAGAGTGCCATTCACAATCCTGAAAGACTGTGGTCCTGTGTAAAAATTCAATAATGGGTACTGTTGGCTCCTGTATATTTGCAAACAATGCAGAAGTAATTTCTTCTAAAACAAGTAAATGTGTGCATTCTTTCATTTACTGTTTCCAGATTATAATGGGTGTCATCCCAAAAATATTTTTAAACTAATTTAATTAGGGGAGGAACAAGTAAAAGCAGTACATGTGCCTAATAATAAAGCATGGGAAATGAAATAAGTAAAAAATGTTTTTATTATTCAGTAAAAAAAAAAAAAAAAAAAAAGGTAAAATAGAAATATGCACATACGATTACAAAAATCAACTGGCCTTTAGTTCACCTCTCTTCAGTTTCCATTAGAAGAGATTGATAAAGTTAAATATCTAGCCTGAGTGGGTCAAGAGTAGATCCAAGTCCCATATAGTGTATATTCTCACTGAAGATGTCTGAGGTCATAGCAATCATCATAGGATTGCTTAGAGGGCATTACTCATGGTTTAGTGAAAGCCTCTTATAATTAAATATAGTAAAACCTATAACCTATAAAACCTATAACTTTGAGAATAGTCCCTGCACACTTTGTTAGTTCTGAAATTTGCCATAAAAAAATAACATTCACTAAAAGTTCACAAAGCAGCACATAGCTGCAATTTAAACCGAAAGTGTGAACAATTTAGTATTGTTGCCAAAGCAAGAACTACTGAATTTATATTTTATAACTATTAATTTATATAAAATACTCAGACCAGGTATAACATTTTAGCATTATGACCTTTTTTGCAGCAAAAAGGGGGAACTTACAGTAGTTATAATGCTGACTATAATTAAAAGAAGCAACTAACAAAGCAAAAAAAAAATCAGCTGATTTATTAAACAGTGATTAAGGTTGTGTTTTTTACCTGAAAAAATAACAAATACAATCCTCAAAACCCCTCCTTTCTTTGAAGATTGCTTGGTCAGAAAAAAAGAAATGTACATTTTAATGCAACAGAAAACATTAAAATAAGAAAATGAATCACACTTCATTTTAAAATAGCTGTGGTTATTCGGCTTCCTTCTTTTTTTTTCTTTTTTCTCTTCTAAGCACAATGGCATTATATGCTGATACCAAATCTACATTAAAGCAGATTCGCCCACTTAACAGAAAAAGTTCCATCTGACACCTTTGAACCTTCTTCTGTTTATCCCCTTTTTAAAATAATGTCAATAGAGGGTAAAACGGTTAAAAAGGTTTCAGTAAAAAAAAGAGAAAAAAAAGGGGAGCTTGTCAAGAAAGCTTAAAGCAATACAAAAATATTGGAGTACATATAAAATTCAACAATTTTTATCAAATGCATATATTACTTGTATATACAAACACGTGTACACTTAGTGTGGTTCTGTACTCTGCAGAGCTGTGTAAAAGTATTTTGCTACACTGACTAGGCTAATAGCATCTACATTACAGCATTAAATATTTCACCTTAGCAACTCTGGAGTACACCCATAATGCCATGTATCAAGACGAAAAAGTGTCTATGTAACACCAATGAAATTGTTTGCACGCAATTAAAATTCTGATCACTTCTTAATTAATGTGTCTCCACACTCATTACCATATAAAATGTTTTTATGCTTGTGCCACATGTGAGAGTTCAGACATACTTTTCCTGTATGCTTTCTGCACAAGCAGATAAATTCATATCATGCAGTCTCTCCAGACATTCTTGAAGGAGTCGGTGTGGCAGGATGCTTTTCCCAACTCTAGTGCCACTTTCAAACCAAACCATCAGCATCTGGTACTGGGCGTCAGCAAAAGCCCGATTGTCTCTCTCTGCTCTGTCAATGTCCTGCTCAGAGACGTTCAGGCGGCGCACCAGTTCCTTAAAGCGATTGACTGGTACAATGTCCAGCACAAAGTAAATAAATTCATGAACTGAAAGAAAGAAGAAATGAAAAAAAGACAAAGAGAAGCAAGATGTGAGTACAATAAAAAACACACACAATGACAAAGAACTGAACCATTGGTGCAGGCAAGCAATAAAACATACACACACACACAACATACTTTTGATCTCTTTGGGAATGCAATCAGGAAGCATGGTTTCTGGCAGAACTGCTAACAGTTTGCTTTCATCCTCTTTGATTTGTATGCATGTATGTGTTTCACTCTGTGGGCAGCAAAAACAGAACAGATCATATGCATGAGTATGACGATAGCCAACAGGAACTCCTGCATGTCACAAGAATTAACGCTACACTACCTTCTCCATTTGCTTCTCTGAGTCACATGATACAGATGACTGACTGTACAGAGTTGGTTTCTTCTTCCTCCAGTGTTTAGCTCCATTATACAAGCAAATTATGCACATCAAAGCAATTAGTGCATACATGCCTACTAGTATGAATGTCTTTTCTAAAGGAGAACCTAGAAATTAAATCATATACATATTAGTGACATTTTTAAGTAAAAAAACAAAACAAACAAACAAAAAAAAACAGTTAAATAAGAAAGAAGATTTCTCTGTAACGCTCAGGCAAAAGTCATCTTAGGGGAGATACAGCTTTATCATCAATTCAAAAAATGACTCAGCAGGTAAGGCAGTAAGCACGTTTTGTGACCTGTTGAATTTTCTAGGGAAGGTCCCCGATTATTCATTTTCATTTGTCTGATGATCCAAATTGCCTTTAACACTCTGAGTCATGCTTGCTTTGAATTGAGGGACACAATAAATTTAAACATTTGTAAATGCTGTAATAATTTGATACATATAAAAGAAAAGAAAAGAAAAGAAGCATTACAATGCAAGTTAAGTGTACAGAATCAGACCTGGTAGATGAGTGCTGGAGGGCGTAGTCATGACAACATTATTTGGGCACATTTCAGAACATTTGGAAGTGCAGCTGAAAATGAACAAATATTTTTCAGAACCGCCTACTCGTGTTATACATCATTTCTACAACTTTTTGGCTTCCCTAACTTAAACTTCAGCATCATAATTTCATTGAAATGTAAGTAACAGCATTGCATAATGATAAATGTGATAATCTAATCAATTTAATTGTTGGAAGAAATTTCACTCTTCCCATACTGTTGTTATTTATACTGTTACATATTTATGATGCCACGTGTCGAACCGAAAAATATTAAACAAATGTTATTACACCCCTTCTTCTTCTTCTTCTTCTTCTTGTTCTTTTGGCTTCTCCTCTTACTAACTTTAAATACTGTAGCTGCTCTCTTTTTAATTTTTTTTGCAGTTGTTTTATGCGTAATGAATCACACTGTTAAATCCTGGCTTTCCGAAACATTTACAGCACCCTACAGATATTTGCAGATTTGACAAAAACACGAGTGCATTGTACAAGTCAACAGTTTGAATTATAATCCTGATATGGCAAGAAAACACGTAAAATAGGTTGGGAGAGTTTCTACAACAAATACATCTGTACAGAAATCCATGTCTCAACAAAAAAAGGTAGTTAAATAAAACTAGACGTTTTGCAACTGAAATAAATGCACTACCTCCACTTATTGTTTCCTCCAAACAGGCTTAGGGTAGAACACCTACATTTTGTGATTGATTGGCTTCTGTGTTGCCTCACACAATTTCATAGTCTTACCGCTGACAAAATATTTGCCAAATCTTAAGCAAAACAAAGTACTGAGATCTGAATTAATAATCATTAACTACAACTTTAATGAGTAGGGCTTATAGTGGGAAGATAGGATGAATATGCATTTGCATGCCTGAAAATAAACCCTGCATCTGATTCTAAAGTCTATGGTTGAGTCATAAATGGTTGATTGTATTACAGTTTACACCATCATCAAACCAGGTGCCTTAGAGTACAATAATAATACTTACTTTGTGCATAGTGCACAGATTCCTTTAGCCACACGGTAATGGTTAAATTTACAGTTGCACAAAGTGTTCATCTGTCCACCACCTGATTAAAACATAAATCAATCATTTTGACTGAATACAGTTAAATATGGCCATCAGACATTATGCACTCAAATTAAGCTGTGTCTGAGAGGTTCTGGTTTTTTTTAGCAGCCAAAAAGCCATTTATTAAAAAGAGAGAGAGAGAGAGAGAGAGAGAGAGAGAGAGAGAGAGAGAGAGAGAGAGAAAAAAAACTTACATGGCCTGGTCTCTACTTCACCACTTCCACACTTTCGACAGGGTAAACAATGCTTTGTATTTTCCTCTACCACAAACTGGTAGTATTCATTATGACAGCCACAAATTCTGTTTTGAATGTGTGTGCAATTTTGAATCTCTCTTTCTTTAACTGTTGGAACAGAGTAGGAAGAATTAGAATATATATTTAGAGAACCATTTTTAAGGCGAAACTGAACAAGCATAAAAATTCATAGGAAAATGTAATTACATGCATTTTCGCATGGTTTACGGCATGAGAAGCAGTTTGGGGTATAGTTGATGCTGTCCAGAAATAATCCAGGGCTGCATTTCTCACATGTTGACCTCTGGCCGTGTCCTGAGCACGCCTTAGTTAGTTTAAATCCTGTAAACAGAAAACACATTACACCCTATTTTAGACTAAAACAGACTATACACACTTGGATATATTCAGGGAAATTACACTAGGGTACATTTTTCTGAAATGTATCACAGGTATCATCATTAATAAATTGGGACATGTATCATGTACTATGAAAGTATCACAATCTCATGTATCACCTCGCCCACCTCTACCTTGGAAATTAAAGCAAGAAATAATGTAGTCTTATGTCTATATATTTATAATGATAAATCTATCCTACTGACAGACCACGGCAAAAACCGAGCATTATTTCTTGGGCTTATGTTACCTGGTGGACACATATCACAGCAGAATCCATTATGCCAGTACTCATTTTCCAAACATGACCCTGTGCTGTTAGAGTTGTTCTGCTCTTCGGAGGCATCACATAGCCTGAAAATAGCCTGGTTCATACAAAACAACAGATCAGTTATGCACATCTCATAAGGATAAAGTGTTGTGTGATTGAGCAGGAAAACCAGATAGGTTTGGAAACTAATATGAAAAAATGAAACAAGCAGAAGCTGCTAGTCTCGTGTTCTTAATCACGCCTTGGTTTCAGCATTAAGGCACTTCTTACCAGCAAAAACAAAATGCCTGGCACATAAATCTTTTTCCATTTCCCTGTATGGTGCCTGATTTCCATTTTGGCAATTGGTACTTTTTTTTGGTAGTTTCACTCCATTACAACTCTGAATCAGAAACAAAAAAACATAAAGGAGAAAGAGAGAGATACAGTGTTAAAAAATCTATCTAAATGTTTTTTATTCGTGTGTTCATGATTTCACTTAAAAACAAATTTATTTGCATATGGAAATAGAATGGCGACAAAATCTGATCAAAGTCGCGAGAACTTCCTTTTTCTCCTGAAGGCCTTTGAGACTGAACCTTTTCGAGGAAACGGGACGTTACAGTAACACTATCAATATGCGTCTCTTCAGGAAAACAAACTGATTTAACTAACTGCCACAAATCCGCTAGTGGTTTTTTTTCTTTTTTTTCGCTTTTTGATAGATCTAGGTCTCTGACGTTATTTAACCAAGTCGCGAATAATATAAAATGTCGTCTGTTTTTTCCACTTTTTTTTTACTTTCTGTATCACTCCACCGCCCACAGTTAGCGATACTGATCTAAAAGTTTCCGTGACTGCGGCTGCCTTCGAACTTACTGAACACTGAAGAGTTCACGTTCACCTGCTCTCCGCCGGATCCCACCTCACAAACTCCTCCGCCGCAGTCATTAGTTTTCAGCCCCAAAAAAATAACAACAAAAAAGAAATAAAACGAAAGAAACCAGTAAATCCGAGTTAGTCCATTTCTTCGGCGGAGAAAAGGGGAAGGCAGGCTTTGCCGAGAAACGGCGTCACGTGCACGGCCTTAACCCTTGAGGACCAATAAGAGGAGTAAAGCCTGACAAGATTATTTCCTAACACTGGAGTGTTATAACATTCTCAAGTGGTTTTGGAGGCGGGAATAATGTTTCTTCACTCTCCATAAAAAAAAAACCTGCATCTTAAGTATTAAGATTTGTACAAAAATAAATAAATAATAACAGATTAAGGGAAGAGTTCAAGGAAAGAAGCTGGTTGGTTTGATTGGCCCTAAAACTAAAATCGTCACTAGAGGAGAGCTGAAAATCTCAACATGTGACAGACACAAGTTATTTCCCCAAAGAATATAACAGTCTACCATGTTCCAGTTGTCAGATGTAGGCCATGAAACACTGGCAAAATGTGGACTGATGGTTGACACATTTAAAGAATGTAGCTATGGTCATGGAGGTAAAGGTTCAAGCAGTGGCGTGCAGTGAGATCAAGGGCGGATGAGACATTGGGCAGACAGAACCACATTCTGTCTATGTAATGTTACACAATCAGTACTCGTGCTTTCATCATTGCGGCAGGGGTAATGGATGCCTCTCAGGGTACATTTTTATATTGTAGTTTTTAGGGCTGCAACAACTAATCGATAATAATCGATAATGAATGCCGTTATCGATTGGTTGAGCTGCTCAATTTACGGATTAACGTGATGCAAAGATAATACAGTCGCCCGCGGACCGTATGGCGGACAGTACAGGGTCAACCAGCAGCCGAAAAAAGTGTGCGTCCCATGTCATTCAAGGCATGGGAGCATTTTATATTAAATGCAACAAAGAAAACTACCTGGAGGTTATGCAAAGCGGAGCTTGTGTGGAATGGAAGTACCACAGTACGCTGGTGTCATGGATGAAGGCGAAACATCAGCACGTTAAACAAAAACTGTATAATCCTCATCATGTGGAAATGGTGTAGTTTAAAGAAGTGCTGTTGTGTAAACTGTTTGTTAACTTCGGGACAGTCGCACTGGATCTGTTCTGTTGTGACTCGCGAGCATCAGGATGCGCAATCAATTTGCTCAGACATTGTGATGGATTCAATTAAAACTGTGAGAACAAACACTAAATCTGAAAGCAGCAAATAACAAGAGCAGTAAACGATTACATTTTTAGTCACTGTTGTGGATTTCGAAAATTGTCACAACAGTGTTGTATTATATTTTATACAGAATTTTTTTAAACATGGTTGTCAACTTGTCATCTACAAAATGCAATACAAATGTTGACTTACACAAATTACTTAATAATAATATCGTTTTTTTTGTTTTGTTTTTTTACAGAAAGAAACAACCCACCATGAGTAAATTTGTTTAAAGAAGAAATCCCCCCATGCACTCCTCAACAAGCAGTCAATATAAGCTTTAAAATGTCTAAATGAAAGATAGTTAAACTTAATATGTGGCTTTTGCATTTTTTTAAGTACACTTACCTGAAAATAGGGTTTTATATAGTTAAAATAAGCAAAACATCAAATAAAAATGTTATCCGATTAATCGAAAAATTAATTGTACGATTATATGCTAGTAGTTTTATCGATCGCAACAAACCTGAACATCATTTACACAGGTATAAGTTTTTAATAAGTTACCCCGACTATCGAAGGCAATGACATGCAAATAAGAGTATACAAACAGTGTATTGGTGATTTTCACACAATAAGTCAAAGGCATGTGCTTATTTCCGGCTCGGGTCAGTGTGAATGGAAATGTGCAATCCGAGGTGAGGCAGGCTCAATCCTTATTATTCATTAGGTTGCAAGAACCACAATTAACACAATTCATCAAGACTCCTTTGACTGCAGCCACAGCTATTACAGGTTTCTGGTTATTTGAAATTTGGGCAAATTGTGTGGAAAAAAGTGTGTCTTGAAAATAACCTTGGATGCCTACGACCAAATCAATTTCTTCTCCTCTGTCAGCCATTGTGGAACAAAAAAACAGCGCTTAAATGTATACAAAAATACTTTAGCTTGTGCAAAAGAAGCAATTTTCTAGCTATGTATTTTGTGTTACAGGCACCCACAGTGTTGACAAGGCAGATTTCTTTAACCATAGCAACACATGATGACTGAAATGGGATTGGATAGAAACTCTAACATAAACATACACTAATGGAAGCAGTGGCACCAAGAGAAAAACCATAAAATGAAGAGAATAAAATTTTGGGAATAATTTAATATGTATTCATGGAATAAATATATTAAAATGCAAGTAAGTGGTTTTAATAGTGTTAAGGCATGCAAAGATGTCCTTGATGGCCCTGATGGTAGACAACTGTTAAACATACCGTACTGTGCAAAGGAATAAGCGGCCTTAATTAAAATACAAATGTTGTCTTAAGTGTTTCTTTATGACTTCTGCTTTATTGAGTCAATAAAAATTTCAAACAGTACTTTTCCAACAACAACAAAAAAAAAAAATGGGACATGAAAAATGTAAAGTTGATTGTATAGCAGTAAAGACAGCAACATGTCTTCTTCTTCTTCTTTCGGCTGCTCCCATTAGGGGTCGCCACAGCGGATCATCCGTCTCCACACCACCCTGTCCTCTACATCTGCCTCTTTTACACCAACTACCTGCATGTCTTCCCTCACCACATCCATGAACCTCCTTTTTGGCCTTCCTCTTTTCCTCCTACCTGGTGGCTCCATCCTCAGCATTCTTCTACCAATATAATTTATGTCCCTCCTCTGCACATGACCAAACCATCTCAATCTCGCCTCCCTCACCTTGTCACCAAAACATCCTACATGCGCTGTCCCTCTAATAAACTCATTTCTAATCTTATCCATCCTCGTCACTCCCAACGAAAACCTCAACATCTTTAGCTCTGCTACCTCCAGCTCCACCTCCTGTCTTTTACTCAATGCCACTGTCTCTAAACCATACAACATGAGTCTCACCACAGTCCTATAAACTTTCCCTTTCAATTTTGCAGATACCCTACTATCACAAATCACTCCTGTCACTCTTCTCCACCCACTCCACCCTGCCTGCACTCTTTTCTTCACTTCTCTAACACACTCTCCATTACTTTGCACTGTTGAACCCAGGTACCTGAATTCCTCCACCTTCTGAAGCTCTTCTCCTGCAACGCACCACTCCACTGCCCTCCCTCTCATTCACACATGTACTCTGTCTTACTCCTACTGAGTTTCATTCCCCTTCTCTCCAGTGCATATCTCCACCTCTCCAGGCTCTTCTCAACCTGCTCCCTACTCTCACAACAAATCACAATATCATCCATAAACATCATAGTCCAGGAGACTCCTGTCTGACCTCGTCCGTCAACCTGTCCATCACCACTGCAAACAGGAAAGGGCTCAGGGCCGATCCTTGATGCAGTCCAACCTTCACTCTAAACCAGTCTGTCGTACCTACTGCACACTTCACTGCCGTCACACTGTCCTCATACATGTCCTGCACCACCCTTACATACTTCTCCGACACACCTGACTTCCTCATACAGTACCACAACTCCTCTCTTGGCACCCTGTCGCACGCCTTCTCTAAATCCACAAATACACAATGCAATTCCTTCTGTCCTTCTCTATACTTCTCCATCAACATTCTCAAAGCAAATATGGCATCTGTGGTGCTCTTCCTCGGCATGAAACCATACTGTTGCTCACAGATGGTCACCTCTTCTCTCAGCCTGGCTTCCACTACTCTTTCCCATAACTTCATGGTGTGACTGATCAACTTAATACCCCTGTAGTTACTGCAGGTCTGCACATCTCCTTTATGCTTAAAGATCGGTACCAGCACACTCTTTCTCCATTCCTCAGGCATCTTCTCACCTTCCAAAATCCTGTTAAACAATCTGGTCAAAACCCCACTGCCATCTCTCCTAAACATCTCCACGCTTCCACCGGTATGTCATCTGGTCCAACCGACTTTCCACTCTTCATCCTCTTAATCGCTGCTCTCACTTCCTCCTTACTAATCTTATCTACATCCTGCTTCACCATCTCCACATCATCCAACCTTCTCTCTCTCTGATTTTCCTCATTCATCAGCTGCTCAAAATACTCCCTCCACCTTCTCAACACACTCTCCTCACTAGTCAACACATTTCCTCTCCATCCTTTACTGCTCTAACTTGCAGTACATCCTTTCCAGCTCGGTCCCTCTGCCTGGCCAATCGGTACAAATCCTTTTCTCCTTCCTTAGTGTCCAACCTCTCATACAGCTCCTCATATGCCTTTTCCTTGGCTTTCGCCACATCCTCTTAACCTGCTGCCGCATCTCCTTGTACTCCTGCCTACTTTTCTCATCACTCTGTCTATCCCACTTCTGTTTTGCCAACCTCTTTCTCCTTATGCTCTCCTGCACTTCCTCATTCCACCACCACGTCTCCTTGTCTTCCTTTCTATTTCCAGATGTCACACCAAGTACTTTTCTAGCTGCCTCCCTCATCACTCCTGCAGTAGTTGCCCAATCATCCAACACCTCCTTAACACCACTGAGCCTCTCTCTGACCTCTTCCCTGAACCTCACACTACACTCTTCCTCCTTCAGTTTCCACCATCTTATTCTTCTTTCAGTCCTCACTCTCCTCCTCTTCATCCTCGCCTCCAAAACCATCCTACAGACCACCATCCTATGCTGTCTAGCTACACTGTCCCCTGCCAACACCTTACAGTCGCCAATCTCCTTCAGGTTGCATCTCCTGCATAGCACATAGTCCACCTGTGTGCACCTTCCTCCACTCTTATACGTCACCCTATGATCCTCCTTCTTTTAAAATAAGTGTTCACCACTGCCATTTCCATCCTTTTAGCAAAATCTACCACCATCTGCCCTTCCACATTCCTCTCCTTAAAACCATACCTACCCATCACCTCCTCATCACCTCTGTTCCCTTCACCCACATGCCCATTAAAGTCCGCCCCAATCACTAACCGTTCTTTCCTAGGTACACCATCTACCACTTCATCTAATTCACTCCAGAATCTTTCCTTCTCCTCCATCTCACAGCCAACTTGTGGAGCATAGGCACTGATGACATTTATCATCATCCTTCAACTTCCACCTTCACGATCATCACCCTATCAGAAACTCTCTTCACCTCCACTACACTCTTACTGTACTCTTCCTTCAGAATCACCCCTACACCATTTCTCTTTCCATCCACACCATGATAAAACAGTTTAAACCCACCTCCAATGTTCCTGGCCTTACTCCCTTTCCACTTGGTCTCCTGAACACACAACATATCTACCTTTCTCCTCTCCATCATATCAGCTACCTCTCCCTTTACCCGTCATAGTACCAACATTTAAAGTACCAACCCGAACCTCCACTCTCCTACACTGCTCCTTTCCTGCCGTCTCTGTAGGCGTCTTCCTCCTCTCCTTCTCCTCCTTGACCAACAGTAGCCCAATTTCCACGGTACCCTGTCGGCTAACGATACCTGTGGCGGTCGTTGTTAACCCGGGCCTCGACCGATCCGGTATGAAATTCTCATTTGTGATCCGCATATTTGATTTGGCACGTGTTTTACGCTGGATGCCCTTCCTAACGCAACCCTCCCCATTTACCCGGGCTTGGGACCGGCACTAAGAATGCACTGGCTTGTGCCTCCCTAATGGCTGGGTTAAAGACAGCAACATGTACAACCCCAATTTCAATTCAAACCCCAATTCCCCAACTAGTTCAACTGCTATGGGTCTTCTTTGTCATATTTTCTGGTTCATGATCAGCTAATGTTTTTGGGTTTTTTTTGGTGATAGGTCTGGACTGCAGGCAGGCCAGCTTAGCACTCAGACTCTTCTACTATTAAGCCATGCTGTACTAAATGCACTACGAGGTGGTATCAAAAAGTTTAGAGACTATTGGTGCTAACTGGTTCTATTCTGACCACATGCATTACCATGTCTGGGATTTCATCATGGACAGCAAGTTAAAGCCAAGTGCAAACATAAAATTCTGCGTAAATCCTGGCAAATTTGCCACGGAGGCTTTTGACATATATATGACATACGGAGATGCTGCAATGAGTCGTTCAAGGTGTTTTGAGTGGCACACGTACTTCAAGAGAGGAAGAACATCTCTGAATGATGACAAGAGGAAGGTCAGGAAGACCTTCAACAAGCTCAACCCCCAAAAATGACGATACTATTTGCCAACTTGTGCGTGATAATCGTCGGAAAACAATCCACATGATCTTACTTCCACACCCACCTAAGCATTTTGACACCATTTCGGAGATCCAGCTCAAATCGTACTAGGTACTTGACATGCTTTGAAAAGAAGACTTCAAGGACATATTCCAGAAGTGGCAGAGATGCTGGGAGCACTGTATTGCTGTGCAAGGGGACTATTTTGAAGGTGATAGTGTGTTAGCAGAGATAAATATTTGCGTTCTTGTAAACAGAGCTAGTCTTAAAACATTTTGATACCACTTCGTTTTTGGTTTAGCATTGTCTTGCTGACATATGCAAGGCTTATTGTAAAAAAAAAGTCATTGTCTGGATGTAAGCATAATGTATGTTGCTCTCAAACCTTTATATACCCTGCATGCACTTAAAACACATGTGCACAATGATTTCTTAGAAAGGTGTTTTCCTAGACTAGATCAGATTTGATTTTAGATCCAAATCTATAGGTTTTTTATAGATTATCTCTGATTAATTAATCAGAAATACAGTGAAGTTATATGCAAATAATGGGTGGGGCTTTGGCATACATTGTCCTTTTTTCATGTCATTTGAAAGTGCATGCATGACTAATTATGAATTCAAGGAAGTGTCAGAAGGTTTCATACAAACGACACCACCCTGAAACCTAAAGTGAACAACAAAGCATAAAACTTGTGTATTTGTGACACTTCAATCTATTGACATTTGTGCAATATAAAGGCTATTTCAAATTGTTATTCATTCATTAATCACTTTTTTTTTTTCTTAGAAGTCACTTGATCGTGGTCAGGACTGTGGTGGATCTGTGGTGGAGTCTGTACCAGGAATAATGGACAAGAGGTAAAAATACTTCCTGGATAATACATCTGTCTTTCACAGGGTGCCACACCCACATATTCACACATTAATTCACACCTAAAGGCAAAAAATGCAATCCACCTACAGGCCTGCTTTTTCGAAGGAAACTGGAGAGCCCAGACAAAGACAAGGCAGATAGAGTGAGAACATCTCCTAAACCTAAACATCTCCTAAAACTCCTAAACCCTGTAGACCAAGCTCAGGATCAAACCAGAGACAAAGGAGCTGTGACCCTAGAATGTGATGTCACACATTCATTATTTAATATTTTAAAGCAATTATTAAGTGATTTTAATTTACATGCATAATGTTGCATGTAGCACTATAGTGCATTGGAATGGCTTTACACTGCTTGTTTTCAAACAATGACAAACAGTTACTAACTGTGGCTTACATTCTCTAACATCAATTTGGATACACTAGTTTAAATGTAAGATGTTCATGATATTAAATATAATGTGATTTATAATGAATATTTTTGGACAAATATTAGTAAAATGTTCATATGAAATGATACATAACAACTTTTTTGTTTCTGTTTGTAACTCAGTGTGTATGTGATATATATATGTCAGCTCATGCAAGCTCAAACAATTTAATGAAACAACTTCCTGAACAAAAAAAAGGTTACATCCGGACACAGTTTGTTCCACTTCCACTTCCTCTGTGGCAAGTAGAAGACGCAAGTGAAAAAATGTCACATGTGTAGTATGTAGTATATATATATATATATATATATATAGTGGACCACAGACTGCTTGCTATTCAGAACTCAATTACTAGAGCAAGTTGATTTTTCTGTGTTATACATTGGCCAAATTCAGTGCAATTCTAATGAGTTTATAATATCCATTTAATAAAAAAAAAAAAAAAAGAAACCAAACTGGTACTCCTGTTTAGTTTCATAGCATATTAGAGTCTATTACAGTTTCATATACTGTATGTTTGGAAATAAAAAAAAGGGTGCTTTTGCAGTATACATAAATGCTGATCATTTATCAGAATCTGATATGTACTGCAGGCATGGACTCTAAAATATAATTAAGTTATAAATGTTCAAACCAGGAACGCTTTTCGAGTGCCTTATGTTATAATGTGTATTTTATTATCTTCTCTTTTGGGCTTCTCTTAGGACTCTTTTGCACAATCTAATCTTGCTAAAATAAGATTTGCACATGTCTGGAAGATGTAATTGATTGTATTTTATGTTTTTCTAATTACTGACAACATTATATGCTCTATTATGGGCTCCTGGAAACAATGTGATTTTCCAAAAGAAAATTTTAGTACAATTATTTTGTGAATTTTTTATTCTGCAGCGTCTGTCCGACACCTTTCATCTATAAATACTGTACATATGGTAAACACATATTACACACTTAACCTGAATTACTGCCCAAAAGCATGACTAAGAATGACAGTAGCAGCAGTATGACTACTATGACTGTATAACTGCATACTGCATACTGCATACTGCTGCTATCTGTCTTGCACCTTACAAATGCCTTTACACTTAGAACTTCATTACCTTTACAAGTGTTAGGATGTATATTTACACCTTACAAATTGTTGACATGTATTTGGATGTATTTGGATGTAATGTTTACATTTACTCAGATGTATAGTCATTCGGATGTTTACGAGGTATATTCAGCGGGTTTATATATGTCTATTTATTACAAATACACTGCTGTTACCTCAAACAAAATCTGTTCTATATTTGCATCGACTGCATATACAATCTTTCTATATTGCTTGACAATGTAATCAATAAAAGAGAAGAGAAACGGTATTTCGTTTGCTCTGTATGTCTGCACATATAGTGGCAAAAAAATTTTAAACCTTGGTCCTAAGCAGCTGTTTGTGGGGGATGAGATTTTATGTCTTGGTGAAGATTAAATGTCTTCACAAGGATAAAAATATCTGGATTTTTTTTTTTTACCTTGTGAAGACACTCAACCAAGGCTGGTCCCCAGTGAGAAACGCTGCTGCATTCTTTTTTTGTTGTTTTGTTAAGATTGTTTTTACTTTATAAAATCCATAAAATAATATCTATTAAATTATAAATATAGAAGTCCTAGTAAATAAATAATAATTGAAATTAATAAAAGCTTCTGGTTTTGTTTCTGAGGTTAAGGGTGGAGTTAAAGTAGCCTTGATAATTATGTCACTTAAAAGTAAGGTAAATACTTGAGTGAGTGTGAAAGAGAGCAAGAGAGAGAGAGAGAGTAATAGAGAAAGAGAGAGAGGGATATTAAGAAAGCTGATTCAGCTTTGGTACAGATATGAATTCTTCGTCACAGAGCCTGTAATCATGCAGGGTTTGGTGAGGGAAAGGGTCTTTTCTCATTTTGTGTCCTAATTTCTGTGAACTGCAGATAAACCACAAATAACGTGAGACAGTGTTTTGTTCTTAGTTTACTATTCAGTGAGAAAAGAGGAGAAGAAAGAAAGAAAAAAAAATACTCATTATGTGTCAGCTTGCTGCAGATTTGACCTCACCGGACTTAACAGTTTACATCACTGTATGTAGTCATGATCCAAAATCTCTTTTTAATTTTTACCTGATCACTAGTTAGTTATGCAGAGAGAACAAGAGAGCTTAAAAGAGAGAGAAAATATAAGGGAGTGATTGTTTTGGAATCAAAGGTAATGTTAATGGAAATAGTGAAGGAGGAAAGCAGGTTAAAGGCGGCTGCAGAGTGCAGTACCGTTTCGCTTCGGTGGTCTCAGTTTTGTAGTTCTGAGGTTTTTATATGACTCGTGTCTTGACATTTATGACAGCTAAAAGTCAGCTTCTTAAAAATGTAAGTTCAGAAGCTTTTGGGGGTCTTACTTGCTCATATCTCGCTCATCTTTTACTCACTCATGGTAAGGTGCTGCATTGACTGTTTTATCACCGAACTACTCTAGAAGAATTATTACTATATATTTACTGTAACTCTGACTATAGGGAATGTTATAAAATTGTATTTATATTTTAATTTATTATTAGGCAAAATGTATTTAAAAGTTAAATTGAGCAAAATCTTCTTTAAAGGTTTTTGTTTCTCTAAATGGCATCCCTTTTTAACAGTTGTGTTTTAATATGTTGGGCTACTAGAGCAGGCTTTTCTATACATATCCACTATATTTATAAATCACCCTTTTGTAAAAAAAAAAAAAAAAAACAAAAACAAAAAAAAAAACACTGTTTTAGACCTGCTCAAATGTATTAGTAGTGGATTTTATGTTCTAGCATCCTTGCCTCGTTGTGTTTATATTAATATAGTATAGTATACTATATATATGGATACGTATACATATGGTTATTGCATAATGTGTAAAATTTAATTGAATTGGTTCTTATCTATGCACCTATATCTGATTTTTATTTAACCAGATGCTGGTCTTGTGGTGTGGTTTCCTTCTTTTGGCACACTTCCTCTGCCATGTCCATCCACAGAAGTGTGACACTAAATATGAATATAAACAAAAAAATATTATACAATGCTGCAACAAATGTGGACCTGGTATGCAATGAGTTAAAAGGACTTTCTTTTTTATTCATTTATGAAGTTAGTTCACTGATATTCAAATCTTCTTCTATATATATATTAAACAGTTCTTTTTTGTAATACTATTAAACTTCAAAATCAGTTTTTAGGCTCTGAGAACATTTTAATGTTTTTAATGCTGGCTGTCTCTTTAGCTGTTTGACAATAGTATGCAATAACTAGTGTGAATAATCTTGTTTTAGTGATTGGGATGGCCAGATATTGATAAAAAGCAGATTATCTAGCTAGCCTGTAATGATCAGTGATGTTTGTGTGCTATTTGAAATTGAAATGCTAAATTGCATTTTTATCATGTAAGTAATAAGAAACTAGAATTGTTTATTGACAAAAAAAAAACACAGCTATAGTTGTAGTAAAGAGATAATAAAATAAAGATGATGCTCTACAAATGATGATGATAGAGAAATGTTAATACAAGGACCAATTTATCCTAATAGGCTTCTATTAACATTATATGAAACTTCCATTAGAAATATGTAACAAATCACCAAGACAATATTAAATTTAATGAGTAATAAGTCATTTCATATGCATTTTTAATTCAGTCTTGGAAGTCTGTACTCTATGACACATGGCATTCTTGAAAATGATGACTTGATCTGCTAACTGTAACTGCCATACTTACTGATATATAACCTTGGCTCATCATTACTAAATGTTCATACTAGCTAAATGATAATCTGCAGCTGACTGATATAACCTGTTATAGTCATCTTGATGACGATAGCATAACCTTTGTGTGTATGTGTAGGTGAACGCATGGAGCAGAGATGCACGAACAATTCCCCGACTTTATGTAAACAGTGTGATCCTGACTTCTTCATGGATGAATATAGTACTGAAATGGAATGCAAAAGGTGCTCTCAATGCACCAAAGATTGTAAGTCTCTAATGGATTTAGAATTTTGGTTGTCACACAAAATTGTGTGTGATCTCCTGGGATGCATTGCTCAGGGTGTATTTCAGCTTTAAACCAGTGACCCACAATAGGCAGATCAACTGTGATACAGACCAGGATAAAGCAATGAAGCAGTTACGGGAGATGATTGCTACATGTCAGTAATAGAGCGCTTAGCATTTCTCTGAAATATCAATCATATGAAAAGTATGAAATGCTAATGCTGAAATGACAGCAACATAAGGAGAGGGATTTCCCCTAATTCAGTTTGGTGGGTTTCTTCTGATAGTAATAGGGGTCTCAGGCTCTAACTGAAAACATTGAGTCATACAGGTTTAAAGATTATTGGCTTAAAACCAAATGAACCATTTTAGCTAACGGTTTTTGAACAAACACACTTTAACTGGAAACACTTTTCAATAACTGTACATAAATAAGCATGTGCTAATATGTCAACTAAAAGTTACTTTATTATGAACTAATGATGAGTTAAGGCATATACTAATCAAAAACTAACCTTAACTACCTTAACTACCTTAACTGCACCATTAATCACATGAATTAATGTGTGAACAACAATTTAGTTAGTATTTAGTTAGTAACATGTTAGTACATGTTTGTTAATGAATGTATTAATTAACACTTTAGGTTAAGCTAAATGTAACTTGCTCTATGAGAAAGAATATATATTAAAAGTGCTCTATTTAAAATACATTACAAACACAATTGGATGGTGCTGAATTATCCTCCTCATGGAACGCACAAAGGGACAGTAATAAACACCTGTTTTCACCTGATTATTCATACCCAAGGCACTGCTCCATTGTCTTCATTGGTAAAGTACCACACTAACATGTATACATGAACCAGATGTTACTTTCCAAACTTCAAATCAGCTTTAGCCAACAGATGATGGTTTTCTCCTGCTTTACTGTGGTTATTCTGTGGACTGGATTATTGTGTCAGAACTGATCAAGTCTACTGTCTTAATATCATAATGAACAGTCTATACATAAGCACAGCAGCTCTGTTCTTTAACTTCTTGAAAAACCATAAAGACAATGGAGCAGTGGTTTTATGAGAAAGGTATGAATAATCAGGTGAAAACAGGTGTTTATTATTGTGCCCTTGTGCGTTCCATGAGGAGGATATTTCAGCACCATCCAATGGTGTTTGTAATGTATTTTAGATAGTGCACTTTTAATTTATATTCTTTCTCTAAGAGCAAGTTACATTTAGCTTAACCTAAAGTGTTAAATAATACATTCACTAACAAACATGTACTAACATGTAATTAAGTTAGTCATTGTTCACATTAATTCATGTGACTCATGGTGTAGTATATGCCTCATCATTAGTTCATAATAAAGTAACTTCTAGTTTACATATTAGTACATGCTTATTTATGTAGTTATTGTAAAGTGTTCAATTTGAACTGAACCAAAACAGAATGTTTATTAATGTACTATGTGACTTTTATAAAGCTATTTTGTTTATATTAATTATACATGAAATTATGTAAAGGACAGAGTATAAATATATAATATATATTTTATAAGGCTTGGTAAGTGTGACATGCCAACTGACAAGACTGTCTATTTTAGTTCAGATTTGTTGCAGAACACACAGCAAGTTTTATAGAAACATATAAAAGATTACAGTAGATTATTCCTTTACTAACAGTTTGTGTTTGATATCCTTTCTGTTTAAGGGAATACATATCCCAAAATAGTTAGGACAAGTCTATAAATTGTGACCCATGGACATCATAGGTGGCACACTAATGAAACAGAATGTACAAACTGATAGCATAGAGATTTTACACTGGACTAAATAAATGGCATAAGCATTTTTTGGCTTTTGAATTAGTCTACTTTATGAATGATCACTGGAGTATGTTAAAGTACTAATTCATCTACTAATTCATTACTAGATATGGTGTACAAGGTGAGCTGCTCTAAAAGCACTGATGCAGTGTGTGACTGTGAAAGTGGATATAAATGCAACGATAAATCCTGCACCCAATGTGAGAAAATCCCAACAACACCACCACCACCACCACAACAACAACAACAACAACAACAACAACAACAACAACAGCATCAAATACAACAACAACAACAACATCAAGCATAATGCCTATTATACTTTCCCATGGTGAGCATCACGTACAACAAACACATGCATGTGATGTGTATACTTATTCACAACACCTAAAAATACACACAATTTTAAGGCCATCATCAGAGACAATACATATACTGGTGTTTAGTTTCCAAATATAATGTCCATAGCAACTTTCTGCTCATATACCTGTATATACACAAACACATTTTACGATGCTGACTTATTCTTTCTCTCTTTTCTCCCACTCACTGTTGTTTGATCTCTCACAGACACTCTATGGATCACTCTGAGTCTGTGTTGTGTGTGCATTCTGCTTAACTGTTTCATTCTCATCAGCAGACACACACCTGCATGTGGAAGGATCATGCTGGCTTCAACTGGTCAGTAACAATAACCTTTAATTAAAAAGACAGAATATTTATAACTTTCAGTGATAAGCAAAGATGCTATTGTACTTAGTTGTCTTGATGCATTATTTTAGCAATTGCTTTCTGCTTTCCAGGTTCTTTTTGGGGGCCCAAGAAAACATCAGCTGAATCCAGTCAGTGCACAGAAGACGAGGAAGTGCCAATGCCAGTCCAAGAGGTGTGTGGACAGAAGGAATGGCAAGAAGAGGTCTGAGGGAAACAGAGGAAAGCGGCGGGAACGAGGCAGGAAAAGGCGCCTAAGAGTGTGGATCGACTATGTACTGTAATGAAAATTCATAAAGGGAGCAGGAGACACACTCATCCTGCACCCAGGCTAATGGGATACTAAGAGACAAGGGAAAGGAATGACACTTTTCAAAATACACTGTATAGCACAATGCTTCAATGAAAAGGTTTAGATTTATGTTAATTTGTCCAGGTTCTCCTTTTTCCTCCCACTTCAGAAAAGTATGAATGTAAATGAATTGGCTTTGATAAATTGCACCTTGGTGTGAATTTAGTGTGGATTGAAACGGCTATTGAAAATGTATTAGTTTATTTATTAGTTGTTTGCGCTAATTAATTCTTTAATGTTTCATTTATATTCACAAATGTGGAACGGCAGATTTTTTCCCATTTTTGGAAAGTTTACTGTCTATAGTTTCAGGGGGTTTAGTTTTATTATTGTTTGTATAGATTTTTTTTTTATTGGATCTGATTATTAGGAATTACGAGCAAGAGAAGAACCATGTACAATCTTGAAAGGGAAATTAAACACTCTGAAGCCATCTTTGAATTGGCAAAAAATGTATTTAAGGGCCAAATGCAGTAGTAGAAGGCATGCTATTGTAGTTGCATGTTTTTGACTTTGTTATCTTATTCTTTTAATAATTATAATACTTCCATATGGGAGTCCATGATGGTAGTCAAGCGGAAACTTGACATGGCAATTTTGTTGAACAGCACTCATGCACTCTATTGCCTCCAACAGGGCAAGGTTTAGCATACATTTGCAATTAAAATCTCCGCAACATTTGTCATAGAAATGTTCCTTTATTCTCTGAATCTTTGGGTTATGCAAAGATTTAGGCTGTTTATACAAATGTGTCCATTAAATTTGTAAAAAAAAAGTTTAGTAAAGTTAAAAGTAAGGGAAAATCTCAGATAATATTGTTATTCAGCCTATACGTTGTAAATACATGAATCTAAAATAAAGGTTAATCTAATTTAACCTCTAGGGGGTGCAATTGCTCATAACATTTGAACCACTTAACGTCAGCAAGTTTTTATGCTTATTTTTAAAAATTCAACAAAGACAAACAAGGTTTGCAAATCTGACTTTTACCAAATCTTCTTTAAACTGGATCTCCTACAAAGTTTGATGAATTATCACAGAACTCTGGGTATTATTACATTTGAACAATATTATTCATATTACAATTGAACAAGAAATTCTGCATTTCAGGCTGTTGTATGGTATGTTAAGGAAGCACTTTAAACATTGATGTATGATAACTCCATGCTCCATGATTGTCTGTGACCATTTAGATTTTGATATTGATTTTATTAGAATCCAGGATGCTCTCTATATTCACCAGTTCTGTACAGTGGTTTTGTTAGTAGCCAAGTAATTGTCAGTTACATTTTTCTAGGATGTAAATTCTATTGTCCCTAGACCTTGCTTACTGAGTAAATATTGGTGTGTACGAAAGTGTTTGATTCGGAGCAGCACAGATTTTATTGTTATCCATACTGTACACTGAGAATTTTGTGTGGCTTTTTGTTTATTTGTATGTTACTGAGTGGGAAGTATAAAAATGTAAATGCATTCTAAATGTAAATGCATTCTTGATATGTAATTTTTTATAAATTATGTAAATCAATTCATTGCTATCAAATGAATTGAATAATAGCATCTTGAGTTCTTCTTATGAACACATAATATTGTATACAGTACCTACAGCAACTTATGCATGCTTATGTTTAATCAAATAAAAAGGGTATTTTGGAATCTATGAAGCCTATGTCTGAGGTTTTAGCAAATGTTTATCATCTACTCCATTAGCTCAGGTGCTTAGAAATCATAGGTGACAGAGATATTGGTGCTGGATTTAGTTGTAGGTAAAAACAATCAGTTTCCATATAAAAATAATGACAATAAAATAGGAACGGACTAGCAATTTATGGCACAACTGCCATTCTTTAATTAAACATATTTACAGATATACACAGAAAAAAACAATAACTTAGGATAAAAAAAATGTGCAA
The DNA here is from genome assembly GCF_014805685.1 of Silurus meridionalis. Taxonomy (NCBI): domain Eukaryota; kingdom Metazoa; phylum Chordata; class Actinopteri; order Siluriformes; family Siluridae; genus Silurus; species Silurus meridionalis. The sequence continues at coordinate 19,817,677 of NC_060887.1, forward strand.
ATTCTTCCAAATTTTGAATGCAGTCACTACATATACCTATACCTATATACTGTATATATATATATATATATATATATATATATATATATATATATATATATATATATATATATATATATAATTTAAAAAGAATGAACCGATACCATGACGCACTGCTTTAGTTCTCAAGCATCATCATGGAATAAGTCAGTGACCATTTGAAAAAGTGTATATATACACTGTGTGTGTGTATATATATATATATATATATATATATATATATATATATATATATATATATATATATATATATATATATACACACACACATATACATATGCATTGCCTCCAGATGCTGATGAACACTGTACCACCATACCTGCTTACTCATGTATGATTTCATAATCAAATACATACTGCTGCCTTTTTGCAAGATCCAGGCCAAGAAATCCAGGTTAGAGTTAGATGGTATTGTCTTTTTTGCCTCAGAGGAGCTCACCTTTCAACTGGGAAGAAGACTCTGGCTTCAGAGAAACCAAAACTAACAAAACTGTGAGGCACTATAAATAATACTCACACAGCAGAATAAATGATTATGGTTTATATCCATCACAATCCTTCCTCTTTTGACATGTGACACTCCTTCCCTTGCTCCTGAGAAGGGAAAGAGATGTCCCTGTTCCTTTCCTCCTTCGACAGAGGGATTGTAGGAGAAGGAGGACTGTGCATCTCACTATTGTTTAAAGGCTGCTGTCGGAGATCCTCTTCATCCTTGTCTCCTCCATTCAGTCCAAACTGGTTCAGTAAACTGACAAACACTGTACTTGCACCATATATGTAGAGAGGACCTGAAAGAGGCAGATTGTAATTATAGTCTCTGTAATTTTGGTTTGTTTTCAGAGTCCTTATAAAATATGAAAGTGAAAGTGTTGTTAGATCCCTCTTAAATGCACATTAATACACACTACAAAACTGAGTACACACTGGTAGATATTGACCATCCCTGAAAACTTTACAGGCATAACCTTTGTGTCTAACACTACATTAAACAATTTAACTATTGACAAATTAAAGTTTTATTAAGCAATATGGGATTTATTGTTTTCTATAAATTTGAAAGGAGGAAATTAATATTGATTTAGATCTCTGACTTTTCTCATTTTTGTGTATAATCTTGATAAAACATAAATTCTCATTGTCAATTCTTATTTTAGTCCCCTCCAAAATTATTTGGACAAATATAATAACAGACAAGACCATTTATTTTGTTTTTGCTATGCGTTGAAGACACTTTAGATTAAGCACAAAAGATGAATAAGATCCCAAATCAGAAATTCAGCTTTCGTTTCCTGACATTTACATCTAAATGTGTTAAAAATTATAAATAATAAATTAGACCAGGTTTCCAGGTGTCCAGGTTTGCCCGTTAGACTGATTGTTTAAACAATATTTAACTCTGAATGTGTCTTGAAATGAGCACTGGGTTACCCCTGTGAAAACTGCCTTCCTTTTCATATGGATAAACCAACATGAAGACTAGACTGGAACTCATAAACAAATATAGAGATGTGCCGCAACATTTTTTGGAACCAAAATGCACCACCAAAGTGTGGTAAAAGAAAACATACAATCTCACTGGTCATGCACAAGATAGTGTCATGGCTTGGGCTTGTTTTGTTGTATCTGCCTTTTGCCTCATCTTTATTGTTGATGAGGATCATGATTGTAGATACAGATTCAAGTCTACAGAAACATTCTGCATTCTGCAAAATACATCCAATCTAATTCATCATGCAAAAATACTTTGGCAATACAATCAATTTCAAGAACAAATGTCCTTAAATTTAACACATCTGCTGCAAATATCAGAAAATGAAAGCTGAAATTTCATCTCATATATAAATTACATTGAAATGTGCAATTTGGCAACTCTTGAAGCTGTAAATGATCAGTTGTGAGGTGCTGATCTATTACACATGGTTATACGTTTTGAAAAAGCCATATCTAGATGTGATGTGATTGTAAATCATTTATGTATAAGAATAATTTATAAAATAAGAATGTGTATGTATTTAGGGCACTCGTTTGAATTATTGAAGATTTGAGAAGGGGCAAACAGCCTACCCAGATTTCCAGAACCAGAAGGAGGCTGCTCTCTGCTGGCTGGCTGAGGAGTGGAGTCGTCTGTGTTAGTACTGCTAGGTGTTTGTGTGTGGGTCCCCTGGGCATGAAGTGGGGTAATTGGCTTGTTTATTTCAGAGGATATGGCTGTAATTTCCTCCTGTAACCATTTTTAATAAAATAATTATACAATTAAATACATAGATATTGATGTAGACATTATTCATATTCAGGAAATAATGAGTTTAAAATGAATATTAAGAAATGAATATATATTGAGAAATATAAAAATTTGTAAATTCTGGATTTCAGCAGATGATGTTCCTTTACACATGTACCTAAAACAAGTGTTCATGTATAAACTCATACCTTTTGCTTTCGTAATGAGCACTGCTTTAAACCTGGTAGAGAAAAGAATAATGAAAATAATTATTGTTATTATTGTTATAAGAAGAAGAAGAAGAAAGAGGAAAAAGAAGAAGAAGAAGCAAAAAAAGAAGACAAAGAAGAAAAAAAGAAAATAAAGAAGATAAAAAAAATAAGAATAAGACAAAGAATAAGACAACGACGATAACGTTTATTTATTAATATAATGTTAGCAATAATATTGTTACTGAAAAGTGTTACATAATATAATAGAAATATAGCTTTATTGGGTATTGATATTAGGCTGTTCAGCAAGTTTCCCTATAATGTTTAGTAAATGAGGGCCTGAGCCACCAAGATTAATCATTTCCTTTGATGAAAGGAAACAAGTTATGAAGTTGTCAGTTGTTGCTGGATGCAAGGAGAAAGACATCTGAAATCTCTTTGGTGCCGAAACCCAAAAAAGAACCAGGGACTTTTAGATTAAAAAAAAATTCTTCTCATGCCTTTTCTTTTCAACAGATTTAAAAAACAAAAAGCATTGTGAAGTTTCTTTTCAAGATGACACAGGAAAAGTCATTCATTTTAGGGCTTAATCCTATTAGCTCACTCACTAAGCATAATGGATTACAGTAACTAGTAATACATTTATTTGCATATTAAAGCTATATTTCAGAGAAAGTTATATGAATTAAACTCATAGCATTAATAATAATAATACTACTCCTAATAATAATAAAAATCTAAAGAATTAATCAATAAGGCAATTATGAACAACGAACCAAAATAGATGCATGTGTATATATATATAGGCATGTTATTATTTATACATAAACTTACGTTTTTTTACGCAGCCAATTTTTCTTTTGTAGAAATAAAACGTGATGAAGCAAAATACAATGAACAGAACTGAAAACACTACGCTCAAAAGCAACATTGTACCTGTTATAAAAGCAGAAGAGAGTGAAAAACGTTATCATAAACGACCAGATGTGTCTTAAAAAATAACATGATTGAAATGTTTATTCTGAAGTATTTCAGTGCTATAAAAAAACAGATCATTTAAATTTGTAGTTCGTTCTGACCCTTTGACTTCTCATATAAAGTTGAAGTGGTGAAAAAGGGCAGGCCTGTGATCCATGTTGAAGGGTGCAAGGTGGTTTGCTCTGGAGCATACGAGGGAGTTGGTGAGATTGTGTGAGAGAAGGTCTTTGCTGGTGGCTGAGAGATGGTCTGTGCAGGTTGCTGCTGCTTACACTTGATGCACTGCCCTGTGTACAGATTTCTCCTAAGGCAAACAAACCCTTTCATACATTCACAAACTACATCAGCATTCTTGGTGCACGGACTCACCACCTGCAAGTGCAATTCTAACACATACCCACACACACACAAACAAACACACATACACACCACCAAGAGATTAATGCACGTGAAAATGTTTAATTTCCATATAAAAACCTTTATATCATTGGCTTCGTACACTGCTATTTGGTGCTTAATCTTCCCTTCTTACACATCATGCCATTTTTTTTCTCAACAAATGAGAAATTTACAAAAATACCTGCAACACAATCCATGTAGCAATCAAGACAGCTGTACTCTGTGTTGGTCTTGTTGGTGAAGGTGTTTTCAGGACATTCTGCACATTCGTCACATGAACTCTGATACATTCCTGCAGAGCAAGGAAGAGGTGGCAAGAACGAAGAAAAAAATGTAAAAAGCTATTGAAAGTGTGGTGCAACCTCATTTATAGTCATACACGCAGCACACAGGTAAGCTGCTTTGCTAAAATAGTGTCAGGAGTTATAACTCTGCAGACTCAGTCTGCATAATTGTTTGATTGATACAATGCATGGTCGAGTGGATGTGATAAAAATTTAATAAAGAGTATAATAACAGTTATATAATATACATACAAAAAAAGGATATTTGGTGTATGGGGGAGTGAGTGTGAGGCAGACAGGTTTATGCTGCCAGAAGAAAGACGAGTACAGCAAAACAGGACGTAAGGTGAACACACACCGACAAAACCAAGCGGTGTTCTTGTGAAGGAAGTGGTTTTGATGATGTGTCAGGCCATACTATTTCCCAGCAGAAAAAAGGTAGGGGCAATCCTAGACTAAAACTCGACCAAAATATTTTTATATGCATTATAAAAATGTAAATAAATGTTCACAAGCACAAAGTACGTCGAACAACAGTGTGAGACATATTAGAAGCCTCAGGTGTTACTCTCTCACCTGCAGGACATTCTCTGCAAGAATCTGCATCCCTGCGATGTCGAATTTCAACTTCCTGCTCAGTGCAAGCAACAAAGAAATGCAAGAGTACTGTATTAAATTCATGCAGCAGAACCTGCATAATCTACGAAGAGACAAATATCTAAATATATAGGTATAAATATATCTAAACAAGTTAGACAACAGGTCAGCTGAAATCACAGTGGCAGCATAAGTATCAGTGAGCAAATTACAAAATCTATCATTTAGTATTCTATTAAAATTATAATAAGCAATTTACCAGAGGAAGGCCAGATGTCAGACCACTCATTAGCATGGATATGGCAAAATGTAGCACCTTCATTGACATCTACAATCATTAAGTGATAATTACCTCAAGCTGAAACATGAGTATTATAAAGTAGCAGGAACATGATACAGTGTGTACATACATAATAAAATATTATCAATCCATAATGCAAGTTTTTAGCAAACAATATGCAAGCATGTATCAAATATAAACAGCAATCTCCTTCCTAAATTATTGACATTGTGTTTTTAAAAGTAAAAAGTTCTGCCAGAACAGTAGAAAGATAATCTAGTTGAAAGGGATTAAAGACAAATTATAAATGTGAAAAAAAAAGGCTAGACACAGTTTATATTTGTTTTATTCAAATTATTTAAAAAGTATGGCTTAGTTTCATGAAAAGTGTAGAACTCTTAGACATGTATGTAGCTGGAAAGAGTAAATTTTTCCCTTCTAGCTGAACTTTCCTACTTTACAGATTATCTAGAGAAATCACAGTATAACTTGCATGAATGGAAATAAAGGCAATACTAGCATAAGATGAAACGTATGATAATTTAAAAAAATCTGAATAATTAAAATATTGAATAGATCCACTACCTTGTACATAGTGCTGTCCTGACCTCCTCGAAATATTGTCTTCACTCACTCTTTTGTTTCTCTTGTCTTATTTGAAAGTGCTGTGCTCCCTCCCTTAGCTCATTGTTTCCTCTTCTGCTACCTTCCTGTTATTCCCCTCCCCTTACTGAAGTCTTCTACGAGCTCGTCTTCAAGCACTTCCAGTGAAAACACACAGACGCTCGCACCAAATGTATTTCAATTCACATCAACGCATGTATTCATTTGATCTTTTCCTTATGTGTGTGAGACCTCGAAAATATAGAAGACTGAGAAGTCTATAAATGACGTAATTTCGCAGGGGGAAGAAGATCGTCTAAATATACACGAGCACCAACAGCACCCAATGAAGAGAGATATAGATAAATAAATCATTCAACACAAATCTGTGCATTATATCTGTGCATCCAGATGATCCATAAAATCCATTCACAACAGATTATATTGTACATGTTTATTGTAATGGTACTTTAAACACTAGAAATTTGAAAAGATTTAGCAAAAAAAAAAAAAAAAAAAAAAAGTCCTTTCTAATGTAGTGTTTTGATTGTTTTTTGGGGTTTTTTTTATGCCCATCACACACATACACACACACACACACACACACACTCTGTAAAATCATGCACATTTCTCTCAACATGGTCTTGTTAATGGTGCACTTTACACACTCTCTCCAGGCTTGTGCTGTCTTTCCACTTGAACAATAGATTTGCGTTAGAAAAGGTCAGATTTAGCTCATCTGTACTCAAAAACACACGCACACAGACCTTTTTCCAGTCGAACCTCATTGCTCGTGTGTGAGAAAGACACGTCACAACAGAGGAAAAGGCAGAATGAATCAAAGTGTGACATGAAAACTCCACTCTGTTCAGCATTATCTTTTATTTTTCAAGTCTTTTAAAGCTCCAGTCTTTCAGCACTCAATAAAGCAGGCAACTCATGTTTAGCCTTGAGATACATACATGTTAATGAGTCCACTGATCCTGTCAAAAGATTTCTTTTCAGTTGAGCAAAATGTTGCACTTAGTGTTTGACCCCTCTTGAAATAATCCAGGTCAAGAGTTTATTTGTTATATTGTTCAACTGCTCTTTAGCTAAATCTGGATTTTACTTTACAGTCTGTATATTACAGCCAAATACTTGAACATACTAATACTCAAATAAATGAATACGAATTCACTTTCTACAACTAAATTGAAGTAATAGGAAGTATTCTTCTGACAGGGATAGTGGACTAGCATGAATTGCCATCAGTTTTATACTAAATATCCAAACAGGTTTCCTCTAGGTTACATCATAGCAGTCATACCAACATTTTGAATAAGCATTCTTATTTTTTCCCTTTTGTTTTTGTTTCTTTTCTCTTTTGCATGTGTTTAGTTTTAGGAACACACCATAAAGATTTTACTTCTTTTTTCTGAAAAGTATTTTTAAAGCTGGTTTAGATTCTGTTTTAATAGTAACACAATTTCCACATGTGCAAAAGGCAACTGAAATTTAACACAATAGTCAACAAACATTTAGGGTCATAAAATCACCTAAATCTATTTCAGTAAACAATAAGTAAGTTCCTATTAAATAATGTACTCACACACACACACACACACACACACACACACACACACACACACACACACACACACACACACAGAGAGAGAGAGAGAGAGAGAGAGAGAGAGAGAGAGAGAGAGAGAGAGAGAACTAAAGAAACATAATTTGAGGTGATTTTGAAAAGAATAGGGGAGTTTTTTGTTTTTAAACAAAATGAAAGTCATACTTTTCTTTTCGTGAAAAGTACAAGATTGCAAGCTAGATTTCTGCAAAGCCATACTAATGAGATGTCTGAAACCTTTACTCAAATTAGGATATTTTTAAACACTTTTAACAACACAAGAACTGGGACTAAGTGAATCTGCTTTTTAAAGAAAGTGATGACTTAAAACAAGAATAAAAACAGAACTAGATAGGACGGAAGCTGAAAATGGACAAAAACATGTTTTGAAGACAAAGCAAATCTGAATATGCTTTTAACTTTCTGCGTAGTCAGTAACATTACATTAAAAGCCATTCGCACTTTTCTTATTGCACAATACTCGTATAGCTTACATACAGATATTACAGATTTTTACTCTTTGCCTTAGTAAAGCAAATATTTACAAGATGGAAATCAGCACCATGTATAAAAGCATTGGGTCCTGACTTTCTATACTGCTGAAAGCCTTATCTTTTGCCTGACACTTCATATTTGGCACATTTTTTCTTCCAAATACATTAAGGACCGCAGCAGTTTTTATTTTCTCTATAAGCTGATCTCATTTGCATACACATTTTTATGTAGATGATTGTAGATGTAGATGTACAATCATATACATACAACCCAGCAATTTACTGGTCCTGAGCATCTGGGGGTAGCAATGATCTATCCTTAACCATTCTGGTGTCCTTATTTCAGTTGGACTGTGTGAAACCAAATTATGCGGTATCCCATTCTGCATTTTAGTTCTAACTCTAATACAGTTTCAATTCCATATTAGTACATCAGACTTAAGTACAAAACATGCATACACCCACACCCACACACATCATGTAGACTCATTTCCTTTAGCAGTATTTTATATGACGATTTAGACATTATGCGTCATATATATATATCTCTCTATATATATACACACACATCAGAACTTCTTAATCTGGAAACTTGTGGCCATCTGGTAAACTGCGTAATGCCTGACATTCTGGGTATATTTTAGGAGGACACAGTAATAGTTTGAATCTAGATTTCAACACTTTACAGAGATCGGTGTGAGTTCAGCCTTTACTCTAAATCGCAAATAGGATTTAGTAATATTTTCCTCGAATTACATTTAGATGGATGAGGTATAAATCACTTTGCTGGTGTTAAAAATAAAAATTGATTGACCAGCCTTTCTATGAATTGTAAAAGGAAGAAATGATTTTATCAAAATTGTCTTTTGATTAAAGCGATGCCCTCAAAGCTGAGATCAATTGTTATGTAGATTTAAAAGATGACTGCAAGAATATAAATGATTTCCTTTTAGATTATATAACAGTCCAAAGCAGGTCAGTCTATATATCAGTGACAGAAAATTGTTCTCAATAATGTTTAACCGAGCGTTTTTCTGTTAAAAAAAATGGTGCGTTAGTGGAGAGTGATGACTGGGGATGAATTTTAGTGTCACATATGCAAAGTTATTTCATAACCACAGTGCACAAAACAGAGCTATGATCATATGGATATTAGCAGGACTATGAGTACATTTCCTATTATGGCATACAGGATGAAATATTTTACAGATGAGGTGCATATTAGACTAGTGGTATATACAGCAAAAAAAAAATCCCAGGTACGATCCTGAATTCACAGATACTGCTGTAGGAACTGTGTCCTTAACAACAAATATTATATAACTTGAAATATTCTCCATTAAAATACATCCCAAATTTCTGCCACTATACAGTGATCAGTGAAATTGTCAGGTCTCAGACTTAATCACGAACATCAGGGGTTAGTCAGTGTCACATATTGCAAAATTGCTGAGGTAATATTGATTTAATTTTGCCCCTGATTTTTTTAAATATATTTATTGGTCTACTAAGTACTCATTGGGAAAAGCATGTGTTTGGGAAAAGCAGTGTTGCACCAGAAAATGTGGGCTAAATATGGCTTAGGTATATTAGTGAGACAAGAGAAGATTTGCAACTCTGGCTTTTTTTCCCTCTTTTATAAAGCTGTTAATTATTATCTTCCTTCCTCAACAGTCTTCTCTGTTCCTGTCCCATCGTTCGCTTCTCCACCTCCACCAGGGCCAGGACATGAGGAATCACTGAAGGCAGGGATAAAAGGGCGAGAAGAAAAAGGGTGATCATTCATTTTCATCTTGCAAAAATAAATAAAACAAAATTATTTAAGATCTTAAACATTGAATTGTTTACTTTTTTTAAGCCAATTAATATTAATATAAAATGCTTTAATTTAAAATGTAATTACTAATTAAATTACTAATTACAAATCTCACTCTATTCAGATTGGAAACTTATTTGTTATGTATTATCACACCAAAAATTCTTTAGTGATGCACAGCGCATTGAAGCGTTTTGATAAAAAAGGTTGTGAGCAAGTGTAATTGTGTGGTAAAGACAATATCGTCTAGATGATATTTTTTTAAGTAGCTGGTAACATATTTTTGACAACTAAATTATCAAATGTCATTAAATGTTACAAGTCTGGCTTCAAAGACTATTGACCGATTCAGTGTTGTTGAAACATAAGTAGGCAGTAGGTGGCAGTAAACACCTAAAATATCAACCTGGAAGCCATCTTAGAAGATAATTCCTAAGATTTAAGTAATTAGTTCCTGGTGTGGTCTGGTAATACAAGGCTTGCCTCTGTGTATATAATAAATATAATATAATATAATATAATATAATATAATATAATATAATATAATATAATATAATATATATATATATATATATATATATATATATATATATATATATATATATATTTTTTTTTTTTTTTTTTTTTTACACAAACTGGTTTACAATCTAAAATCAACCAGCAGCGGCTTCCTAACCGAAAATACAGACTATTTTATTATTTTACCTCTCTTCTCCATAATGAGTAATAGGAAATGTGTGGCTCCATATATTTGTGTTCATGTATGTGTGATTACCTCTCTCCAGTCTGAGTAATGAGTCTTCTGCATGTTTCCATCTGAACATCCAGTCCTCTCTTCATACTGCACATTTCCATGTACTCATGCAAATGCCTGTTCATGTCAGATTTAGCAGTGGCCAGCTCAAACTGAACAAAAGAGTTTTTATATTAAAGATAGATAGATAGACCCGAAAAACCAAATGTAAATTCTTTTCTTCACCTCAATCTGGTCAATGGTCTCCTGATACTCTTTCTCCCTAGACTTAAATAGGCACTCTGTATCTTTGATCACTTTCTCAAGACATTCCTCCTGCTGAGAGAGAGTGAGAGTGAGAGAGAGAGAGGGGAACAATAACACATCAGAAACGTATTATTCCTATGGCAGCTAATAGAGATAAAACACAAGCAAGGGGGATGTAGTACTGATGCAAAACCAATGCAATCACAATCCTCTCACCCTTCGATGATATAAATATAACATCATGACTGGCAACACGTTACTCATCCACTATCTTAACCAGTATGTGAGTGTGTATGAAGGCATGTGTGTGTGTGTGTGTGTGTGTGTGTGTGTGTGTGTGTGTGTGTGTGTGTGTGTGTGTGTGTGTGTGTGTTGGTAAATTATTTTTTTTTTTTTTTTGGCAGTAGAAGTCACAAAAGAGATTAGGATCTTAGGACTATAGAGTCTGTGTTATATAAAATATACTATGGAATAATATGGAAATTCAATATTTTTTACTTCTGTTTCTCGTCCACCGATGAGGAAGCAGCAGTATGAATCTTACCTCACCATGACTCGGGTCTGTGGTCAGAGTGGCTCCTGGAAAATCCTCCCAAAGCAGAAGCGTTTCCTCAGTTTCCTCCCAAGCCAAAGAGTCACAGTCATCATCAAACTCACATTCACGCCTAAAACACACACACACACACGTGTATATCACCTTTGTGGATCTACAGGATCATTTTATATATATATATATATATATATATATATATATATATATATATATATATATATATATATATATATATATATATATATAAATAAATCATTAGATGGGAAGGATGTTTAGTCTCTCGGTCTCTGTGCATATCGGAGTTGCTAGCCATTTATGAGTTTTTGTTAAATCACAAATAGAATTGACCAGTCAGTACTTCTTCAAGCAGATTCAGCTGTTTTTTTATTGTTGCATGAACAGCAATCCAGTAGTTCTTACATCATGAAGGGCACATAGTTTATGCTCATGTTCTCAGATTTGTGGTTCCAAAGTAGTTCGAAAACGCTTAAAGTGGAATACTGCTGCATTCACAGGACATCAGTGGTATTGTAATGCTGGCAATTTAAACTGGTATAATCAATGTATAATTATATCGAGTAATACAGAGTGCTGCACTGTGCTGAAATCAAAGATGCCTTTAAAAATTTCTACGTTCATTAACATTTGTTGATCCTGGTTGCAGTGGAGCCAGATCATGTCCTAGGAATAGTGCGTGTTATATGGGACTACACCCAAGATAGGAAGCCAGCCTATTCACACACTTATTCACACCTGGGGCAATTTATCTTAGCAAATCCACCTACTGTCATGTTTTTTTGGATGTGGTACATAGGAAAATATCCCAGATGAATAAATGGGCATGAACATGAAAAGAACATGCCCAGAGATTTCTGACGGAACGTAACCTGAGCAGAGGATCAAACCTGAAACCCTGTGCATCACCAACACTATCCACTGCTCTAATGTGCAGCCCACCAGTTAATTTTTTTATCTGTGTAAAGCTGCTTTGATACAATGTTCATTGTTAAAAGCGCTATACAAATAAAATGAATTGAATCAACCAATAAAAATTACAATTTTAATTCTGTACAATTCTTTTTACACAACTGTGATTTTTTGCAAATAGATGCTTAAAGAGATAAATGACATCTACAGTTATCTGAGTTTAATATGCTAGATACTCAGCAGTGCTTCACTGCTGGACAGGGTTTATAGACACTTCAACCGACTGGCCGGCTGCTATCCCCTGGGAATGCGGACAGTTACATAAGGCACTGCTCTTGAACCACAAAAGCAATGTGGACATAGTACAGAAACTTACAACTGATTCAGCATCCTCTGCATCTCTTCATTGATCTGAGTAGCCGAGGTGGTGCCCACATTCTCTTCTTTTACTCCACCCCCATCACTTTCTGAGGTGCTGGTCGGCTCATCAGTCTCGCTGCCATAAGCAGGCTGGATTGTCTGTTTTCTTGGACGACAGCTAATGGAAGACTGTGGACTGGCAACCTGAATGAGAAAGTACCCAAAAATGTTTTTAAGCTTTAGGTGAGACCAGAGGATGAGCCCAGGTTGAAAAATGGTAATAGCATTGACCTGCTCGACAGTCTGCCCATAATTCAGCACACGTCGCCTTCAAAATAGAAACATCAGCACAAAAGCAAACCAGCATTGCGGCAGAAGCGAAGGAAAGCAGTGAGAGGCCAGAAAAGACCATCATGAGGCTCTTAAAATGGCTTCCTTATAAATATATCGTATTAATATAATATTCTATAATATTTGACAAGAGAGAGAGAGGTGTGTAGTGTGTTAGTAGTTAGCATGAGTGTGTTCAAACCTGGAAGCTCTTGATGGGATCCTCACAGTTCCTCTGTTGTGCCAGGTCACACAGACGAGCTGTAATATCGATGCGTCTGCAGATATCCATATCCACTTTCATAGCCTTCTCCTGGATCTTACTGTCCAACTCACTCAGGTTCTGTGTGCGTGTGCATTTTAGAGAATACAAACTTGTTATTAAATTACGGCAAAAAATATAGATTGTACAATGGTATAATCAAATGCGTTTTTGTTTTTTTTTACTATAACTGTGTCTACCCACGAAATAGTCATAAAATCCAGAATGCATGAACACTTAATTTTATTTTCAACTATTTAAAAGTAGTTTCTAATTCTTCATTAGGCAGTAAATTAAAATACCTACAAAAATGTGCTTATTACCTGCTAGTTACATTTAGACCTTAGCTCCCTTTCATAGTTGAAAAAAAGCTGCTCGGCTTTGCCCTTTACCCTAAAAACTTTAAGGACATATGTAGTTTTAACAAACAAATTAGCTGGGACAAGGGGAACGCTTGTAAATGATCACCTCGCAGCAAACAGATTGTCTCTGTTAAAGAAAAAATAGGTCAGCATGTGTGCACATGTTTGTGAATTGCACTCACATTGCTCATTAGACCTTTGAAGAGGACAAGCTCTGCCTTCAACTGCTCTACCCTCAGGGCTAGCTCATCCTGACACACCTCACTCTCCTGCAGATCCTACACACAAACACACAAAATACAAAACAGGAAAACATATATTTACTGTACAGATTAAGTATTCAGTCAATAGTTTGACAGCATTTTTATCAAAACAGTAAATTAGATCAGATTTTTCAGGCAGATTCTATAAATAGTCACCGAATGGAGCTGTGACCAGCCAACATACCCGCATACCTTGTTTATTCGTCATGAGTTAAAACAGGCTAAAACAGATCATGCTCAGAGACTATCATGAGAGGAAATCGGACACTGACTAACACACCTGGCACAGAAAACGAGAGCAATGCTGAGTAAAAGTAAGGCAAGATGAAGCACACAAACCCAAACAGCAATAAGCAAGATTTAATAAACTCATTATCTTAATAGATAAAACTGCAAATACAGATCAGCTTTTGAAATGTTTGTCTTGTATGCCTAGAACATACATCCAGATCTCCAGAGCCAGCATTTGATCTCTAAGGACTGCTGACTGGTAGATTTGATCCTCAAAAACATATACTGTAAAATAAATATACTGGCAAATGAACCTGACACTGCAGCCATTATTGCTGGCTTTCAATGTGCTTACAATCTCACACTGATTATATCTAATGGATTTAGGCTGTTATATAGTCAACACAATAACCAAAACTTTGTCAGGTGAGGAGAAAAAAACAACACACCACAATATATTTTCTTAAACTATGCTGTAACCCTGTCACATGTGTATGACTTCACATTCAATCTAATCAAAACAAACCACTGGGGATTTACAGAGGCACAGAACAGCACATGTTAGGTTAAAAAGCAGTCAAATTTAGGTGGGGAAGATCAAATCATTTTTGTCAAACAAATTAATTAAAACATTAAATTACATTAGATAATCTTTCCAACAATCACACTTCCTCCTTCCATAACCTCCTATTACCTCAGTAGTGATAAACAGTCCCATGTTTTATTTTCAATATAGTAAATTAAAAGGTTCTCAATCACATATTTTGCATATTATTTAGACTGTGAATGGGCACATCCTTAACGGTGTAAGCAATAATAATTATAATAATAATAATAATAATAATAGTAATAATTACCAGTTGTTTATCTCCATGTATGTGCCTTTTTAGTGCTTTTTAAAATACAGACACACCCACATTATATGGTATGTAGACATTCAACTCAATGTCATAATTTTACTTCTAATAATTTTATTACCTGTACCTGTTTGATTAAATCATAGGAGCAAACTTGAATACGCAAAGATATTACATTTGTCCACCTCGTCTTCCACTCCAACATAAGATCAAGCTAATGGTCTAAATTGATCAGTATCAGTGATTAATGCTTATTATACACTGATAAGCCACTTCAGGCATAAACCTGGTTTCTGAAAATATGTTCTTTATGAAGGTCTTAATGCACAACATCCAACAAAGCATGATTAAGTCATTCTGCATTCATTAACATGATGTACTAATTGTCAAGCTTTTTCAGTTGTGGGTGTTTTGTTAGTGGTGTGGGTAAAATCTACAAACATCTAAGCCAATTTAGTTTTGATAAATCCCATGGTTTATGTCCATATTTGCATATAAACAATATCAATAAGAATTATTAATAAAAATAATAATAATAATTATGATTATTATAAATAAACCTATGGCCTCCTGGTGGAGTTTAGGCTAGGGTAATATTTTTTTATTTAAACCTTTAGAAAACAATAGTTACAAGAGTGAAAAAATAATAGGACAAACAGATAGGATAATAATAGAACACTAATACTTGATAAGACAGATATCATATGTTCTCACCTCTTGCATATCTGTGACCTTCTGCTGAAGTTCCACTCTTATGGTATATTCCTCCTCCCATCTTAAATAAAAACATAAAGAGGCCACTGAATCTCGACAAGACCAGTATACACAACAAGCACAATATCACTGTGGCACTTGGTGTTCAGGGCGGTGTCACAATATCAACTATATAGATTGGGACGTGTTTTTGTGTGTATTTTGCAAATGATGAATACTTCAGGCCTGAACAAATCATCATTGTTTACAGCATGCATAATAATTGCAATGTTGCAGTGATATTGTTAGATTTTATGATTGCAGTGTGCTTTAAACAAATAACAAGAATAGATTTATTTGTTGCACCATCATTTACATTTTTAATAATATGTCCCTAAAATAAATATCTGAATTACGTGATTTGTTGTGTCCTCTGGGAATCTTGACTTGGGTCCTCACACATAAAATTTACATGTGGTTTATAAGACCTTTCACAAGATGTTGCACGTGTTTGTGTTAATTCACACATTGCAGTTTCAAACGCATGTGGTTTTCACAGGATCACATACTACTCAAAATCACACAGAACATTTTATCTTCATTTGTGAAGTGTATGTGACTTTTCTGTGAGGAAAGAACATACAAAACACTGCGATGATTTTAAAGCTTGTTTATATACTGCACTGTGGCACTTGGTGTTCAGGGCGGTGTCACAATATCAACTATATAGATTGCGACGTGTTTTTGTGTGCATTTTGCAAATGATGATTTGAGAGCTTGCACACTTCCAATGATTTATTAATGATTGGGAATAATTATTCCAATGATTTACACTTCTAATGATTTATTTGGAAAGTGTTCACAGTACTAGTGTGCAGCAGAGTAGAACAGAACCAGCCTTCAGCTCTCTCACTTGCTCCCCTGCTCTCTCTTTACCCTCTCTCTCTCTCGTTCTGCCATTCTCTTACGTAAGGGCTCTTTAAAATGCACCACACTGCAGTTCTGCCTCAGCTTAGTAAGGCTTCCTCCATAGACTGCAAGAATTAACTAACAGTAAACATTACAAGCAAATTTGAGGTGCCAACATACAGTACAATTACTGACAGAGTGATGAAAGTGAGGTGTGTGTGAAAGATAGGAAGCAATGGAAAGAAACAAAAAGAGAAAGGACACGAACATGTGCGATCTCAGTGCCAGTATGTGACCTGCAATGCAGATGCAGTGTAGAGCTCTCAGACACAAGCAAGAGGACAGAAACGAGTGTCAGAATTTGAGTGCTGTGAATAAATAATCCTGCAATGACTTAGCAATACAAAGACAGAGTGAACCTTCATTCTTAAACAGTGCAGGGACATGCATGGGAGTATAAAACTCAAAAGTCAAATTTAGACATGTCTTCATGTGCCATAAACCATGAGCCAGATTACAGATGGTGAGGTGAATGACTTTCCACCCTTGAATAAAACTGTTAGGGTATGACTGCAGATAAAAAAAAATAGACCTAATTGGACAAGCCAGGACACAAGACTTATGTTTACCTGCGGCAATGAGCAATAATTTCACAATAATCAAAGATTGCTTTTAACTAGAAGTAGATTTATTTTTACATACCAGCTTCTCTCATTTGACTGAGATTGTCTGTTTTTTTTATACTTCAATACTTCAGGCCTGGACAAATCTTTATTGTTTACAGCATGCATAATAATTGCAATGTTGCAGTGATATTGTTAGATTTTATGATGATTGCAGTGTAGATTTATTTGTTGCACCATCATTTACATTTTTAATAATATGTCCCTAAAATAAATATCTGGATCACGTGATTTGTTGTGTCCTCTGGGAATCTTGACTTGGGTGAAAATGCTAAGTCCTCACACATAAAATTTACATGTGGTTTATAAGACCCTTCACAAGATGTTGCACGTGTTTGTGTTAATTCACACATTGCAGTTTCAAACGCATGTGGTTTTCACAGGATCACATACTAGTCAAAATCACACTGAATCATTTGTGAAGTGTATGTGACTTTTCTGTGAGGAAAGGACATACAAAACATTGCAATGATTTTAAAGCTTGTTTATATACTGCAGCTTTGTGGCCTTAGTATTGTAAATATCCCCCCACAAGTCTCTGCTATTTACTCAGTTATTCATCTTAAAACACATCAATGCACTAAAGTGGAGTTACAAGAGTTAGTGTGCTGAAATTTTTTGGGCGGTATTTTTAATGCCAGAACTGTGACTTTTGATAACTACACTGCCCCAATTACCATTTTCCTACATCCTGGTATATGGAGAATTAATTTTTTTTATTTTACAGAAAATTGACTCTTTCTTGACCCTTGGACTGTAAAGTGTAGACTATAATGATTTTAGTTACAGCTGCATACACCTTACAAACAAAATAACCTCAGGGTTGGTTTAACAACACTGGTGTGCCATCGTTGCTATGAAATTTACCAAAGTGCAAGAGAAATGATTTACGAGAGGCAAACAAGCACTTACGAGACACAACGTGCTCTGCACTTAAAATTTCAACATCATGCAGTGATGAAGTTGTACACAACCTTGCCTGGAATTTTCACACCCAGTGCTTAGCTTGTTTATTTTTCAAACAGGAAATGGAGAAAGATTAGGCTGATTGGTTCAGCCTCAGCACCAGGAGCATGGACAGCGCCCGTTACTTATTCAATCTCATATGACTCTGTACTGGACAAATCATTAGGTCTGGGAAAATAAGTTATCTGACATGCTAGTCTGTGTTTTCAGTTCAGTGTTGCCCTGCACTATGCAGTGTTCAGGAGGGGCAGATCACAAGCATCACCCAAGCACACTAGGTTTTCAGCGGACAAAACAAACCCAACCAATGTTTCATTGCAGATGTAAAAAAATGCACATAAAGCTATTTATATATTTAAATCGTTGACTTTTACCTGCGTTTATACTCGTCTCTCTCCCGTCTTACTTTAGCTAGGACATTGTAGAGGGCTCTGATTTCCGGGGTGATGGTGTCGATCTGCACTCCGACTCCGTCCGGGTGTACCCATGACACTCCAGGGCTGGTGATCACCCGTGGTTCCGAGTTCGAGGGCCACTTCCTGCTTGGACTATAAGACCAGATGGTGCCAGGCAGAAGGCGGTTAGAGGGGTTCGAGTCGGTTCTTGCTGCACCACCGTTCACATTAGGTGCGTTGTTGGAGTTATTGGTGTTGGCCGCGGCCGCTTTGCTGGGCGCGCACGAGTCAAGAGCTGCGCTCGAATCAGGAGCGGAAGGCAAGAGTTTCAGCACGGTCGTAAGTGGGGGTGTGAATAAAGTAGTCGGTCTTTTGATGGAGCCGTTGGTGTTTGGGGATTGCAGGGGAACAGGCCCGATAAATCCGGTCTGCACCCCGGTGTCTTTGCTCTCGCCGCATGCGAGCTCGTTGCTCTCCAGCACCTGCTGCAGTTGCTTTTCCAGGATTTTGTTTCGCCTCTCCAGCTCGTGCACTTTAGCCAAAAAGCAGCGGAAGCGCAGGTTGAGGGTCTTCAGGACGCTGATGTTGGAGCCCAGGTCATTGCGCAAGGCCATGGCTGCAGGGGGAGGCGGCACGGCCCGGTGCAGAGAGGGAGCGATGGGCTGATAGACTAAACCGCTTTGGCCAATGCCGTCAGGGATCAGTCCGGGCTGCTCCCCGAGGTGGAGAATAGAGGAGTGAGGAGTCTCCGGGAGCACAGAGGAGGGCGAGTCCAGATGGCCGAGCATTTCTGAGCCGTGCGTATGATGTGGATGAGCAGAAGACAAGCTCTGGCCCAACAACGGGTTCATACCACACGGGAAACTGAAGCGCTGCAGATCTGGCATGAACGGCGGCTGTACAAGACTTAACGAAGCAAAAGCGGCACTTTTTTTAAACAAATAAATCGGTCAAATAAACTAATATCGTGAACTACACGTGTAAACGTCTAAAACAAAATAAACCTATTAACGCTTGTTGAATGGAAGACGATTGATGAACAAGCACTATGATGAAAGAAAAGAAGTAAATACAAATGAATACCGGCAATGATTGTAATAAAAAGGCAGCTACAGTGGGAGGAAAAAAAAACAAGCCTGGAAATGTAGCGGATTAAATATGAAATCTTGGCATGTCCTTCCTGCGGCTTTTCTACCCAACAATGAAAATCTACTTGAGTATAAATGCGGAGGACTTAGAAACCCGATTACCGTAATACACCTAGAAGACGGTCAAATCATTTGTTTACAAATTCTATTTTATCACTTACTTACAGAACAAGGCGATTATTAACTATTAAGTATAAATAACTTATTATTAAAGCAATGTATATAAAATTGTGTCAATATTCCAAAAATAGTTTTTAACATGAAAATGCTGGAAACCCTGTTACAAGCGTACTTACGGTAAATCACAGACTGACGTAGCGTGGTTTGTATTTTGGGGAGGGGAGGATAGGGGCGTGACAGAGACAGGTGTTTGTTATAGATCTTAAAGGAAATACGTGTAAAATGACTAAAATAATTTATAATAAACTTTAGCAAGCTATTTAAGTAAGACAGTTTTCATTGTTTTTTGGCTCTTTTGACCAGTTAAAAAAGTAAATATATAAGCACGATAAAAAAAAAAATCACTGATTCCCACCAGTTTAGCAATATTTAATAAAAAATAAATAAAAACGAAACTGTGGAACAGCAATGCTGCTTTATCTGATATACGGCCTGCTAGAAACATAAATTTGTGGCATTGTGCAGAGTCCATCATCTTATCAGCAATGGTCTGTGGAAGTCTGGCAAATCATTTAATAAGTTGATTTATATAGACAGTAAAACAAAGGTTTTACAGACAGTAAATGCCATATAAAATTATATCAGTAGCTGTAATATTGTACAGCTATTACTGTTAGAAGTGTTGTTACATAGTGGCTAAGTATTTAAAATCTATGGCAGACTGGTAAGGCCCATCTTTTTAAGGATGTCAAGTAATTTCTGGACAAGTTTGGAGAGGTTTGAACATTCCATTCTTACACCAGGTATTTGGATCCAATTCTGCTGTTATGCCCCCAAGAAATGCCCTTTAAGCCTGTTACTCAATGGAAACCGCAAACTATGTGGAGGTCTATTAAGTAGTGTTGGAGCATGAACTGCAAAACTAGAGTCTTAAGGGTTTTTGCTGCAAAGCATCTCCTTCACATCACTTCTATAGTATAATCTGTGCAATAAGAAAAGTAAAACATTAAAAACTTGTCAATGGATTCCAGTATTCATTTTAGAGTTTAAATGGTCCTGGTAGAAATTAAATCACAGGAGGCAATTGTGACTTCTGTTAAGAGCAAGAGATTAAGCAATTTCAAATGTTAGCACTAAGGAATGATTTCCCTTTACACTGGACTAGAATCAAGGTTGATGTTTCAAATTGTCATTACCAAGGTCAAGTCTGATGCAGCATGCACACACCACACTGGAGAACTTGTACTTGTTTACAAAAAAAAAAAAAAAAAAAAAAAGCTATGCAAGGTAACTAGTTTTGCCAATTAGCATGAAAAATTGAGGCTAAGGTAAATCACTAATAGGCTCAACAATTAAGCTTTGAGATCTGTTGGCACAAAAGCACTGTTGAATCACTCGTAGTGTTTAAACTAACCAACATTAGCAACTGATGAAATTTGGGCATTTGTTATAGTATGTAGGTTGGTAACCAGGTGTTTGTCAGATTTATGTAATGCAATTAAGACTCAAACACTTGAGTTCATTTAGGATGGAGCTAGATAATGCAACAGGCTACCGCATTTCGTCTAAACTACAGGGCTTTGTCAAGCTTATTGGGGGGGTAAAAGTTAGTGATCTGGGATCAGGGAAGTACCATCTACTCTGCTCACAAAGAGCAGAGCATAAAGCCACTATAAACTTGCAAGTAATCACAATTATCTACATTATGTACCACACGAGTCAGTAGTTCTCTCACAGAGGACTTTTATTCAATCACATTTTAGCAGACTAATGCCTTCAATTTTTTTCCCATTTTTGACCCTCACACAAACAGAACAGAGCTTTTCCATATAAAAAAGAATTGGTCTACAACTTAAAGCATTGCACTTCAGGTAGTTTGTAACCAGTTGGGAGAATAACAGCCATCAAAGACAGGTGGAATTTACTCCTTGGATGCCATGTAGGCCATCAGGTCACAGACTCTGTTGCTGTAGCCAAACTCATTGTCATACCTAGAAAAGAGAAATGGTCACTGTACATTCTTGTTTTTAAAAAAAAAAAAAAAAAAAAAACTGAACTACACTGCAATACATACCATGTGACCAGCTTAACAAAGTGATCATTAAGGGCAATTCCAGCTCCAGCATCAAAGATGGAGGAATGACAATCCCCATTAAAGTCTGTGGACACCACCTGTGAGAAAGCAAAGTTAGAGTGACGGTCTGCATATCAAAGAGGAAGCATGTAAACTTGCAGTGTTCAAGTTAAACTACTTTGGCAAGCAATACATTAAATCATAACTCTTCAGCACCTGGTGGTCTGTGTATCCCAGAATACCCTTCATGGGGCCATCAGCTGCAGCCTTCACCACCTTCTTGATGTCATCATACTTGGCCTACAAAGCAAAAAAAAAAAAAAAAAAAAAAAAAGAAATTGACAACTTCCTGAAATATCTAATAAAAAAGTATATTAAAGATTTAAAAAAGTTACAGACTGGACAAGTAAATGTATTAAGAGGTACAAGCATTCTGATGGACTCACAGGCTTCTCCAAACGGACAGTCAAGTCAACCACGGACACATTGGGAGTTGGGACACGGAAAGCCATACCAGTCAGCTTGCTGAAACAAAATCAGGTTTATTGGCCAAGTGTATTGACACACGGAATTAGGTTTCAGCTGTTAGTAAATCAAAGTACAGACAACTATATTCATCTTAGACTATATAAAACAAAAACAGACATGACAGGAAAGGAGAGGATAGAAACTTGACAATCACAAGGGGAAGAAAGAGCTCATGATTCTTAGTAATGCTAAATTTAGAAAAGGAGAAAATGTTTTTGGAGCCATGATTTAAAAAAAAAATTCTTAAAGTGAAGTAAAGGATTAAATTAAGATAGATGCTGACATTCTGAATTTAGGATGAAAAGTTGTATGGTGGAACTGACCCATTAAGCTCAGGAATGACTTTTCCCACAGCCTTGGCAGCACCAGTGGAAGCTGGGATGATATTCTGACTAGCACCACGGCCATCTCTCCACAGTTTACCAGAAGGACCATCAACAGTCTTCTGGGTGGCTGTGATGGCATGGACAGTGCTCTGAAACAGGAGAATTACATTCAGATCAACACAGGGGAAAAGTGACTGTAAACTACATGCCATTTCTAGATGGAAATGATAATCTAGAAGTGATTAGTGCCTATATCTGCTTACCATAAGACCCTCAATGATGACAAAGTTATCATTGATGACCTTAGCCAGAGGAGCCAGGCAGTTGGTAGTGCAAGAGGCATTGCTGTAGAGTGAGAGAAAGAACTAATGATTTACCACTCAGTCCAATTTCATTGTACAAGTAACTCCTTAAGAGTATGCATTAGACAAGCTGTGAATGTTCACACTTCTAATAAAAGCATGCCCCCTACTGGATACTGTTTGCACATTTACCTGACAACTTTAAGGGACTTGTCATATTTCTCATGGTTGACACCCATGACAAACATTGGGGCATCAGCACTGGGGGCAGAGATGATCACTCTCTTGGCACCACCCTTCAAGTGAGCCTAAGGAGAAAACATTTGCATCACCAACAAGAACTGAAGCATATAAATACCTGTACTATGCAGTAATTTCAGTCAAGTTGCAGCTGAAGAGTACAAATTCACTTACAGAGGCCTTCTCAATCGTGGTGAAGACACCAGTGGATTCAACAACATACTCAGCACCAGCCTCACCCCATTTAATGTTAGTTGGGTCCCTCCTGAAAGTACAAGGAACACGATTGAGACAAATGGGATAAAAGTGCAGATTTATGCAGCTAGTATAAAAACCCCAACTTACTCGCTGAAAACTGTGATTACATGTCCATCAATGACCAGTTTACCACCCTCAGCCTTGACTTCTCCCTTATACCTTCCGTGGGTGGAATCATACTGGAACATGTACACCTATTATGAGACAAACAGGACATAAATTGCATACATCACATTACAACCTTTACACTTAAGACTGAAGAAATCACAGAACAACCTTGGCAAGGTTGACACTCACCATGTAATCCAGATCAATGAATGGGTCATTGATGGCCACAATCTCCACCTTCTTAGAGTGGAATGCAGCACGGGTCACCAGACGACCAATACGGCCAAATCTGAAATTAAGACACGTTAACTCCTTGTACAATTATGATTTAATTGTTAATTAAACCAATGTTGCAATTTAAGCAAACTTGCTTGAAAATTTAGGGGTCAAGCTATCTACAGCTGATTTACTCAAAACTAAAGTAACAAAGGAGATCAAGCCTATGCCTTGAAGTTCCATTTTTAACCACACTATATATGGTAAAGTGATCACCTGCTATGGTCTGTGCTGTAAGCTAGCCACAATAGAAGGTGCAGCTGGCACTCAAAAGAAAGGGGTATTTCATTAATTTGTATATTTAAATGGAAAGCATTAAATCAGCTGCTACAGGTTTTAAGACTTCATAAGAAGCTTTAAACCAAACAGCACATTAAACTTCTGCAGACATTCTACTAACCACTAGATGGCAGAAGCATTGCGTCATCAAAACCAGTGACTCAGAACTCCCCATTTCCCCCCCCAGCCGACCACCGGACTAGCTCACACCCCTTTTACCTTCAGACCCCATACTTGGCTGTGCCTGTAGTTTTAGATGGCAACACATTCGAATTTACTAAAGGTCAAGGGTAGTCTAAGAACAATAACAGATTCATGGTTTTAAATTGCAATAGGGAGCTTTATAGACAATGCCAAAATAAGAAATAAGTGTAGAATTTGAGTGAACATGGCAATCAGTGAAAGAATAAGCCTCTTCTAGGCCCCATGCATAGTTCAGTTCTCCAGGACAAGGAAAAAAAAAAAAGCCAACCCAGTCTGATTAGATAAAAATCAACTGCATGAATTTTGCAACAATTTATACTCCCTTGACTAAAGTCCTGTCCTAGAGTAGGAAGAAAGTTAACATGTACACTAATAACTAAACATGGGAATAAATCCAGCAACTACAAATAAAAAAGGAACCTATAAAACACTAAAGCAAGCCTGAATATTAAGGTTGTGCCTACAACCAAAAGCAATAACCAGCTCCAGAAGCCCTTGTGCTTTAGTTTGTCCAGCTCATTCTAATGGCACTTAAGAGCCCTCATTGGACAGCCCAAGATAATTCTGGTGCCTTGCTGGTCAGGCTTTACTGTACAAGAATGCCACAGTGACCTCCAAGCTATGAAGAGGGCTCACATTTCTCATCATACATGCTACATTCAGCATAGAACAGCTGCTATCTTAGAGTCTAGTCATATGCCCGTACATCCATACGCTAGGCATTGCACGTTTTCTGGAGGAGGGTACAGACATTTCAAAGGCAAACTGGCCTTCAAACAAACAGTGGTTGCATGATAAGCTTTGCAGATACCCAACGTCACACTGACGACATGAACAGCAAACACCTGACCCACCAAAAAAAAAAAAGGTCACCTGAAATCAATCAAAACAAGTCCAAAAGGTCAATTTAGGAAACTAAAAGCTAATTTATGAAAAGCAAGTTCAGTACATCACAAGTGGAAAGCAGTTTTTCCAGAGGGTTGCCAAGCTGGGATAAAATAAATATATATTAAAGTTACACTAATGAAATATTAGTATAGATAAACCAAAACTAGACTAAAAAAAATCAAAACATTTTAAAACAGCAGCAGTTCCTCTGATTATTTGTGTTCCACTTTGCAGTCTACTATGGCCTACATATAAACTGCAATTTAATGTCTTACCCATTGATTCCGACTTTAACCATTTTGTCTGCTTTGGTCTTGTCCTCTGGAAAAAAAAAATAGATTTTAGACACCAGAAGTGCAACAAGAACAACTGCGTCGCAGTGACAGAATCTCGAGTGTACAAAGTACAAGCTGAATGTACAGTGAACTTGTCGGACTCTCTGGTATGCGGCATTCGGCCGCACTCTCACTCATTCTCTCTCTGCAGAAACACTGATTACAAGTCTATTTCCATAGAGCTTTTTGGAGGCGTGGAGCACAAAAGCATGTTCACCAAGCTAAATTAAAATATGCACGTTAATTTTGTATAAAAAGGTACAATGTTGATTAAAAGGAGCATGACTTTACCGGCAGAAAGCGTTCACCTTTACCCAACAAATACAATCATCATGTTCAAACGTGAAACAAAATTAGTCTTAATTATTAGATACATCATGCATTGAAACGCAAATAAAAAGGAGCTTAACAATTAATTTAGCTACTGAGCAGTTCCTGCAATTTAGTTACCGTCTGTGAGAGATCTCTGTCTGTCTCTGCACTAGTGTGAGTGAAGGAAAAGTTCACGAACGGCCAGGTTTTATTTCTGGCGTGGCGCGTTAGCCACGCCCCCTGCTTTTAAGGCCCTAATCGCCCCGCCCATTAATAATGTCAAGGTCACGCTGTGGACCAGAAATACCCAATCTCCAGAGCTGGCGAGCAGGAGTGGATGATTATTTCCGAACCGAAAATCTATACCCCATAATGCAGTAATTAAGGGGTTTTATGAATCAAAATGCTAAATTCCCACCATGCAATATTGTAGTTTAAAGTCCAAGTCAAAACTCACTTTGCACTTAACAGGGAGAAGTGGATCATTTCCTGCAGTGCAGCATTACAAGGTCATTGCCTATTGCCACATTAGAAATACTGTGTGAAAAAAATCACATCTAGGATGCATCTAGAATATCTACCACTAAAATAATTTATATTAGACCACTTTAAATCTTAATTAATTCTTAATTTTTTTAATTCAGCATACTAATATACGTTTCTTAATTTCAGTAGAACATGCAACAACGGATCAAGAATTTAAAATCCAACGCCTTATAAATTACCTTAATATAATTACCTACCTTTTATAAATATGACCCAAAAATCACATTCTTATTTTATGTTTTTTAGATTGGATTGTAAGAATATCTAAGGAATCTAAAACGGAAACAACTCTGATTGGTCACATCAGATCAGTCTTCAGAGAGAGCAATTTGAAGTGAGCTTGCTTGTCTAACTTTGACCTTCTCACAAGCCTCAGACAGATACTGAAAGAGAGCCGGAGCAGGGGATCAAATCTCTCTCTTCGTGAGTGGGTGACATTTACCAGAAAGACCATGACCCTTCACTTTTAATCAGCCATCCGTCCTCTCTTGCATGTCTCCATCCCTGCAGTAGATCCTGTGAGTATATGTGGAGGCTCACACTGATGTCCTTGAGAGGTCTGCCCTGGTCAAGCTCCTACCAGTGAACATGCAATGGAATGTATGTCTGTGTCTGTTGCATGCAATTCTGTGTACAATTTTGAATAGGAGGTTCATCTGTAGAAAAGTGATATAAGCTATAAGCAAATTTGATCCTGATTGTATCCTGTATACAGTTGTGATTGTGTTAATGGAATGTCTTTATTGAACAAGATAGAAATTTTACAATGAAAAAATGATTGCTTAAATTCTTTAAGGATTATTTTTTCTATTAAAGTTATTGAAGTTAAAATAAATAATTGAATTCCTGCATAGATTGTTAGACTGTTTTCAATAAACTGGGTTTGCTCCACAGGTGTTATAGTGTATCGTATGAAGTCAACACTGCTGCTGACAAGGTTTTCCACTGTAAACCCTCTGCCTTCTGGCTTCATTTAGTGATCTTAAGGTCACAGATCAGGAAAAGGCCAAACTCAACACATATGGTGTGTTAAATAGGAGACTAGCTAGTAAGCTCCAGTTTGCACCAAAACTAATACCACTGTCCACTCAACTGCACTCTTGTTAATTTAACAGATTAATTACAGGTTCACAATACAATTTTAAATCTAATGCAATGTTTAAACCTCCCAGAGGCAAAGTATGAACAAAAGAATCAGATCCCAGTTTACATGTCAAATTTCAGTCAACCTTGGAAAAATACCATAATGCAAATCTTCATTTTAATTAAACTTTTTAATTAATTGACTCTGACAATTGTAAGCAAAACACAAATCAGCATTTTAAAGGAGGTTTATTTCAAAATATGAAAGAAATGACAACAAATGATACTGAGAAAAATCTGCATTTAATGCATTAGCTTTATTATTTCTGAAGTTGCTTTGAAATATGTGTCTCTACATATGTCTACATCTGAGACAATAGTCCTACAATCTGTATGTAATTACTTTAAGATTAACCTTTTATCTACAAGACTTTAAAAAATGTATAATTTATATGTAAACAAACACCAACTAATTTCTAAAAATTCATCTAAACAATATCAGGCCAACCTGCACCATGAACAGTGATCTATTCCCAAAAACATATCTAGAGCAGATTCCATCTCTATATAGCAAATATTAATGAAATACACCTTATAATTAGACATATTTCTTTTGTGGTGTACTTGTGATTTGCATTTGTTTGTAATATAAGATTTGGCCATGTATGTTAATGTGCACTTTGTATGTTCTGGTTTCCCCCTTCACTCTTCTGTGCAGAATGTGCTGGAGAGGGGTCAGGGGCAAGCTAAAAATAATCTAATACCCAAAGGCCGACCCCACACCCTTTATATATGCAGTTATCTGCTCCAGTGGAGTGTTTGGATCAGGCACCATGACAGCTGAAGCAAACATGTTCGGTAAATTCAGACATGCATTCAATTTATGTGCATATGTCAGATGCGATTAGGAAGATTTACCCTTTTTATCTTAACAGGAAGTTGTCTTTCATGTTATATATCACTGCTACCAAGTCTTTATACCTTGTCGATTTTTAATATCTCTCCAGTCTTGCCTGTGTATTTGAGTGTGTTATAGATTAACTGTTTGTTCTGAAGCCATGTGCTTGTTATCTATATTATGTGGACGAGAGCTCAGAGTTCAGCCTCTGAGCATGGGGTAAAGTGCACCCTGAGCAGACCAGACAGGTTTTGAGCGGTTTTGAACCTTAGAAATTGTGCCACCTATTGGTAAGAGAAACTGCATTTAGATTTTAATAAAAGTGCAATATTTCGATTTTAAAAGTGGCCTTTAGCAAAGGATTAAACAAAACAAGAAGTGAACAGGGTAATGAACGTTCAGACCCTTCTCATTATAAAATATCTTAATCAAAGGGATGAAATTCATATTTTGTGCAAAATCAGCCAGAATAATAAAGCAATTTTTTTATCGAAATACATTACATTTACTTATTTTATCAGAAATAAGTAACTGTATACTGTTTTTTGCAGTTTTGCTTTTCTTATAGTCATTCCATAGTCATTTTATTTGAATAGAATTGAAATCATAGCAGCAGTTATTAACAGGAAGTAAACTTACACCTTCTTACTGACTATTATAACTTTTTCTAATCAGGTTAGCACAATCAAATCTCAACATCAATCAATATCAGTCTTATTTAACCAGTCTGGACCACTTGTTTGAGCAATTTTATGATTATGGGTTATTTATAGGTTTTTAATGTTGTTTCAATAAAATATCAGATTAAAGACAAACTGTTGATTGAAAGAAGCATGACTTTAATGGCATAAAGCGTTCATCTTTACACAACAAATGCAATTATTGTGTTCAAACGTGATTCAAAATCCCAGGAAGCCGAAGAGTCTTAATTATTAGCTACGTCATGCATCGAAACGCAAAAAAAAAGGAGCTTAACCATTAATTTAGCTACTGAGCAGGTCTTGTGAATTAGTTGCCGTCTGTGAGAGGCCTCTGTCTGTCTATGCACTAGTGTGAGTGAAGGAAAAGGTTAAGATCGGCCAGGTTTTATTTCTGGCGTGGCGCGTTAGCCACGCCCCCTACTTTTAACGACCTAATCGCCCCGCCCATTAATAATGTCAAGGTCTCACTGTGGACCAGAAATACCCAATCTCCAGAGCTGGAGAGCAGGAGTGGATGATTTGATTATAAGTCAAAATGCTAAATTCCCATCATGCAATAGGGTAGCTTAAAGTCTTAATTAAAACTCACTTTACAATTAACAGGGGGAAGTGGATCATTTCCAGCAGTGCAGCATTACAAGGTCATTTGACCCTACTGCCTCATTAGAAATACTGCATTAGTTGAATAGTGTAAAAAATCTAGGATGCATCTAGAATATCTACCATTAAAATAATTTATATTGTACCACTTTAAATCTTAATTAATTATAATGATGAATGTTTGCTTTGTTTGAATTCAGCATACTGATATAAGTTTCTTAATTTCAGTAGAACATGCACCAAAGGATCAAAAATTCCAAATCTCATGCCTTATAAATTCTACCTTTTATATATATATATGACCCAAAAATCACATTCGTATTTTATGTTTTTTAGATTGAAATGAAAGGAATCATAAAAGGAAACAACTCTGATCGGTGAAAGGATATTATGACATCAGATGACAGGATATTTTGAAATAGTTTAAATTAAATCCCTAGTTTGGTTGCCATTTGAACAGGTTAAAGGTATGAAATAACAAATGAGATAAATCGCATGATGAGAAGTTATTGTGGCATTATAGAAAGTGAGAAAATGTGGTGGAAATAAGGGAAAATATAATTTTCCAATGAAGATTATGCAGACTATTTAATTAGAGAAATAAATAAATAAATGTAAAGAAATATTTGCACATTTATATTTGAAGCAACAATTTATTAACCAGTGTGGTTATTAGTCAAGACTTTCTTTTATGAATCTTCTTCCTAAGACTTCCAAACGTATAAATAAAAACAGACATGCCCGGGATATGAAAAGAGGATCTGACGTGACTGGATATTTAATGTTTTACACTGACTGAATTACATAAAAATTTGATCTACAGAAAACAGTTGGTGCCATAAAACAGGCTGAGCCTGAGTGACACTTAATGCTGATAAGTAAAGGATTTGCCAGAGATGAATATACCCATAATCCTTGTGCCTACACCACCATGCTCGGTGAAAGGAATTACTGGCAGGAAATGAAAAAGGAAATCTTTCACATGCTTTATCTAATGAGAAACACAGTGCTTGTGGGTATATCAGCACTAAAAATATGTGTACCGTAAAAAATACATCACTGCACATTAGTGCGGAATATACAGTTCATTGTGGAATGATGTGGTCTGAATTCCAGTCTTGTTGGACTTAAAACAAAATTAGTGTGGCTTTGCAGAAAAAAAATAATTGTGCTAGTTAACCAAAATTATTTCTATTATTTCCATTGATGGAGTGGAAGCATTCACTGGCATTCCCTAGTAAGTTTATTATCAGCAAAAAATAAGGCAGAAAAATTTGATTGGATACATCCGCACAGATCGTCACACTGAGAAGAAGGCAGAGTAGTATAAAACAGTATATTGAAGTAGTATATTGAAATAATGAAGACAATTATGTTTACAATTATGAAATGGTTCATTGCTCTTTCCAGTGGTGCATAAACAAATTTTTGATGCAGGGAACAGGGCGGATCCTCAACACATTTAACAATTTTATTCATGCCGAATATACACAAACATAAAGATGAACTGTGTTTTCCTCATGCATGTCCTTCAAAACAGTCTTAAACACAGTTCATAGTTAATCCATTTTTTAATATATGAAATATAATTCCATGATTCGCAATAATCTAATACAAGATGTTTGTATTATCTAACAATACATAACCAAGAACACAAAAACATGTATTTTACTCCTCTACCATTACAGTATAGACAGAACTAGAATCACTAAAAAGTTACAGCACATTATACTAAACAATTTACAATACACTATGACAATATATTATCAGAAAGACTGTGAAAAGTAAGAATTTTATGAAAGAATCTGTATGAGAACATCACCATATAGTTGAGAAAAACTGACTGCAGACTGTTACTATAAGGAACATCTACTTGATGTTAAAAACCATCTCAAACCATCTCAAATTGCTCTGTCCCTCTGTCATTAGCACCCGAGGCCACTCATAGATCCGATTCGGTCCAGCTTCAGGCCAAAGCAACCTCGATTCCAGCCCCTCCGTGACCGATCTGACAAAGCCCGCTTTTGATTGGCCAGAGCTCCCTTGAGCAGACGAACCCAGGAGTTTTCTGCATTCTGCACCGGTATGTCAATCCATTTGGGACTTTCTGCAACTTTTATGCCAGAATTAAAGACCTGTACCGGCTCTTCTGTTTGGTCACTGGTGAGATTTTCCAGGTCATCTAAAGTCAAGAGGTCATTGTAACGCTCAAGGAACTGCTCGATAACCTTCAGTAGAAAACAGAGATGAATCAACTTTTTATCTCATGATTCTTAAGTAAGAATTAGTAAGCAGTGACCTAATTCTTAGTTCTAAATCTGCTATGCTTAAGTAACATCTATAATTAGACAGTATGTTGATTCTAATTACGCTCTAATGTTTCACTACATCTTACGTCCAGCAGAAATGAGTTCATCCACTACCTGCATGGCCCGATCAGGGGTGTGCAGACTTCGGCTATAGCTGGGTTTCAGTGGTGCCAGCAGGAGCAGCACTGCCAGAACAGCAGAGCACAGCATCATGCAGCAGAGACACACGAGCCCAAATACACAGACTATTGCAAACCTAAAGAAATACAATCCATTTTAATTCATTTGGAATGTTTACTTACAGCAATCCGTAATTATAGATAAACACAGAAAGATCAAAACATTGGCAGCTTCATCTCATTATCGGTTTTTAACACAAATGGTAAGGCAGGTGTTTCAGGTTGACTGTGCTTGTGTTTATTTGTTTTATGGTTCTGTTGTGAGAGTTATTTCTTATGTCCTCTGAATGTGACTGAATGAATGTTTTTACTGGTCACATATACATTTTTGCTACAACATCAGCAATAATGTGAACATTATGAACAGAAAAGATTAACACTACCACAATAATGTAGTTTAGTAGTGTGTCATTTTTATTGCTGTCTTGGAATTACATTTGTAAGCAGATGTAACTGTAGATTCAGATTTAACAATGCATTAATTTATTATATACTAAAGGTAAGTATGTATAGTAAGATGAACAGTAAGATTCTGGAAATTCTGGAAAACTGATTTTTAGAGAAAAAACTACTTTTTTTTTTTTAAATAAGTAATTATCTTGATTGTTCCATAGTTCAGATTTTGTATTTTTTTTTTTAAAAACACAATAAAAAAAAAGTTACTCACCAAAGACTGATCGTATGAAAACCTGTGGCTGAATGTTCAGTGAGAGCTCTGCTCCATCCTCACTCTTCGTCTGATTCTCTTGCTCTCGTCTTCCTCAATATTTGGCACCTGCTATGAGCATCCTTTTCTCTCCTCCTCCTTTGCTCTCACTCTCTCTCTCTCCCAGGACTTGATTTATAGTGTGAGCTCTGTGGTGTGTGTATGTGTAAGTTGAAGAAGTGTTTCAATAGTG
The DNA here is from genome assembly GCF_014805685.1 of Silurus meridionalis. Lineage (NCBI taxonomy): Eukaryota > Metazoa > Chordata > Actinopteri > Siluriformes > Siluridae > Silurus > Silurus meridionalis. Next base: position 19,850,616 of record NC_060887.1, read on the forward strand.
TCTCCTATATGAGAATAGGATGTGTATTGGCTCTGACCACTCCCCCAGACACACATTTTTGTCTCCTCTCAAACACACACACACAAGCCCACACACCTTGTCATTCTTCAGGCGTTGGAATAGCTAAAGAGAAGTGATATCAGGTCACTCTGTCTGGTGGATGCTGCCTGCATTCGTGTCCACATCCTTTTGAAAGAGCACCTTGACCCTTTTGTATGGACATGCTTGAATAAACACACATTAACACTGAACAAGAGCTGCTCCTCTCCCTCTTCCTCTCCAAAATGATGTCACCCTTTCCTTCTTCATTCCTCATCTGATCAGTGTCGCTTTTTAACTTCCCTCTGTTTGCTGGGATACGCATTGGCTGCCAAACCTGCCATGCCCTGGCACAGGGTTATGACTGCTGAACAAACGGCAGCATATCTTTATTGTTTTTTCCTTATTGTAGACATTTCTAAATCACAGCCTTCGTCGTTTGCTTTTAAACTTTTGTTTTAATACAACATATCTGAAAACTAAAGCTGCTAATCATGCACCAGGTTTATATCAAGAGAAATAGTAACATCTTTACTGTATCTTACAGTAAAATACTGTTTTACCTTTATTGTGAGAGATAGCATGTTGTGGCCAATCACAGAGAACATAAGAATGTAACTTAGAAGCTCATGTCTAATCTGAGCTCAGTGGTGAATACTTATTATTCCTTCTCTTTGTCAAACTGAAATCTTTTGTTAATTCTTTCCTGTATTTCTTATTCTATTCTGTTGTTCCTATGGTTTTTCTCTTTAAGAGTAACAGTCTGCCAGTGCCATCTGCTTACATCTCCCCTTCGGCCCCCGAGAACATGAGGAGAGCCAACACTCATGTGGTGCAGGCAAACACTTGACCATGCACGCACGCACGCACGCACGCACGCACACACACACACACACACACACACACACACACACACACACACACACACACAAAGAGAGAGAGATATGGCAATGGCATGGCAACTCTCTTATAAATGAACTATAATATGGAAATTAAAACATTCTTAAATGGCAGTAAACCATCAACACACAAACCTATTTCTGTTTTTGTAAAGCTTGAGGTGGGTGAATGGCTCTGCTGTTTGATCAGGTTGGTGTTTTTACGGTTGTGTACCCTGTCTCCCTCACTCTCACTCTCTCTCTCTCCCAGTGAAGAATAGATCTGCAGACAGCTGCTGCCACTGCTGGCCAACTGCACAAACCCATTTTCATACCTACACTCTGCTGTCAGATATTACATCTCTTGACACTATTAACCAAGCTGTATTGTTTCCAAGGGAGAAGCTCATCAGCATTCCACAGATCCTGCCTTTGGTGAGGGTTTACAGAGGTAGTCAGTTTAATCACTTCAAAATACTGGGAGGAATGTGTAAAAACTGTTTATAACGTTTTTCTGATAAAAGCAATTGCAGGCACACGGGCACATCTGTCACAGCTTTATTTCATCCTACAATGATATTTTGCGATAGGTTGACAGAGAAGGCATCAATACATTAGACCATCACCAAGACTGCAGAAGAGTAATTGGCCTGTGTAGCTCTCTTAGGTTGTCACTTGAGCAAAAGAAAGTGTGAAAGTGAAAGACAAAAGAGAAAACGTGAGTAGGAGGACGGGTGGGCGAACCGAGGTATGAGATGAAATATAAAATATGAAGGGATGGCAAGAGGCTGCTGGAATGCACTCGAGCTTCACCTCAGAGTGAGAGAGAGGGAGCATGGTGAAGGTGAAGTGTGTATGGATGTGTGTTTGTGTGTGTGTGTGTGTGTGTGTGTGTGTGTGTGTGTGTGTGTGTGTGTGTGTGTGTGTTCCAGCTCTGTGGGCAGGGACAAAAAAGAAAAAAAGCAGAAAGGTGTCATGCATGGATGTGTGTGGGCTGGATCATTTCTGTTATTATGCAGGTGGGGGAGAGGACAAGAGACCTACTGAAGGCACAAAGTTGAAAATAATTTTTTTTTGAGTGAAAAAGCTTTGAGTTTCAGGGAAAGAAAGAGCAAGGGACAGACAGAAAAGTAAGGGAGAAATCGAGGGGCCCACAAAGGTGGTGATCTTGTCTGGCCAAGCTGTGGCACAACACTGACAGTAATGACTTCATTTTACTATACACACACACACACACACACACACAATACAGTGGTCCTAGAACAAACATTGGTGCTTTTAACCGATGTCTAGTTTCCCAAAGGGTCATATCATTAAGAGTATCCCTAAGTAGCACTCCTAAAGCTTTACCTTAAAACGTGACAACTGTTAAGAGGATTTTTACCAGAGAATTAATGTTAAAATATCATTTTGGATTTAATTATTTAATCCTTTTACATGCTACTGTGATTTTCTTTTCTTAATGTGTTTGTTTTAACTGTAATATCATGCATTGGCTTTTCATTCAACATGAAGACCAAATCACCATCATTAATTTCAACATTTAATAATGGAAAATACTGTCATTTGTATGTTTGAATTTATAATAGCAGTCTAGAGAGAGTGTTGTTTTAGTATTTATGTTTAATACTTTAACACAAAATTAGCAAAAGTGGCAATATTTGACCTTTAACAGTTAAAAGGAGTGTGAGTGGAGTACATTTCTGGATTTACAACTACATATAGCCAGATTTAAATGGTTCATTATAGGGAATATGACTGAAGAAAAAGAGAGAAAAAAAGAATTTGCACTACAGGAAAACCACCTCCACAATATGCAGTAATAGTTAAAGCATTTCATAATAGAGCAATGAGGCCAATGTTAAGTGAATTAAAACGAGCATGAGTCAAAATGAGCTTATAGTATAATAATGTGTGCATGGGTGTGTGTGTGTGCATTTGTAATCTGTACAATATGTAGGCTTCAGCCCGCCTACGCACACACACCCCTACACACCCCTTCAATCATATTTGTATGCTGGGGATCGTTGTAATTAACTGCTTACAATGGCGCTCAATCGGACTGAGAGGAGGAAAATCTAAACTCCATTAGCCACAGGTCTGAACGCCTTTAGCACGACATGCCATTATCTCTTCTGCGTGATTCCACAGCACTGTAATTAAAATCAAAGCTTTGCCCACACTCTGTGCTCACATTGGAACAATGAGCAGTGATTAGCATGTTTTCTCCAGGAGAGAAATTTCGCTTCACAGTAGAGACACCGGACGCATCCGTCGCAAGTAGTTGACTGCATTTGTTGCCATGGTGATTGTGGTGAATGGCAGGAAAAGTGAGGCTCGTGGCGGGAGTTCATTTGCCACACGAACCCATCAGAAGCCTCTGTTAGAGTTGATGAATGCACTGCGGTCAGATGTCAGCAGGGTTAATGCAAAGTCAGCTGCAAAACACAGGTTACTGTTCATACCGCCCTGACAGTTTGGACAGAGTCACATAAAACCCACAGTGACCCCATCAGACCCCACATGTTCCAGGCAGGAGAAAATAGTTTTCTTTTTCCCTCCTGTACTGGGTTCGACAGACCGTTTTAATCAGACATTATCTACCAGCAACAGCATCAGTGGGACGTGTGTGTGCGCTTGCCAGTGGTGTTTATTCTGTATGTTCTTTATAGCTTCTCTGGGTTTTTTTTTAACAACTTAATTATTTTAAAGGATAAAATTTTTATAATGGACCTCAATAAGTGCTATGACAGGAAAAGTAATGCATATCATAAACAAAAGCAGATCACAAATAAAAGAAAATACATTACGATCAATGGCATAAAACAAAGTACAGTAGTTTTTTCTACACTCCAGCAGGTATTGAGACATTTTCAAATGTTATACAAACCTTAACTAATTTGTGTGCGATTATTAAGAGACTTCCATTTAACTTAGCAGGGAAGTAAACAATTTGAATAAAAAGTTCCCAGAAAATTTTAAATGTACAAAGAGAGCATTTAAGACAATTGAATAAAACACTAACCGGGTGGTCAGATCTGCTGACCTTTGCAAAGTGTTAGTGGCAATGCACATGGCAAGGAAATAAATACAACAAAATGAATATAATAATAAATACAGCACACAGAATAATCATTACTGGCACCATAAAAGTTACCATTTAGGACATTTAGCATACCCTTATCCATTGAAACTTCCCTTTGACATAATGTGACAGTGCTGTATTTGATCAGTAATATTCAAAATACCAGGAGGTTAATGGTAACAGCGACTAGTGTGTGATGGGGTTGTGTTAATTAATTCAGAGGTAGATAAGCAGCACACAGTATATTATTGAGGATCCTGACAGCTTGTGGGAAGAAGCTACTCTGGAATCTAATCTGGATTCTGTATCATCTGCCGGATAGCAGGGGAATGAAGGGATAGGAGAGATCAGACTCTATTCGGGTGGCTTTATTGAGGCAGTGTTCGTGATCTGGGTCCTGTATTGAAGGCAGAGAGACCCCTTAATGATATTCTGCCCCGTCTTCACTATCCACAGCAGGATGGCACCTCTGTTAGAAGCGGTGCAAATATGGAGCATAGCCTTCCCCAGTTCTCTTCCCCAGTTTTTTTGTTTGCTTTCTTGAGGTCATTATGCAGACTTGGTTTGGGCTTCTATACATCTAACTGGGGTCTCCCTATATATTTTGTGCTCTACAGTGATTCATAGTTCACAAATGATTGTATGTTCAGGAATTGTAATGATCTTGGATTTGAATAAAACATTCCAATGCCAGAATGCTTACTATATTTGTCAATATAACAACCATCATCAGTCACTTTATCATTGATGATTTTACATTTATTAATATAGATTTAAACAGTATGCAATAGTGGTAATTGCTAGGTAAAAACAATAAAAGCTAAGCAAATAAAAAGCTTAGTTTAATAGAAGGAGCTGTTAGTCAGATAAAACTGTTGGTTCCTACTGATAAGCTGAGCTGACTGACTCACTGAATATACCCAGAATTCACACTAGCACATTTCCCATCGCCACTGGCATACCAGAATTTTAGGGAAAAGTAACTTTTTAAGCTTTTTCTTTTTTTTTTTAAGAATTGTAGTGTGTTCAAATGTGTTGCTCTAATGATTCAAGGCAGAAAATTGAATTTGACAGAGCATCAAGAGGGCCCAGAAGGCAAGTTTTTTCCACAGAAATGTCAAAATGCCACAAATGATCATACTCACTGTTCAAATTTGTGATGTGAACAATCCGAGATAGCCGAGAGGCCTATAGACTGTGGACCAGTGTATGAGTAGAACATGTTAACAAGCTGAAACTCAGGGCGGTCTATCTAAGCCTCAAAATCTTCTTACCATTTTTGAGTCAACGCCAGGTGCTGGGAACCGAGCGCACTACATTTGCCAGAATGGCTCAATGAAGCCACAGAGCGGGGTAGCTAGAAGTGGCATCTTAAACCTGTGTAATGTTTGGGGGGGCACAGGTAGACCTTTTTGTTAATGCCAAAACACTCTATGATTATCTCATGGATTTGAAATATCTGCCAATTCAGCAAGTACTGGACCACAAGAGTCCTTACTGATTCTTTTTTTTTTTTTTTCCACTCTACCACTCACTCATTCTACCCACACTGCAGTTCTGCAATCAACCGACCAAAATCCTGCTTTTGGCCCAACAGACATTTGTTTCAAATGCTGCTCTCGCAAATGAATGTAACACCTTGGCAGCATACGTCCTGCATAAATCTATTGTCCAAATTAAACAGAAAGACTCTTGAGCAGGTTACCTACAAGACTCCTTTGATAGAAAAGCTGTGGAAGACTGACTCCGCAGTCCAACAGACCCTCTTGAATACAAGTGTCCTGAAAATGGTGCCTTGTTTGCTGGCAATGGTTCTGTGAATGGAACACATTATCCTATCATATACCCATCACCACCACTATTTTTGAAACCTGGGTTTTTGTCCAACATCATATGATCTTTTTTTGAAAACAACTTAACCTTGCAGCATTCACTAAGAGCAAATATAGTGATTGTCTCCAGTTCTTCCCAGGACACAACCTACAGTAATGTTTGGAATAGACAACAGTGATTTGATCATCAGATCTGCTATGGATCTGCTATTTCCGTTTGTAGAATTCTAGAGTTATATTTATATTAAGTTTGTAATCTTGCGTACCAGTGTAGATTTATTCATTACTAGAGACTCAAAGCACTTTTGTACGTCGCTCTGGATAAGGGCGTCTGCTAAATGCCGCAAATGTAAATGGAGATAAGATACAAAGAACTCTCAATGAACAATGAGACATCTCCACTCTACCGATATGCCTGATCCCAAGCCCCTACTACGATCAGTTGCATGGACATTACAAGCAAGTGTGCAGAGTTCCAATTCTGACAAACATGCACTTTTTTCTTTTTTTTTAGGTTCTGCAATGTTAATATATATATCCTCCTAGTGGTAATCATATTAGAACACATTTCCTGTCACAGATAAGGTGGTAGGTTATGCAGGTATGCTATAAGGGCAAAAAGAGGGCAACTACATAAAATTACCCATGGTTCTGCAATGGAATGTCCAACAAGTTTACACATGGTGTGATAAGCAGATGTCCACATAGTTTTGGCTAAACAGAGTTTTTATCATTTTAATTTTTAGATTTTGCCTTATTATGTGATTCCAAGTAGATTGAATAAATCTCTGTTTTTTAAAAGCCCTAATGGAATGGGCATTTTCTGCCATCTGATATTTTCTTTTGGCCATTGCATAATATTCTTGGTACAAAATGAATGCATCGATAACCCTAGAGCTGATTGCAAATGCTTGCTAAAACAAAGTCTTTAAAACAAAATGTCTTAAACTGTGAAGTTGCCATCTGTCATTAACCACAAATACAAATTCAGTATATCAGTCTACTTTTGCTTTCAATTTTAAAAAGCCTTTTACTGGCCCATTTCTGTACCTTTACCCCAGGTCTCTGCACTATAATAATAATGATCATCATGATAAGCCTCAGCACTATAATATAATAATGATAATGCCGTTCCATAACAGCGAGTATTAGTGGTTATTTCATAAGAATAGTCCAGTAATGCTGCATGGGGCCTGTGATACAGTGTGGAGTCATTTGCTTTAAGTACCTCAAATGCTTGTGGTTTGTTCACAGTTATGCAACCATCACTATGATTTACACCTGATGAATCTAGTCCCCAAAGCAAGAGCAAAGACGTGTAGGCCTGCTTTTATACAGTGAACTGGATGGTTTTAGATGCAGTTTAATGTCAAATGCATTTTATTAAACTATAGAAGATTTAAGCCAAATATCCAGCCAGGTTTGTATTAAAATGTATTTCGACAATGTAACACTAATGGCTGCACAGAACCTGTGAAGAACCCAATATATATTTTAATCCAAAATGTAAAATGTATGCTTTCCTATTATACTTTTTCCAAGAAATTTGGGCAGAACATCTTTTTCTCAAACCAATCATTCTTACAAGTAAACCAAGACAATTTATTCACATGTTGCTGTTTACAGTGTACTTTTGCTTGGTTTTGACAGTAATAGCAAAATAAAAATGCAGGGTCTAGCACATACTAAAAGACATTAAAGTGTTTTTAAAGTCCACAGGGATACATAATGTCTTAAGGAAGTTAATTTTTTTTTATTATAAAAGCTCCATTCTACTGTCCAGCCTCCTGTTGCTTCAGTACATTTAACTTCTTAAATTAGTTTTCCCCATTTTATTCTTCCTTCTTTTAAAGAGGTTCTTCTGATTCTTTTTGTTTGTCTTCTTCTTAAGCAAGCTTCCCTCTGCTTTCTCAGTCCCAGACTCATTTATTATGTCTTTGTCCACTTTTAGAACTTTGAGCTTTTCTTTGGTCTTGGCTTCCTTTGAATTCTGTTCATCCATTTTGGCTATTTTCTTTTTCGGACCTTCATCCTTTAATTTTTTACCTTTTATCGCTGGCTTTTTCTTCGCAGTGGGGCTTTCAGTTTTGCTGCTGCTAGCAGCTTTTAATTGTTGCTTGGTCTCTTTGGATTTTCCCTGTGTACCTTTGCTCTGTTGCTTAGACTCTGATTTTGAGGTTTTTTCCTCAGCTGGTGTAGCTGGTGTTTCTGTTTCGCTGGCCTTTTCATTTTCTTCTGCAGTGCAAAAGACAAATAATATAATGAGAAAAGACTAATTAAACATTTAGTCACAAGTTTTGTGCACATCCTTCTTTTTTATTGTTACCTGTGGGTGCAGAAGGGATGGTATTAGAGAACTTCTTCAGTTTTGCCACAAAGAATCCATCCATGTTGTGGGAGTGTGGATAGAATCTCCGAGACAGTTTAAGTGAAGGGTGGAAACGTCGCTCTTTAAATCTGTAAAGAATTTTTCATTTTAAATATGAATGATGCCTAATTCACTGTGATTGTAGAAAACCATTAGGAGTTCTTATTGAGATGTCAAATATGTGGTTAGAGTACCTGGTAAAGCCTTCTTTGCCAAAGTCCAATCCTGTCGGAACCAGTTTTACATTTCTCTTCTTCAGGGCATAATCCACAACCCACTCATTCTCTTCAACCTATAATACACAACCCTTTGTTACAAGTGTGTGCAACTTCATAATTACGCATTCCTATTTTTTTCTTTTGTTACTGATGTGTTTACATTTAGCTCCAGTGTAAGCGGACCCAACGAATTGATCAAATCGATACTTGGCACAAACAACCAAAATTTAGGTTGTAATTTTTGGTTATTTTATGATGGCAACGAGTTAATTAAAAACATCAATAATCCTCACTAAAATATATAACCAATTAGTAAAAATGCTAATGTTAGACAATTGGATCATTTTAAAGCAATTCATCAATACCACAGTTAATTATGCAAAGAAATAATAATAAGTACAATAAAACTGTACAGATTTTGGTATTATAATTCAGCAAATTATTCAAATTTTAGGTTGTTTTAGGGGAAACTAAAGAAATATGAAACTTACATAGCACAAAATGTAAAAGCACCTAATTAACAAAAATTTTGAGCAGCAAACAAGCATTTGTATCTTACATTAAATTGCCTTATGTATTTAAAAAGCTTACCGTAATGGAGCAGGTGCAGTAGACAAGATAGCCACCCGTCTGTGAGTCAGCGTTGACTGAGTCAATAGCAGCCAGAATCAGCTCCTTCTGTAGATGAGCTGAGCGCAGGATATCGGCACTGTCCTATTAAGCAGAGGGATAACTAATTATTCAAGGCAAATGTGTTCCTTTCATACTCGAAATGGAAAATGCTCTACATTGTAGGCTCTTCGAGCAGGATTTAAACCTAATGTGTAATAGCTGATATTATAATTTAAATTTCCCCAAATAAAAAAAAATTATAATTGAAAATGTAAAAATTAATAATAATAAAAGCACCAGTCATGGGTCAAAAATAATGAGGGTTCTTAACCATGGCAATCCATTGTCTTAATTTTGCAAATATCAGTCAGTACCTAGTGACTATTCAATAATAATTGTTTGAAGCTTTTCTTTCATACTTTTCTTACTAGGTTATCTAAAAAAATAAAAAAAACCTTATTGCAGCAAGTTTTAAAACAATTTTGTGTTGTCAGTTCCTCCAACACAATCTGGGTCATTACACACAACATTACACACATTCATGGCATTAAAGATGTCTCATATTAACCAATAATAAAAAATTAATCACAAACAAAATTAACGCAACGTTCTTAAATAGTATAAATATATTTATAAATATCTATAATCTCCAAGTAGTACCTTGCTAGTTTTCACTGCTGGATCTTTAGAGATGACCCCTGTGCCTGAACAAGGCGCGTCCAGTAAAACTCTGTCAAAACCTCCCATCACCTACCATTCACAAGAAAATTTGATAGTTTAGGAGATCACAGTGGGCAAAATACAAAACATAGTGATGTGACTTATTATTCTTAATAAACAAAAGAGGAAAGCAAATACATTAATCTGGAGAAAAAATGTGAATATATAAGGGGGGGGGGGTTGGGAGGTGTTAGCGGTGATGGCTAGACGGTGAGTGGAAGCAGACCTTAGGAAACTGTCTGCCATCATAGTTACAAATGATGGTGTTGGTGACTCCCAGGCGATGGATGTTTCCCACAACACTTTTCAACCTCTCAGCACTGGCATCGTTAGCAACTATCACTCCTGTGTTTCTCATCAGCTGAGCTGGAAAAGATGTTATATCACATAATTCAGTAAAGGAATTTCATTCCTAACTCTGGTAAGCATTTCTGTAGCTTCACAAGCTTTATCTCTGAATGTGTATTTAAGAAACTGTTTTAGGATTCATGTATAATGATAATTACTTTTTCCACCATATAAATGAAATGTTATATTAGCTCTTAAGATTACTTACCTTGTAGTAAAGGTATCTACCTTTACTAAACATCAAAAATATCAATTTTAATATAGACAGTAAATAACAATCAGAAGTCATCCTATAAATCAGGATGAGGCATGAGCATGAGCGTTTTTACCCATATATGTGGTCTTTCCTCCAGGAGCTGCACTCATGTCCAGCACAGACTCCCCCTCCTGGGGAGAAAGAGCCATTACAGGAAGCAGTGAAGAAGCTCCCTGAAGCATGTAATGCCCAGCCAGATACTCAGGAGTTGCACCTGGTAGGAAAAGGGTAAAACATAAAATATTTAATTTAAAACTTTCACCAAGTTAGCAAATAAACCTAAGCAGAATCCATGTGAATATATAGTTCATATTCATCAATCCCCACAGAACTAACCTATGGGAACTGAGGAATCAAAGATGACCAAGCCCACTTTCGACCACTTTCCCAAAGGATCCAGATTTACACCCCTATTAATCAGACCCTGCGTGAACAGAAAATGATACACATTTATGATCGACATACATTCTGAGTTAGAAATATAGGTCACTATATAGACCTACAGAGATCCTTTACCTGAGCCAAGTCTCTCCTCCTGGTTTTAAGGGTATTGGTCCTAATGGTGACAGGCCTCTGAATTTCATTCGCTTCCAGAAAATCTATGAGCTGAATTGGAAATATACACACACACCACAAAAGAAACTATTATAAGAAACCTCATTTGTTTGGAGCACAAACATCACTTAGATATTTAGGAATGTGCTGGCAGTACATATAGGGGCAGTGGGTTTGTCCATCTACCCCTTTCAGACTCTGACAGCAGGTTTGTCTCTCCTGTTAGCATAGCCACACATGAGAATAGATGCAGATGGGTGGTACTACAACAGGAATGTACAGTTTTAAACTAAATCAAAAGCATCATTCAAATGTGAACTCTGTATAGATGAGTATTCTTATGGTTATCACATTTTGCCACACTATATTTTAAAAATGTAGTAGGTCACATAACTATTTAAAAAAAGTTTTTTTATATATATATATATATATATATATATATATATATATATATATATATATATATATATATATATTTTTTTAAAAGCATGTCAATTTAAATAGCATTGGTAGAAGAATGCTGAGGATGGAGCCACTAGGAAGGAGGAAAAGAGGAGGTTTATGGATATGGTGACGGTAGACATGCAGGTAGTTGGTTTGAAAGAGGCAGATGTAGAGGACAGAGTAATATAGAGACGGATGATCCGCTGTGGAGACCCCTAATGGGAGCAGCAAAAAGATGATGGTCAATTCAAATAGAATATATACAGACATAATGGACCCAGTGTGACTACAATTCCAGAGATATGCAGGTTAATATGAAATACCCCACTTCCTCATTTATAACAATTTCAATCATATAGATACTTTTGAGAATAACTAATATCTTGAAATGCCTAGAAAGTGAAATCTCAGTACCACCAAGCTGCCACTGCTGGGCCTTTAAACATGGCCCTTAACCCTAACATACAGGTATATAAATATGATAATTATAAAATCACTGTGGATAAGGACATCTGCCAAATGTTTAATTAAAAATGGCAACAAGGACAGGTAGCAGCACTGAGCCAAAAAAATTTAAATAAATAATAATATAAAAAAACCCAATGCATTTTGAAAAACTGTTCAATCATAAACCATCACCAAAAAAAAGCTTAAAAGAAATTACTAGTGAAAGGCAAACACAAAGACAGTTATTGTATTAAGATAAATGACACAGTAAAACTCTCTGATGATCTGAATTTCTACTTATGACAAGTCAATACATGGAGATAGAATACAAGAGAGAATGTGTTTTACTGGTAGATTGAGTAGTAGATTGAATGGTAAAGTGGTAGAATGAGAGGGTAGAATGAGGGGTAGAATGAGAGGGTAGAATGAGGGGTAGAATGAGAGGGTAGAATGGTGAGTGTGGCATTGAAAGAAATATATCAAATGTAAATCTCTTACACTGACAGGGTAAAAGAGAGAGATGAGGGACTTCAGGCCGTGTGCATGCAGGTGCGTTTTGTTGTGTATAGTTATTGTTTGAATCTTGAACATACCCTGAACATTTCCCCAATGCCTGAGTATGCCTGAGAGTTGTGGGATTTATAAAATATAAAATAGTATAAAAAACGTAGTCATAGTACACTAAAGAGCAGAGCAGAGCTGAAGCACTGTGAAAGTTCTAGTGCATGTCGCTCAAAACCTGTAGGAGGAGGAGGGATTTTTTGTCGTGCCAAAATAATGACATGGTAACAACCGTAGTCAACCCAAACATCTCATTATCTGTGCATGCAAGCTGACAGCCTCAAATCTTTTACTCAAAGCAATGTTTTTTGTGTCATATTTGTTGATGTGTATCTTATACACACACATGAAATATAAAAAGTACATCCTCTTTGAATTCTATGGTTTTACCCATAAGGACATAAAGATCATCTGGTGTCTTAGGTCATCTGGAGGTCTTAAAATTTGGTAAATACACCCTCAGATGAACACCATGACTTGACACTATGTCCTTACTTATTTTACAAAATAAAGCCAAAACAAAAAAGCCATGTGTGAAAAACTAAGTGCACCTTATGATTCAATTGCTTGTAGAACCACCTTTAGCAGCAAAAACTTGAAGTAATTATGTTCTCAATGACTTTCTGCCTCTCACTTCATTGTGAAGGAACTTTCACCCTTCTCTACAATGTTGCTTTTGTGCAGCTCTCTGTAGGTCCTAGAGCATTTCAGTCAGGTTGAGGTCTGGACTTTGACTGGACAAAACACTGAACCCATTCTTTTTCAGTCATTCTGTTGTGGCTTTGCTTGTGTGTTTGGGATCACTGCCCTGTTGCACGACTCAGTTTCAACTAAGCGTTAGCTGGCGGACAGATGACCTCACCCTTTACTCTAGAAAACTGCTATACAGAAGAGTTCATTGTCAATTCAAAGACTGCAAGTAGCCCAAGTCCTGTAGCTGCAAAACAAGCCCAAATCATCTCCCCTGCCCCACCGTACTAGACAGTTGGTATGAGGTGTTTTTTGCTGATAGGCAGTGTTTGGATATCACCAAATGTAGCGCTGCGCATTTTGCCAAAAAATCTTCACTTTGGTGTCATCTGTATAAATGACATTGTTTTAGAAGTCTTGCGGTTTGTTCAGGTGCCAATTTCGAAACAAACGTCAGGCTGCTTTGTTCTTTTTATAGAGAGGAGGCTCTCATAGAAATGCCACTTTTTGTTTTGCAATTTCTCTGAGAGTTGCACGACCTGACCTTGGGGTCAATTTGCTGGGATGTCACCTTCTGGAGATTCTTGGCTGTTTTCCACTTTTAAATAATGTTCCCTGACTGTAGAACAATGGAATTTTAATTGTTTGGAAACACTTCCCAGATTAAAAGGCAGCAACTTTTGTTTCTCTAAGATTATTGCTGATAAATGTACTCCTTGGCGTTGTGATAAGACACCTGAATGCTCTAGATCAGCAAACTGATCAAACTTTTATAGAGATGATTACGCTTGCTATGGGATCAATTAATTAAGAAGGTTTGATAAGCAGCACCTGGCTGCTATTTAGCCTCTTAATTCCTATGAAATCAGGAACGGTGTACTTAGTCTTTCCACACATATGGTTAGTAATACCTCCTGTGCCTATTACCTCAGATTTAAGGTCTTAAAGCAAAATAAACAAGGTGAGTGAAAGAAGCACACCTTTTTCTAAAACTACAACTGTACATTATGTACATTTCTCAACGTTAATGCCTAAAGAAATGGCTCTGACTTTCTCACACACACCTCAGAATGCGGAAACAGCTCCATGAGGTTGCCCATGAGGAAATCATTGTAGCTGTAGTACATGCAGAGATCAGATTTTAGCAGTGAAAGGTACTCTGCTCTCTCTCTCCCCTCCTCTCTCTTCTCACTGAAGTTGGCGAGAACATCAATGTTGTCTTTGATCCTCTGATGAACGCTCTGCAGGTCTAGAGGCAAAAGTCCTACACAAAACAAAAGAGAAATCAAAGAACAAAACTACGGTGTGCCGTTTTATTTATTTATTTTTGAACCATGTGGCTAGTAACTATGACTCACCCTCTTTCTCTCTCTCCTTTACACTAGGCAGTTTGAACGCATCTATGTGGTCGATATTTGCCTGCACTGTGTCTTCCTCCTCTTCCTCCTCCTCCTCCCCTTCCATGTTGTCATCATCTTCTTCCTCCTCCTCCTCACCATCATCATCGTCGTCGTCGTCCTCATCTTCACTCTCCTGTGCTGCAGCTTCCTGTCGTTTTTTCTGTTTCCTTGCAGCTCGTTCAATAGGTAGCAGCTGTAAAAACAATGATTGAAATCATCTGATCTTGCAAAATTTAGTTTTGCCAATTTGTTTTGAGAACACTTTACACACCTCTCCTTCACTGCCTGCCTCCTCCTGCTCCTCCTCCTCCTGTTCTTCTCCTTCACTATCTTCCATCGCCCCATAGTCATCGACCATATCATCATCCTCATCATCATCTTCAAGTAGTTCTTTTCGTCCTTTCACTGCATCATCTACTTCATCAACATCATCTTCCTCTTCCTCCCATTGGCTGTCGCTGTCCTCGTCCCCTTCTGAATGGTCAATTTTGCGCTTTCTCTTAGCTGGTGTCAGCCATTCGCTGTTCTCATCGGAGAATCCTACAAATGACGAACAAGGAGCGTTAATTTTGTTCAGATGATCCCACAATGTGTCGCTCCTCAAAGAGGAGAAAATTGTCCATTCCAGTAATTTGTACCTTTCTTGGGCTGTTTCTCTTCCTTTGGTGCAGTGGCCCCCTGTGCCCTCTTCACAGCACTGCACACATTCAGGAAATCAATAAAGCAATCTGACTGTACAAATAACAACTAAAGGACCACTTTATAACACTGGAGATGATGAGTAGAAAAAAAAACTTACCGTTTTCTTGCTCTGCTAGACAGTTTTTTTGGCTCGTCTGCTGAAACGATTAGAAACAAATTACTAAACATTTTCACATCCGAAAGAATTCAACATCTCAAGACTCCATATACCAGCGTCTGTGTCTACTTGCTCCAAAGTTCCCGCATACAGCCGGTCATTTCTTAAAGACTGTGTCTGAATAGCATACTGATTATATTTTTTCCACATGGAATATGCAAATCAAATCATAACAAGCAGCATTTCTAATTTCCATAAACCTCAGTGGAAGAAGCAGATGAGGTTTAGAAATAAAACAATCAAACCCCTTGGTAGGGGTCAAATGTTTAGACATTCAATTATAGATGTTTCTGTTATTAGTTTAATATTCAAATTGTTAATAAGCAACGGCTTTCTCAACAATTATACCTGTTTCCTTGGATTATGTGATCACACATCAATATCATGGACCATATGGATGTGGCACAATGTAACGTATTTATAATTGTATTCAAATTGCTCTACGACCACTGATTACTTGCATTGATCACTTTTAAAGCTGCTACATGCATTAGTCCGGGTGAAAACTACCATGCTTACTCTGAAACATGAAGCCAGCCAAGCAGGGTTTTCACTCTGCTCTCATGCATTGTCACACATTCAGCGATTGCTGTTTTCCACATACATGAGTTTACAGACACCCACAATTTTTTGTGTCACGGTGACTGACCTCCTATAAAACAGAGCCAATTTTGGCCCCATGGGATTCAAACTCACATACTTCCTAAGACAGAATAATGGCTTTTCTGATGCACCATCAGGAACCATTGTATCAACCTTGGTACCATGTACCTTTTTTATGTCATCATGACATGGATGATGGACATGGATGATCTCTATATCTGTGTTTAAAAAAAAAATGCACAATAAGTTTTATATCATACCATCCACTAAAATCTTGGCCAGCTCAGTCTCTGCGCCTTTCTGCTTCCTGGCTTTTCGTCCAGGTCCACGCTTCACCTTGGTTGTGGGATCAAGCTTCCTCCCCATGACTGATCCTGCACAGCTGTGCTCTAATACCTCCTGAGAACAAGAAGGCAGGTTCAACACTATTGCACTAAAAAAAAGTTTAGTCATAAAAGCATAATGTTAAGGCTCAATATAAACACGTATAAACAGGGTGTGTGCTTCCAAAAATCGTGGTACAAATTTCCAAGAGGATGAGTGACTCATCCAGCATAATTTTGTGCTTCAATATTGATGATTCTGGACATACTTTTATTTAACATCTAAGGCTAACAATCACGTGACAGTAATAGCTTGACTGAGGGGTAGGTACATAGGTAGCTAGGTAGAAAGCTAGACAGACTCTTGAACTCTTTGACAGAAAACTATACCATGCAGTATAAGCATGCATTTCAGCCAGATCATTAAAATGGGCGATCAATTATTTTCTTCAGTTCACAACAATAAGTATAAACATCATTGTGATCACTATATAGATCTTTCGATTTAAGCCCAACTGGTGGGTTAATCATGCTCTCTTAGCTAAAAAGTTTCTAGCATTTTGCTATTTCACATTAGCATGTGTTGTAATTGAACACGTGAATAATGCATCAATTACTTCTTGTCCACTCACCTCTACTGCTTTCCTAATTTATTACACCGTCCCAAAACTGCGTCGGATTTAACGCTGTTTATCTTGTAGTAGGAATCGGTATAAACTCACACGAAGAAACACACGTGAAAAAATCTAGAACACGTTGGACTGCAGGAAGCGCGACATGAACTACTTCCGTCGCAGAATTTTTGCGACAGCACCAGCGCGTGTTTTCCTCCACCCGTTTTGAGGTAAGTCTAGGATATGATTGGCTCATGGGGTGGCATTTGCCCCACATTTTTAAGGACCGCGGGAACTGTGAAACATGTCTTTGTATTTCTGTGTATTTTATTTATTAATTAATCTCCGTTGTTATTTTATATTTAAAATATAGATACACTATTTTTTTGCTCCACAATAATATAAAGAAATGGAACCAATTAGCACTATGTTGCCATTTATTATCTAATATCTTAAATAATGATCGTGTAATGTAATGTTTTATATTAAATATATCTCGTATTATACTTTCGTGTTATAATAATCATATTAGTAGTAATTTTGTATTTTTTGTTCAATTCCGGCAGCATGTTCAGAATCAGGTTAAGGAGATATTTGTATATAAATCTCTTGCAGTAAACAAAAAACAAAAAAGCACTGTAAATATGTAATGATCTGAAAGCATTAAAATTTATGTAATTTATTATTTTTTTATGTATTTTTTGTTATATATTTGTTTTGTTATTTCTGGAAGTAAGTGTAAATTTGACATCAGTATGTAATACCTCTTGTTCTTTTGCCATTTAATAATAATAATAATAATAATAATAATAATAATAATAATAATAATAATAATTAATAAAACGACGGGAAAAAAATTAATAAACCAAATAAACAATCTGAATTCTAAATCTATAAATCTGAAATCTTAATCTATATATTTATAACTACAAATTCTGGCTCCTTTCTGTAGTTTTGTTGTAATTGGTCGAACCCTGAAAACAGCGGATGTTGATTGGACATTCGGCAGCTTCCTTCAGTTAAAATAATAACCCGAGAGCCAATCCCGGTGCAGGAGGCGGAAGTAGTAGGAATACGGGTGGGGAGAAACAAAAAGCGAGGTGGGAAATTGGACAGAGAGCGCGGCATGTATAGTGTGTGAGCGGAGCTGAGAGATGGAGGATGAGTGGGATGAAGAGGAGCAGCTGGTGGTGGCTGAGCTGTCTGGAGTGATCGACTCGGATGTGCTGTGTCAGCGCGGCGGCGTGTGCAAAATCGTGGGCATGAGCAGCGAGCAGCCCGTGGTGCAGGTCGGACGCTATGTGTTCGCAGGGGAATACGAGGACGCCCTGGGGACCTGCGTGATCTTTGAAGAACAAGCCAAAGATCTGACCAAATCCGACTCCAGTCCGGGTCTCAGATACAAGTGTCACACCATGAAAAAACTGATGCTCCAGAGGACTTTCCTGTCCGAGAGGAAGGAGGGAGAGGAGAGCACCGGGGGGATCGAGGTCCTGTCTCTGAATGAAGATGAAATGTGTGGCAGATCCAGCACTGTGTGTCACTACGCCCTGGACCCTAAAGAGCTCCAGAGACTCGATGCTGGAGAAGACATGAGTGGGGAGTCAGACAGTGAAAAAGCAGAGACACAGGAGAGTTCAGCAAAAGAGGAAAGTGTCCTGGAAGAGACAATAGAAGATCACACAGAGTGACACCAACTGGACCTAAACTGTAATCTTTTTTTTTTTTTTTGTATAAAGGACACATTATGGTAAATGAGATCGTTACTATCAAGAATATTTTTGTAATAAAAAATTATTTAAAATAACTACTGTAATCACTGAACATCATGTCTTCATGATCATTGTTATAATAATAAACCTCATTCCTTCTGATACTTTTCAAGTCTGAAATATACTAATGATCATTCGAACAAACATCATTAATTACTGATTAAAGCCTATGAAAGAATGTGCAAATGAGCTTTCTGTTGATGATTTAATACATTAAATACATTCAGGGGCATTCGTGCGATCCAAAGATGACAACTGTGGTCAAATGAATGCAAGTAAAATCACACACTTTACAACAGGCTGATTATTATTCATTTTGTTACTTGACTTAATTCTGGTAAAAGAGAATGTATGCTGAAAGACCATCCACTGGATCGCTACGAATAACGATCCTACCTTCCTTTTCTAATTTACCATTGCTTGAGTTTATTTAACTGGAATTTATTGACATTTGAAAACAAAGAAAATAGTATGATCTAGGAAAAATAACAAATGGTAACAAAGGAATTAACAACTAAAAAACAGCCCAAAATGTTGTATTTAAAGTAGCTTTTCTGACTGGGGGGAAATCTAACCAACTAATTACATAAATAATACAAGGGTTGGCACTATAACAGCTCAAACTGGTCGTACAACCTGGTCATATTTTCAAAGTATAATGGCGGAGTGATCCATGTAATACACGATCTGGTCAGGAAAGAGATCCACTTGACTGCATGATTCAAGATCCTTCAAGATAAACACAAAATAAAATATAGCAACCCATCTAAATGTATAAATGTGTTCATGTATGGAGCTGTTAGTTTAGCCAGTGCTAAATTATGTTTTATGTTTAAGAAACTTAAGGAGAAGAAAAATCTGAAAATGTAGAGAGAAGCAGAGAGAAGCAGAGAAAAGGACAGAAGTCTGTTTGAGGGTTTAAGCAGCAGGGAAGAAGAAAGAAAAAAAAAAACAGTAAACCAGGACAAGAGTTGCCAAAAGTGACCAGAGCCAAAAGTTTGTTAGCAAAGATAAGTCCAGAAGAGTGCAAAACCATCAAAGAAAAGCACCAGAGAAAGTTGTCAACAGAACCAAACACAAATCTCACCCCAAACAGGCAGTCGTTAATTCTGATACATTTAAATTATGCTGCCTGATAGGAGCCAGTGGCAGATGGCTGTATTTGGACTGTATTTTACTCAACATAGTTGTCCACTTTCCACAAAATTATTAACTGAATCATTTCATAATCACTGCATTAAAGCATCATATGAAAACACACTTGTTTGTGTGAACTACTATTTTTATTGTTGGAGCGGGGGACCTTACATAACTATACATTGTTTCCAAACTTTGTTTCTACTTCTAGCCATTTTACACACACAACTTTAACAATAGTTACATTTCAGAGACAGAGAAACTCTTATTGGTACACACAAGATTTCAGATATTAACATGTTAATGTTGCCAACATTATATTTGAAAGTTCATATAAAAGATACGAAATATTTCTGAGCCACACAAAGAAAGCACATGACTACATCAACGCACATTATCAACGTGTTCAAAAAACATTTGGTACTGCCTACTGACATGATCACGATTGAAAAGTGAACAATTAAAATTCAGAGGTCAAGATTTTGCGCCACATTGATACACACACACACACACACACACACACACACACACACACGTGAATGACTGGTTTGCCCCAAAGTCCAGCAACTGTGTTTATCACAACACCCCCCAGACCTCCTCAAACGCAGAGCATATTTTGCTACATGTGAGAGCTGCAGACAGAGGGTAGTTACTGATGGACACTTCCTTCTCTGTATAATCCACATTTACCTAGAAGAGAAAATCAGAAAACGTATGCATGTAAAATCAAAACCTACATATTGACATTGAACTGACTATTCAGAAACATTTACAAACAAAGCTCAATTAATAAAGGTTAATGACAGTCTAAAATACATTACAATATTTATGGTAAGAACTGAGCAGAGATTTAAAACAGAGTACAGAGGTTCTTAAACTAAACCTCAAAGCTGTTCCAATCAGTCCATACGTGTCATGTAAGAGACGGTTTAGTCTGAGAAACTCTGAGCACTGTTTTGAGAACCACTGGTCTAATAAGTGCAATGACAAACTCACCTTTCCATGTGCAAATGCTCCAATAACAACCACAGCAGGACCATCCTTAGGGATAAGGGTTCTGGGACAGACGGCATCTCCTGCTTTAAAGGACATGGCGTAGCGTGGACATCCTGCAGGCAAGTGGTCTGAAACAGGGTTTTTAATCATCCGCAGCAAGCGCTGTGGCCCATCAGCCGCTCTCACACTGAGCTTATGCAGGAGCTGCACTGAGAGTAAAAACAAGAGGAAACTAAGCAAAGACTTGCTGCCAGTGTGAGTCACTCCCACTGAGCAATGATCAGTTTTTATTTTAATGTTCTTTAACCGAAGATGTTTCGGACTTGGCACTAAAAATAGTGTGATTCTGTACATTTCAGTGCAAGAAAAGAGTCTCAAAAAGAGATCACTTTACTAAACCCTGTGTGCAATTGTACGCTATAGGTCTGATGTTGTAAATATAGAACTTTACCCATGAGTCCACAAAAGCGAGGGAATGTGCGGGGAATTCGAGTCTGAGGATTGATCTCGATCAGAGCATTCTTCTCAGTGTGAATGTACACCTGCAGCAGTCCTGCTCTGTTCAGTGGACTGTCCATCAGCATAAGCAGGGACTGTATAGGAGCAAACAATATGTTTAGAACAATAGTGTCAGGTGCTCTGTAGTGTAAATCACAATGCAATGACGTGCTGTCAAGTGGTCCTGTTGTTACCTGATGTGTAATATCTGGGCGAACATTGCCAGGGTCCCTTCCACTCTTTATTATAATATTCTTGTGCTGGTCACAGTTTAGCAGCTCGAAAGTCTTTCCAACCTTAAAAAAAATACACAAAAATGAATCTCCAAGCAAAGTTCTACTGTGGTTATTTTATAACCGTTTTATAACGTTATACTTCTGTTATTTAACTCATCACTATTCCATAGACGATCCGACGTATAATTTGTTTTACTATCATCATCATCATCATCATCATTATCTAATATATAATGGAGCGCGTCTACTAGATGTAAATGTGATTAGAACTTTACGACACCAGAGTTTATATGAAGCTGATGTGATAATTAACAAAATCCATTAGTAACAAACATGCAAACTAGCTTTACTACAGTTTGCATATATATAACTTCAACTGCACACAAAAATAAAATAAATAAATAAACCTATTTAATGCCAACGCTAACATTTCTTAACCACGATTCCTCAGTTTTATACACACCTTCACAGTTTCCAGAGTCGCCCCTTCTAAAATAACCACCAGTCGAGTCTCTATCATTTTGTCGTGCATATTTCGTGGTTGTTTCGCTGTTTTTGGCTCATATTGGTCTAAATGTTCAAGACCACGCTTCTCCCCCGTGTGAGCTGCCATCTTGTTTGAAGCGCGTCGCAGCAATTCTGCGTCATATCACAGGCGACTCGTTCTCTTCTCAAAAACACTACTATTGTATTCTAGTGTTTTTTTCACAACAAAAAAACGACATAAACACTTCAAATTCACATAACTGTAAATTTCTTCGATTCTATACACACATTGATTAGAAGTACTTATCTTATTATATCTTCATGTGGAATGCATTACAAGGGTTAATCACAATAGTACAGAGATTGATGAATCAGTAATTGATAAATCAGATAAATTAGCAATTCCTCTTCAGTAACCTTATTGGTCGTGATCATGTATCTAAAGCGTGTCCACTGGGGTGCAGTGAGAATTCTGTCCATCGCAGGGTACCATACACATTTTTACATTTAACCAGAGAATTCTGTCAGAGAGAATCCTATTTTGTCAGAGAGAACATGAACAAGAAAGAAAGAACGAAAGAAAGAACGAATAAAAGAAAGAAAGAAAGAAAGAAAGAAAGAAAGAAAGAAAGAAAGAAAGAAAGAAAGAAAGAAAGAAAGAAAGAAAGAAAGAAAGAAAGAAAGAAAGAACAACAAGAAAAAAGATGCAACTGGACCAAATGGAGACTGGGATAAATATGTTGATAATAATAATTGAAAAACCAAACGTGTACATACATAATTGTGAAATATTGTAATTCATTTATATGCTGTGTGACTGTCATGGTCTCCACTGATGCTCTTTAAATCCATTCAATTTCTGAGTAGCATAATATTGTTTTATTGTCCACTTTATTGCCAGCTATGATGTTCCTCAGCAGACTCAAGCATCTAACACAGGGTAGAAAGTTGTCTCTGAGATCTGGTATCCACACAGGTCAGGGGTCTGGGACAGTGCACAGAGTTTACACACAGTACAGTCACCAGGAAGGAGGGTTCGAATGGCAGGTATGCTTTATATGACCCTGAGTCACAGCTTGCCTGTGATGATAGAATGGGAACTGGTGAGTTAATTCTGTTTTCTGACATTTGGCAGAAGCAGTAAGGCCAATGCATTAATGTGGTATGACCTGGTAAAAGCCTACCTGGATGAATGAGGCAAGAAATAGATGAGTGTGGGAGAGTCCTGACACAGAGGTGTCATTCGAATTCCTCTGCAAACTCTTATTATATGACTGAGAGAAAAGCAAGTGATAAAGAAGGAAAACAGACATTAAGGACACTAGCACACAACATAAATCAAATCAATCATAATTTAAATTATATTATAGAAATAGGAATTATTCAAAGCTAAAGCATAAATTGTAAAATTGCTGTTCTAAACAGCTCATTTTAGAAGAGCTTTTTCATTGACTAACAATAATGTGCAGGTGCACTGAACTGTAAAGATACTGTGTAATACCTAAGCAGAGTGTTTGTTTACTGTATTATAGTATGTACTTCACTAGTTTAGTTACTTTTAGTAAATCATGGTGATAAAAATAATAGCCTAAACATGTCTAAAACCTTAAATAAAAAAACTGAAACCTCTTGTGTGAACTATGTGTTTACAGTTAAAGATATGTACACCAGTCAAGTGCACACACTTACTAGTAGAGCCACCTGAAGGGCAGAGTACTGCACCCACACCTCCTGCTGCTGGGATGGGGAGAGTGAGGAAGTTCCCTTCTGTGTTTTGAGATAGTGTGACCACACACACTCACTCACCAGCACAGCACTTTCTGACTGAGATAGAACTAGAGAAAAGAGAGAAGTTATCATACTGTATATCCAAGCATACACAAGCACATGCTTATTGGTATGTAAGAGGGTGACGTACTATCAGGCAACAGCAGATGCAGAAGGTCTTTTGCAATTAAGGTTCCCAACATCCCATAATTAACAGCCCTAAAAAAAGAAAAACATGGTTACTTATCATTGGAAGTCTGGACCTGTAAAACAATGCTTCATTTTGCACTTAGTATAAATGTACACAATGTGGCCTTCTTTTTAATGCATGTAAACAATGGGGAACATTTTAACAGTGAATATTATGTTTACACAAAATAAAAAGAAAAAAGTAGCCTTTCAAATGCTTGAACTTTACATAAAAACTATACACTATAATTATAAGAGAACATTTTCTTTGAAATGGGCTTTAGGGTGTAATTTCTGAATATAATTATTGTGACAGTTAGCCACATACCACCTTTAATATAATTATAGCATATAACCTTTATAATTTTTGTGTCATGTTTCTATTCTCATCTGTCTCATTGCTAGACATGACAAAAATTTTATCAGTCACTAACACTAGCTTATTTTAAACAGTTTCAGTAAGTGACACATCTAAACCAATGTACTTTAGCAGAAAATTGTGATTGTGTGTTTGGGGCTGACTTTTATGTTCTCCTTCATTTTTAAATACAACACGGCACAGACACGTCTCTTTTCCAGGATGACATCTGTAGTGCGCATACTGCAAAATCATTGTGAATTGTACAGTGGACGACTTATGCTAAATAACTGCCCTGAAAAAGTCTACACTTTAATACAACAGAAAACAATGGGGGATTATTTAAAACAGTAAAAAAAAAAAAAAAAAAAACATGTATAGGCTCCAAAAGCTCTAGAGGATTTACACACTAAATTTGGCAAGACATTTGCATTCTGACTTAACAAAACTAATGCTGTTATTAAGGTAAGGGGAGGCAAAATCAAGTGAGGAAAGAAATGGTACATGTGCCTTTTTTTCTGCCCGAGGAGGATATTCCATAAAAATTGGTTTTTGTAGTACATGGGGAAGATTAATACCAATAAAATTCTCTCTAGTTAGGGTTAAACTTCCTTGAACCCAGCCTGGTTTAACAATATAATACATACCTTGGATAGGAAGAATGAAACTGTGGTGACACAAACATTCCAACTGGGATGATGATGTCATTTCCAAAGAAAATTGGTTGGATGGACAAACTACAAGTCACAGAGTAGTGCAGGTTGATCACAGAACAACATTAACATTCTGAACAATGAATTTAAAATCCAACTGCAGTTCCCATAATATTTTTTACACTTATGAAAGTTAGAAACCTATAACAATGTAATGAAGGAAAAAAAACTCACACATCTGTGTAAGGCTGTTCAGTTTGAGTGAGCATTCTGCTCCTCATCTTCTGCTGAAGACCAAGCATCTGCAGGTAATTGGAAAAATAGAGCTTCTCACTCATAATCACCTAGTGCGGGAGGGAGTTGCAATTGAATATACAGAGTTCAAAATGATTTATTAATATAGTGCAATACAATAATGTAAAATTATAAATGCAAATTTTTTAATTTATTTTTTAAATATATTATTATTATTATTATTATTGTTATTATTATTATTATTGTATTATTATATATTATTAATACCTCTCCAAAATGCTCATCAATTTTCAGCTGACTGAATAATTCACTGTTAGTGGAGAGTCTTGGTGTGAGAGACTTAATCTGAAAGAGAAACACTAACTGTGTAACATCTGTAGCTACATTTATCTGCAGAGCTTGAGGAGGTATATGTGGTTTTTAACCTCTTACCTTATTTACCATGAAATCCTGTGTGTCCTTATTCTGCCAGTTAAGGGAGGCTACTTTGGTCTTGAATGTGTTGTAAATATCACTGATCAGCTTTTCACCCTAGCGCATGAAGAGGAATTTGAAGAAAAATGGTGAATCATTAGTAATGTTGTAAAAAATGTAACACAATTTATAGGAAAGTATCTACTTTCTGCTATAATAGTCATAATTATTGCATACTATAAATATTATAAAGCAACACTTTTGTAAGGTTGTTAAAATATGTTGTATATAAGTTTATTTATTGTATTTAGGGAAATTAGAGAGTGACTCTCATTTATGATTGACTCATATAATACAGAATCTTTTCTTAATCTTGAGCATTATCGTTATCTTTACCAGTAGTGCTTAAGATAAATGCAAGATAAATCAATAAACTGGCAAATTTAAATTTATAACACTGTTATAAAACCTGACATATTCTTTCAGCAACTTCTCTTCTCTCTTTCTCTCTTCAGGGAGAAAAAAAAATCATTTGCATGATAAGAATAAAAACCTATGGTAACAATATAAAATATAGTAATAGACAATACACATACAGTAAATATAAAAAGTCTACACACCCTAAAGAAATTGCAGGTTTTTTAAATATAAAGACTGAAATAACCACAACATAAATGTCAGATCTGTTAAATCTTCAATGAGATTTTGCAACAAACAAAAATCCAAAAATATTTTTTTATAATTGGGAACACCTTGATTACAAAAGTCTGCACAACCTTTCAAAATAGGGGCTCTAACTGTCCTCAGCGTTAACTGGTCAGATTCAAATTTAGGCCTGTAGATAAATGACATACAGCTGCCATCAATTAAAATGATTCTGATCAAAACCACATAAACGTCAACTAAGATGGGAGAATTGATTGTTGAAAGGTACCAATAACTAGAGGAATATAAAAAAATAATGAAGGCACCAAATGTGCTATGGAACACTGCCAAAACCATCATCATTAAGCGTAGCAAATGTGGAACCACAGAGAAATTGCAAAGCCCAGGATGACCCCTTGAGCTGGCTAAAGGACAAGGAGAAAACTTATCAGGGAGTCTGTCTGTCTGTCTGTCTGTCTGTCTGTCTGTCTGTCTGTCTGTCTGTCTGTCTGTTTATCTATCTATCTATCTATCTATCTATCTATCTATCTATCTATCTATCTATCTATCTATCTATCTATCTATCATCTATCTATCTATCTATTTATTTATCATCTATCTATCTATCTATCTATCTATCTATCTATCTATCTATCTATCTATCTATCTATCTATCTATCTATCTATCTATCTATCTATTTATCATCTATCTATCTATCTTAATCTAATTAGACATTCATCCATCCATGCATCCATTCATCCTTCTGACTTAAATATCCTTATTAATCATACCTCTTTATCAACATAATAGTCTTTGAGTAAATGGCTGATCAAAAGGTCAAAACCTTTCACAGTCTGCAGTACACAGTGTCTCCAACCAGGCACAACCTTAAGTAGCACAAATAAAACACACAATTCTGTTTATTCAACAATTCAAAATGTTGAAATTTAAACACATCTCATTTTTTAATACACACCTCATTTTCATTGTCAATTGCTAAAGAGAAGTGTTTCATGGTCGGCATAAATGTGTTGTGCAGAGCAGGCATGAGTGTTTGCAGAAGATTCATGATCATAAAAGAATGGAGAGGAAAACTGCAAACGAAAAAAAGACACACATAAATATAACTACTTCAACAAAGCAATATTTAAAGCTGATGTAAAAGTGTATGCTAAATATGAAAACTACTGACATATATCTGAAATGCAAAATAACATACCTGTTTATTTTCTCATGTGTCTGCCTCCAACTGCTAATAGTTTCTGACATGTAGATGATATAAGGAAGATTATGCAATAACACAATATCTGACTTGCTGACAGGAACAGGATGAAATATAGCTTGAAGGCATTTGAGCCAATCAATTGCAGGGGCCATCTCCTATAGGAAAAAAAAGTAAGACATGTATAAATTATATACATGTCAATCGTATCAATCATATCAATAATATATATATATATATATATATATATATATATATATATATATATATATATATATATATATATATATATATCATTTTTTTAATTATAATTTTTTTTTTATCCATATTTTTATACTTAGTTATACCTCATGCTTTTCTACTTTATATTTTTATTTTTATATTCTATTTTTATTTACATGTAGGACAGTCGTAAACAAGCATTTTTTTACATGTTGTCTGTGTATGAATGTGTATGTGACGTAATAAAATTTGAATTTACATTTAAAAATTGTCTGCTTGATAACATAACCCACCTGTAACTCCTGAATGGTGATGTGATGGTACAGAAGATTGTGGCTGAGTCGGTGGGAGTGAGGTGAAGTGTTAGTAACTAGAGTTGAACTCAGAGACATATACAACCCACAGTGCTGAGTACTGCTAATGAAGGAAACATCCAGCAGAGTCAAAAGCTCCCTACAGGATGAGAAGAATGGACGCAGAGACTAAAAAGAGAGAAGAAAAAAATGTATAACTTATTAACTCATTATTATTAGTGAATTATTTTATTGTTATATAATAGCGTTATACTCCAAAGATCATGCTTATAGCAATCATAACATTTTCTTACAAACCATGTGAGGTATTTCTAGGTCAACTTTTTAATGTCAAATTACGTTCTGTATTACCTGTGAGTTGAATTTGGATCTGTTCGTGTGGCTGTTCCATTCAATCGGGAACTGGAATTCTGGTTGATCAATCTGGAAAACAGTCAGTATATATAAAAAGGTGTTAACATGCTTTATGGACACTTATTGGATACCCTTTACACCATTTTTACATAACTATAGTATGCATCATTATATTTCAATAGATGTTTTTGCACATCCTTTTTGACTGCTGCTATTGCTTTTTTGCACAAACCATTTTGTTTACATTTTGTAAATTACAATGTTCACTCCTGTACTCAGTTACACACTGTGTAATATACAACAGGTTTACTGCCGGTGCTATTTTGTATTTTGTGTCTTGTGTTGTCTTTGCACTGTCTGTCTTGAACTGTTTGCACCAGGTTGCACACGATGCACATTATGTGGCGAGGACACTTACTAGTCCAAAGCTCTGTATTTTTCTGTCATGTAGCTTTATGTTGTTTATGTAGCACCAGGGTTCTGGAGGAACTTTGTTTCATTTCACTGAGTACTGCGTCAGCTATATATGGTTGAAATGACAACAAAAGCTTCTTGACTTCTTGATATACTGAAGATAATTCCCAAGATTGACTCTTTTAAACTCCTATATTAATGAATGTTTAATTAAAGGTAAGCCAAAAGTGTTCTGTCTCTCTAATATTCCAAAGTGCTAATCAAGTAAAAGGAACATAAGGCTTAGAGTAAAGTAGATGTTTAGTGTGTTAATTTGTTTAAATGTACCTGTATGTAGTTCTTGCTCCCATTTTGGTCAGGGCCCACATACACATTGAAGAAAGAGAAGGTGTTGTACTTCGACATCAGTAGAGCCAGAGTGGAGTTCAACTCAGGCTGCTTCCAGCCCACAGGCACAGGCCAACCACCAAACTACAAAGAAACACAAGTTTTCTTACTTATTTCTATCTAACAAGTGATCCAGCTCCAAAGAATGTTCTTTATTGAGTAAACAATCATTAAATGACTTCCTAATATATTGAGAGAGAGAGAGAGAGAGAGAGAGAGAGAGAGAGAGAGAGAGAGAGAGAGAGAGAGAGAGAGAGAGAGAGATTTTGCATACATACCTGCTGAATTAGAGTTTGGGCATTATATATGCTCTCATTTAGTGTATTGTTAGACCTCATGCAGGTGTTATAGAACATCTGTGCCTTCTGTGCAGCTCTGGTAATATCTCTTTTCGGAGACTCTAATTACGCAGACATAAGAGAAAAAAGTCAAATATATTTTCAAAATTAATATATTAATATATTTGTATATCTATATATGTCTGTATATGTGCAGGTGCATGTTATTATCTTATAGTTATAACACTATTTACATAAACCCCTCATCATTAAAAAGAAATTATTAGTTAAAAATGATCATCATTAATAATTACAATGTTTGTAACTTTATACTAGAGGTAGAAAGCTAAAATCAGCATCATACCCAGAATTTCTTTTATTGCTTCGAGCAAAGCCGTCTGTCTGTCAGGTAAACTGTGATCACTCTTTCTTTCACTGTCTGACTCGCTGTCCGTTCTCCTCCCACCACCTTTCACCACTCCACTTCTCACCTCTTCTGTTCCAGTAACATTATGAGAGATGATAATACTTTTGTGTTTCCCACTGCTCTTGGCTGAAATTTCTGCTTTACAAATAAACTGGAAGTAATCACAGGGTTGAGGACCAATGACTGCAGAAAGACGTTCTGCTACTCTCATACATGCTGGAGAGAGACAGGGAAGAGGGGCTAGAGGAAGAAAAAAATCTTGGGTGAGACTTTAATAAAGTATAAAGATAGATTAAAAGGAAAGACCAGTCACTATAGAATCACACTAGATTATTTTTTTGCTTCACACAGCATTTTATTACCTTGAGTGGCTAGAGGTTTTTCCCGTAGAAAGTAATATCCCAACCCCATGATTGCACCAGTGATACAGGAGGCAAGACAAAATTGACAAAATAGGAGCCCAAACCACTGGTTCCTGACGAATGTCCTTGATTCCCGAGACTGAACGCGTTCCTGTGAGAGCTCGAAAAATTCCTAGACAAGCACCAGAAATGAGTTTCAAACATTACATCTGGTTTTATATCATAAGTCATCTACAGTGCTGTTTATATCTATGAACTTGATTTCTCAGTAGGAGTTCAATTTTCTTTATGACCAAGACTCCATCTGACAGGTTAATAAATTACTGGGCTTTTTAAAAGTTATTTTTTATATAGTGCAGACTGATTCATTGGGACTTGTAACTCCACAATTACCTCACTAGAATAATACACTAGCATTTTTAGCTCTTAAGACTGATATAGCTGGGTTTATTATTACTGGCTTTAAAAAACAGAGAACTTCAGTTTTGCATGCGTTTCTTTTTTTGGTTAAAATATTTAAGAAAAAGTGGAAGAATGCTAAGTGAAGAGATATTTTCAGCAGTTTTAGGGAAAGTAATGAGGAACTAAGCTGACTGTGAAAAACTTTCTAAAGTTTAAATAGAACTAGAAATGGATACCAAGCAAAACCACTATGACTGTGTTTTAATAATGAAATAAACCTGCATTTGCTGAGGTACAAGAAGAATAAAACATCTGGAGGAGCTCTTATGAGAAAATAATCATCCTTGTTGTGGTAGCATATAATACAATTTACAGGTATTTGTTTGCTTTACAGAGTTTCTATTTGTTTCTGTAGCAACCATTCAGACATTTATGATCACAGAATCAATTACCCAATAAATACTTTGTATGAGACAGTGAAAAGAAATTTGAGAGAGTGAAGAGAAATCTACATGTTAAACACTTTAAATAACAAACATCAGAGATTACAAAGCTGAAGATTAATTTCTGGAAGTTCTCCAAAACACATAATATGTGCCTTTGTATACATAAGGAAGCATAAATCTAAAAAAAAAAAATATTGTAGCTGTACCTGCTCAGCTGATGAATTTTGAGTCATCTTGGTCTTTACATTTGTTTCCAACAGGCTGTTATCAGAACTCCTTCTCCTTCAGCATCGTGCTCCTATCTGAGTCTCTGCTTACTTTCATCAGAATCATACTTTTCTCTATCTCTGGCTCCATCAGTTCAGTCATTCACACAATTTCTCCTCCCACATTTGCATTCTGATAAAAAGCCAATCTACAGGCATTTTTCACTACGTCATACCAACTGGCTTACTATGTAAGCTGCCTGGGTCTAGTTTTTGAGAAATATTTATTTCACTTATATTGTTGTATTGTGTCTTTTATTTCATTTACATTTGAATTTAACTAAAAGTACACACATCTTATTTTAAGAAAATAATGTAACACATTGGCAAGTTATTAGCAAAAATACAATACAGTATAGTTTGAAGTATGCTTGGTGTCAGTCTGGGCTGTATTAATAATGCCAAACCCAGACACACACATGCATGCATGTCAGCAGTCTGCTATCAGTGGAGTGTGAGGCTGTTGTGGTCCGATAGGGGTGAGAAGACGCAACTATGACGTTTCTCCATGTCACACGCTGTGCGGGAACGATCACGTTTAAGCATCACATGTCAACAAACACATTTGTTATAAAGAAAATTTGAGAGAGCAAATAGAAATCTAGAGAAATGTTTTGAAAATTCGGACTCTCATGATAGCCACAAAAATGACTTCATGTCTCCTGATCGAAGGTAATTTATCACAAAGTAAACACTGATCACTGAGCTGACTTGGGGCTCCATAGAAAACTGAGACAAAATTTAATCAAGGCTTTAATTTTTATTTCATTCCTTTACTTCCATCCTCCAATGAACATGTTTGGAAATAAAGCAGAATGTCAAAAGTGTTTTTTCTGTTTTAATTTTATAATACAGTACAAATGAGAGCTTGATTGCAAAAAACAAAACAAAAAACAAACAAACAAAAAAAAAAAAAACATTCTCAGACCGTAAACATACACACATTCACATGTTACAATGGAATTTTACTTGCAAAAAAAAAAAAGCACTTGTAAGTATATATGAAGTAAATGAATGAAAAAGAAAAAAAGGCACTATAATGAACATAAATCACAATATTCTGGTGATACAAACATGACAACAAAACACTTTGAGCAAAGGGAGTACAAAGAAAAACCTAATGAATGCATTAGAAATCAAAAGATGGACGGGGTGTTGTGTGTGGGATTTCTTAAATGATTGTACAGACAGCAGGAGACTGTTTACTTTTAATCCACATGTGCAAAACTGTGCAGAACGTTCTCGTTAAATTCTACTTGGGGGATACAGAATTAAACTGGTGATGATGATATCAAGTGTAAATTGTACATTTAAGGAATGTTGCCTTTTTTCATGTTTAAGAATTTAGTAAATTTCCAAAGTCGCTTAGTATGCCAAAACCACCGATTTGTTCATTACAGCATAATACTTAGACTCTTGCACAAATGCTTAGTTTATCAATTCTTCTTCTAGTTAAAATCAACTTGAGAATAAGGTGAATTTGTTCTCTATTCACAGTTCTTAGTGGATTGATTTATACTGGAGATTCACTTTATTAGTATCTTCTACAAATCCATAGTATAAGGCTATTCAATTGCCATCAATTTGTACTTGACAGCATGAATACCAGATTGCACATCATAGAGTCATGTATAAATGTATAGACCTCAAAAAAAATAAAATGTTTAACAATCTGCAAAAACAACAGGGGTTATATCGGGGCATAAGCCTTTTCATACTTCTATATTTTAGTTTCAGAGATATTTTTATTTATTGGTGAGAGAAAATCATGAGGTTACTGTTGTGCAACTCTGGTGTGTTGTTTCCTGCTGCTTCTTATACTGTCTAACCAGCTGACCAACTAACAATCTCTGAATACTTTATTCTAATTGTTAAACATCTCAAATGACCAATACTTCTGTAATTATATAAGTTGGCACACACATGATCATTTTTATACATGACTGTAGCATGGAATGAAAAACCATCAGGTTGTCACTGAATTAATACTATTCTATATTCGCATCGATCCATCATTCCTGGTATTACATCAGAAGTTGGTTGTCAATGCGTGTGCAGTTTTTATTTTTATCATGCAGTCTTGTTGAATAAATGTTGCATGCAAGACAAACACAAACAAAGCTTTGTTCATAGACTAATCCATTATAGAACACAG
This sequence comes from Silurus meridionalis, assembly GCF_014805685.1. Classification (NCBI taxonomy): domain Eukaryota; kingdom Metazoa; phylum Chordata; class Actinopteri; order Siluriformes; family Siluridae; genus Silurus; species Silurus meridionalis. The sequence goes on from NC_060887.1 coordinate 19,884,124, forward strand.
AATTCCCTACCAGCTTCATATGAATCTATGCAGTTGCAGGTCTATTTGGACCTACAAATTTTCTAAAAGCATTTTTCTGCTGGTTCAAATAGTATATATTTATTAAATGCTTTTATTCGTAAGCAACACTAACTTTCTTTTAATCCCTAATGTTTTTGTTCAAGAGACTGTGCTAAGCTTAAGTGAGTTTTTCTGCCCCTGCATAGCACACTTAAGAGTCAGAGAGTTGCACTGAATCGCAATAGTCATTGTGTAACTCTCTCAAACCACGTCCAAAAATCTTCACTCGTTTGTTTAATTACAAGACATGTCAGAACACTGTATTCAAGAAACCACATGCTAAGATGGCGTGTTGTGATTTTGCAGTAAACATTTGATCAAGATGTTTGAGGGAAAGAAAATCAAAAAGTAAAAATCAACAGAGCTGCTATAGTTATTACATTTCAGTCTTGCTGATAAAGCTATGAAGAGAGACAGACAAAAACAAGGCTCTATGAGAAATAGTGGCAAAAAAAAAAAAAAAAAAGATTTATAAAACTCACAAAAACAATGCATCAAATGCCTGGAATCAGAGTAGAGTCAATCTTTGATTTTAGATTTGGTTTTTAATATGAGTGACAAGAGTCTCCACCAATCACTTCATGGCCTGCTTGGCACGCTTTGTGTGGCACTTCATGCATAAAATCCTCCCGTCCAATGGATAACAGCCATCGGCATCTGCCTCTATAGAGAGTGGCCGAGCACAGTCCTGGGAGCGAGAAGAGAAACAGGAAGTCACCATTCCGTTACCCTTTACATCTTTAAAAACTTGTTTAAGACAAATGTATAATATAAAGTACTGTTTTATACAAACTGTTTTTAATAAACTTGCATGCGTGTGTTATTTTTGTTTTCATACCTCACATCGGTAGCACTTAAGATGAAAGTTTTTCTCCAAGGCTACAACTCTGAGGGTTTCCTCACTGCCAGGTTCAGGAACAATTGGCTCGTTGCAGCTCACGCACAAAGGAGAAAAACGTCTGTGATCCACAAAAAGACAGATGGTTTTATTAAGTGTATTTAATATTACATGCCATACTCAGCAAATCTACTGAGGAACTAAAGGCAACTTGCACTGTCTTGCTCACCGGTGGTAATCAGGGACACAGTAGGGTTTGTTATCGTCATCAGTGATGAATGGAGAGCCCTCCAGTGTGCAGCTACAAGAAGTGCAGCGGAAACAGTGAGCATGGAAACACTGGCCCACTGCTTTCAGCACGCGGTCTGTGATTCGCTCCCCACAGCGAGAACAAATTGCCAGAGAGTTCTGAACACACATACAGAAGACAGGAAGAAAAAAATATTTCAGCGGTCCCTATTGATTTAGCAGAGAAGTAAAAAGTATGGTTTCTAACATGCTGTGGGGAAAAAAAAAATAAATGTATTCATTGTTCAATTTCACAATAAAGATCAGTTTACTATTATAAGAGTTGGTTCATGCATATGCATATTCAGTGTTATGGGAACAAAGACAGAAAATGTTCACAGCCCTTCTGATCAAGACAAAGCTACACTACCTTTGATGTGTACAATGAGATGACCGGCAATATAGAGGTAAGATACACAATTGTAGTTATAGCAAATGGACCATGAACCAACAACATTGTCAGAAACCAAGATTTTGAAAACGTCTTGCTCTTTCACCCACACCCACCTGCAACTGCAGCATATGTCCGTGTGACTGTACTGACTCACCACATAGCACTCCTCACACTCTGGTGTTCCATCCCGGTCATAGAATTGCATCCCCTGCAGGGGGCGCTGGCATGTCAAGCAGCAGAAACAGTGCGAGTGGAAAAGTTTGTCCATTGCCCTGACTGCAGGCTGAGACCTGGACAGAGCCTCGCCACATTTTCCACACACCTCTGTACACACATGTAGGAACCGGAAAAAACAAAGGCGAGTTATCAATCTATTAAACAAAGAATGTACAAATCACTGGTGAAGCAGCATCTCTAGACACACAGACACAATATGAGTGGACATTACTAACAGTAAATCAGTGTACTCTCAGACGTACAGAAGTGTCCCCACATTTACCAATCAGACTGCTGCAAAGACAGTAGAGTCTAAAATACTGTATGTTTAATAAAGTGTGTGAAAGTGGAGAGATATGCTAATTCTCTCATATTTGCTCTGAAATATTATTTTGTTATTAATAACTAAATATGAAATAAGTGTGTGCAGACTGATATGACCTGTAGGTGCTGAGGTGATGACTGGTGCACGGTTGTCCATGTCTTTAATGAAATCTTTGGTCATCCGTTCCAGCTCCTCAACCTCTCGCATTGACAGAGGAACACCACCAGGGGGAGGACCTGCTCCAGTAGCTTTAGGCTGTAAAGCCTTGAAAAGATTTTAAAAAGAGGCTTAATTTGCCTGTAGAACTGTGAAAATGGTTTATCACATGTGCTTCATTAGACAAATTTAAAACACCTAGTCTATGAAGGTTTTTCAGTCATTTGGGTAATTCTTAATTCCTGTTATTACATCCAATTCCCAACTGTGTAGAACAATTTAGGTATTGTAATAATAACAGCTAGCTAACTGCATGTGTCTGAGAGAGCTAAGATTTGCATAGTTATATTATCTGAAATATAGAAGCAAATCCTACTGTAACAACTTCGGCTTTGACTGACAGATTGACTGATAGATCGGCTATGACTTTGTGATCAAGTTCACAAAGTCATAACATGACTGCTTCTTATACAGATGGAGGAAATTTTATCAGAAAAAAAAATTGGAGTTTTCCACTAAATCTGGATCAATATAAAAAGAAATCCGCAAACCAAGAGGAAGTCATAATTGAACTATAATAAAAGTTCAAGGCTCCCATACTTTTACTGTTACATTTCCATTTGATAAGTGACTTTTCTAATAAAATGATCAAATAAAGTGCCTTTTTTAAGTTTTAAAATATGTATTTTTTTAGTAATGAATAGACTTACTCTGGGTGTTTGACTGGACATTGTGTTGCCATATGGTGATGCTGTGGAAGTGAGAGATGGGGCTGGTTTAGGCTGTGGAGAAGCTGGAGGTGGTGCTGGCTTAGGCTGTGGAGAAGCTGGAGGTGGTGCTGGTTTAGGCTGTGGAGAAGCTGGAGGTGGTGCTGGTTTATGCTGTGGATAAGCTGGAGGTGGTGCTGGTTTAGGCTGTGGAGAAGCTGGAGGTGGTGCTGGTTTAGGCTGTGGATAAGCTGGAGGTGGTGCTGGTTTAGGCTGTGGAGAAACTGGAGGAGGAGATGTTTTCTCCTGATTAACTGGAAGGAAGGCTTTGGTGTTACTGAAAGCAGGTGCAGGTGCCGGGACACTTGAGTTGAAGGCAGGAGGTGGAGGAGGACCTGGTGGTGCAGCAGGTGGTGGAGGAAAAGAGGTGTGAGAGGTGACTTTGGGAGCAAGATTAACCCCTTTTGCAGTTGCAGAGCTCATGTTGTTTACAGGTTTGGGGATAAAATTAGAAGCAGGCTGGCTGGGAGTAAATGTGCTTTTAGGAGCGGCTGCAGGTCCTTTAGTTGGTGGTGCTCCAGATGCTGGAGCAGAGGCTGTGCTTGTACCACCCTGTCTCAGTGTGGAACGGGCACGTAGCTCTTCTGCCCAAGGGGCAGGTGGAGGGCGATCCTGTAGCTCTGGTGGGGGCAGGAAAGACAGGGAGGGTTTGGGTGCTGTGGGAGGAGGAGCAGGTGGCTTTGGACTAGGCACTGAAGATGGCTGACTGGACATCTTAGAAAAACAAATACAAGAGTGAGGCATCAGTTGCTACAATAATCTTATGATGCAAGTTTTAATATGGGTTTTGTTTTGTTTACATTTTTAATTATATCACAACTTGATAAAAACAACAGGGAACATTAAGGGAAAAAAAGATATATGTACATATCTTTGTACCTTTGGGTTGAAAGGTCTTCTTGTTTCCATTTCTGATAACATATCAGTTAGAGAGTCCAGCTGTCTATCAAAACTAGTCTGTTTATCCAACGATTTCTATACAAAAGAGAGTGAATAGCAAAAAACACAAGTAACATACCAGAGGGAGGAAGAGTGATAACAATAGTCACAAACTAAGAGAAGAAAATGGGCTTTATGTGAAAATGTCCCTCCAATTAACAGCCAATTATGCAAATCTGATCAAATTACTAAAATAAATAAATAAAGTAGAAAAAACTGGTAATGACAAAAGCAAAATTAGATCCTAATGCTTGAAAGTTTGAGACTAATTTACTTAATTAGTAAATCCTGTTTGAATTAAATGCTATAAGATTGGTGCTGAAATGCAAGAGATTACCTACAAGTAAACTATTTCATTGGCTCTTCAGGAATTTATAGCCTTTGTGCATTTTTCTGTCAGTTTACTTTTACTTTAGTAATAATATAAAAACGTGTTTCAACAGGTACAATTCTACTGCATAAATGTAACAAAAATAACTTAAAAATGTAACTAAATATAGTGAATCAAGGAAGATAACACGATAAACTTATAGTCGAAGCTTAATACTCGAACCTGTGGTTAACAAACAAATGTTTAGTGTGGAATAAGCAGATGGTCTTATACGTGCAGTCTATGTGGTATAAACATTCATAAAATATTCTACAATACAATCAAAGTGTTCAAAATACAGCTTAATCAAGTATTTCAGTATTCAGAAGTAACAGTATTGGGAATAAAACAAGCATCAGTGCATGTTCTACAGAAGTCTAGTTGCTGCCTTACTTTTTCACACCATTCTGTGTAAAATCTAAAGGCGGTGAAAATCCCGTATGATCAGCGGTTTCTGAATGACTATAAGCAGCCATTCTGGCAACCATGCCACGGTTAAAGTCACAGAGATCACATCACATTCTGATGTTTGATGTGAACATTACCTGAAGCTCTTGACCTGAATTTGTATGATTTTATGCACTGTGTAGCTGCCACTGTTAAACGTATAAAAATCACACCCAACAGAGAGAGAAAGAGAGAGAGAGAGAGAGAGAGAGAGAGAGAGAGAGAGAGAGAGAGAGAGAGAGAGAGAGAGCACATGATAGAATTGAGATTATGACTGTTTGCATTTCTGGCATACTTTCATGGGTGTAATATGCATCGGCAACATTGTGTTATCAAGACACACTTAACCAAGAAAGGTACTTATGAGGGAACAATTATTATGCAAATATCTATATTGTGGCCAGCTCAGCCTAGTGTGAAAACAGTATTGTAATATATTGAAGCCCAGGAAAATGTATTTTTAGTGTAGGGTTTTTGTATTCTTTTACTCGGTGGCAACTGAGAACAACTTTTGATTTAAACATTTCTGATTTTTCGAATGCTTTATACGGGCTAATTTATGTGGGTGGGACTTTGGTTCACATCTATCAAAATAGTACTCAGAATTAGCCATTACAGCAGCTCTTAATTTAACCCAAACATAAAAACTAAACAAAATTCCTTTCTGCTTGCTCATTCACTTTGAGGGTGACAAACGGCCTGGTTGGCCACAGACCACAAAACCGCAACTAGAATTATTTTGAGTATTTCAGATATACACAAAATGTATATGTATATAAATGTATGCTGCAAAAATGTATACTATTATTATATACATATATATATATATATATATATATATATATATATATATATATATATATATATATATATATATATATATATACACACACACACACACACATATATATATATATATATATATATATATTTTTTTTTTTTTTTTTATTATTAATGCTATCATAAATAAATTAAAATGGAAGTTTTGTGGAAGCTTTGCCCCATCAGTTCTTGCATGCTTTTAAAGTATTAGCACTTTGCATGATTAATAACAGTTCTGTGCACCTCCATCAAGTGTTATGAGGTTCATGAACTGTCAAAAAGCCAAAAATCACAGACCGTATGGAAATGCTGTCATTTGGGCCTGTAGGTTTTTTCCAGTATTTCTCAGGCAGAGTGGTAGATCTCATATTTCATTTATTAATGACTAAGGAAAAAAATACTAATTGTGAAAATTGGGTTACACTTCTACAATCAGTGTATGATCTAAAATAATCCACACAGCATTGATCAATGAAAAATACATTAAGTAAATATTTGGAATATATGTTGCCAGCAACTTAAAACTGAAATCAGATCAAGTCTGAGTTCTTACCTGAAGACTGACAACGGTGCCAGGTGCGGGGAGTGGAGGTGCAGGAGGGGGAGGGGGAGGAGGTGGAGGAGGAGCGTGAGAAGACTCTGAGGACACGAAGCTCACATCTTCAGGAGGTGCTGGTAAGGGCAAGTCTTCAGCAAAAGGAGGAGGGGGAGGGAATGCAGGGGGAGGGGCCTCAGATGCAGGGGGTGTGAGCTGACATTCTGGGGGAGGAGCTGGCAGATCTGCGTCCATTGGAGGAGGAGGGGGTGGAAAATCTGGCCGGAAGACGCAGTGGAATGGTTTAGAAACATGCCAGTCATAGCAATAACCATCCAACCAACAAATCAATCAACCAATGACATCTTTAATGCCACAACAGCCTTAAACCAGAGGAGGAAAAATGCTGTTTTAGCATAAATCTAAAGAGCATATAGTGCAGATTGTCCTATCAAAGAAAACAAGCGATTGTAGCAGCTGGTTACATGACGTGTGCCGGGTTGGCACATTAGCAACATTAATTCATTTCATACATTTAGCCATCTTTCCTTACTTTTAAGATTTGTCTATTATATTGTTATATATATATATATATATATATATATATGTTATTATATACACTATATGGACAAAAGTATTGGGGAACCTGAACTTTCCTGCCATAATTTGTTCTTGTTACCATTAAGCTGGAGGGAAACATTGTATAGAAAGTCTTTGGATGCGGTATAAGAAATTTTTGCGTTCACTTGGGTTTCCAGAATGGCAATGCCCCTGTGCACAAAGCGAGCTCCATGAAGATTTGGTTTACATGGGTTGAAGAGAAAGATCTTGAATGGTCTGCTACTGAGCTATGATCTCATCGGTACTGAACACCTTTGGGGTAAATTGACTGCATCTCAGGCCTACTCACCCTAGATCAGTAACTGACTTCACTAACATCCTTGTGGTTGATGAACACAAATCTCCACAAGCACCCTATAAAATCTAGTGGAACATCTTCCCAGAAGAGTGAAGGAAATTATAAGAGCACATTGAGACTAAACTTGGAATGCGATGCTCAAAAAGCAAAATACCATACTTATGACCAGGTATCTGCAAATCTTTGGCAATATAGAGTACGCACTGTATTTATATCCATATAATTTGTGTGATTCTCTGTTTTACAGTATCTTTGCCTAAACGCAATTGCAACTAAATCAACTCTGTTCTTGAATTGAGAAATGTGACTTTAAATGATCTACTGTGCCACGCTAGTTGATTTTGTGCATGGCATTACAATGTGAAAACTTGTGTGGCCTTAAAAATTAAAAAACAATAATACATTTACTACAAAAAAATCAGTGGAAAAAGGTTTATCTGACAATATTGATCTGATAAGCAACAATTAAAAAGTGTTCCTAATTGCAACAAGCTCGGCATGTCTGCTAGACAAGTCAGATCTCAGAAGGTGTCTATTTTTCACATTAACCAAAAGCCGGCATATCCCACATACGCCTTATTCAACATATCCGTAGGGATTCTTTATTTTTTTTTTTTATATATATATCTTTGAAATAAATAAATGGAGTATAAGCTTTGAACAGGGAATTTGCTGCCAATTCTGACCAACCTATATTAGTCTTCCTATAATATTTGTTTACCCAAGTGCACCCAAAATAATGGAATTCCTATATTTTTACAAGGCTGGCTTACCATCACCAATGGATAAAGGTGGTGGAATTTCTCCAACCCGGCCAACTGTAGCTGTGCTTGCAATTGACGAGGAGAAGGTTGGAGGCTGGGATTGGTTAGATGGTCCTTTGGGTCGAGGAGGGGCCACAGAGGCGAACCTTTTCGGCTGGTTGTAGAAAGAAGGCGCATTGACTTGGAAAGACAGGGAAGAAGTTACCATGAAGGGCTTACTGCCATTGGAGTCCTCCATCTTGTTCTGTGTAAATAAGGAAAAGTACATGACAAAATTGCAAGACATTCTATCCAATTTCTTCTAGCTTCTTTTGATTTTCATGGCTTTAGAACACTAAAGAAGAAAGTTAGTTCTGGCAGTCAGTGATGGAATAACACTGCCACCAACAAGAAGCATGTAAGACCTCTACACAAAGTTGTGCTATGATTTAAAGCCATTGGGTTTATTTACTTTCACTGAAATGATGGGAAATTACATGCTGAGTCATCTATTCCTTTTGTGCCAACGTGCTTTCTATCCCTTTGTACAAAGAAGACTAAAGCAATGTGCACTACAATAATGAAAAGGCAAAGTGATCAGTGAGAACAAAGCTCCTTCAGTCAGCATTTTTTTTTTTTTTACTGTTTATCCACATTGAGTCTGTTAGCAGTGGAATCGAGGATAACTAATCCGGATATAGCGTGACCACTGCTTGTTTATCTTTAGCTGTCAAGATGGTTTCTTGGTAGTTTGAGTTGCTCAAGTCTGTGGTTTCATTTTCAGCATGTTCATGAAACGTAATTCATCTATGAAGTAATTTCTCATCTGTCTTTTTACAAGTCGTTAAAACGATAGAGAAGAACTGAGCAAAAAAATAATAATATTCTGAACGTTTAACACTTAACCCACAAGTGTTTCATATTACAAACATTTTATAGGAATTTCTCAAATCTACAGCCAATGCTGTTGTAAACAAGACGCTGTTGTGATGTTTTATGGTTCATCCTCAGAGCAGTAGGTCTACATCACAGCCTTGGCGAGTGCAAACCATTCGAATCACTCATTGTTTCGAAAATTTGGTTAACAATGTCAATGGGGATATGAGGAAGAGAGAAAATGAGCAGTAAAGCACATTTGCATGTCTGTTGCCTCGGGGGGGACACAGGGAGAGAATTTCTAGGTATTCGCATAGCGCACAAAGATGCACAGCCAAACAAGAGCCATGGCTTATGTAGCGATCGCATATAAATACGTACATCACTACTGCTTTGTTACATGGCATATTATTGTGCTAGAAGTAGCAATTAGAGGATGAGCAAATTGTCTCTGTAAGTGGATGCACATGGTCAGGATACTCAATACTCTAATAGGCTCTGACATTCAAGCAATGTTCGATTGGTATGGTCCCTTCTTTAGCCAAGAAAACATTCTCCACAACATCACATCCTCACCACCAGCCAACTGCTGAAAAAGGCAGGTCCATTGATTCAAGCTATTGATGCCAAATTCTGACCCATCTGCATGTCACAGGCGAAAATGTTATTCCTGCGATCATGCAATGCTTTTTAAATCAATACTGGCTTTCCCAGCCGAACCAGGATAAACCAGGCTGTATCACTACAGCTCCAAGTTTCTGCAGCCATAAGGTAGTAATTGATTTTATAATAATTTTAAAATTCGCCTTACGTCATCTCGATTCGTGAATATCTAACATCCGACTGAGCTTACTTCCAACACACCTGGCTCTAATGTTGAATCACTGCTTTGAAAGGCTTTTGATAAACAAGATAAGCTCTGTGGGAAACCACAAGCATTTCTATCCAAACATCTTTTTATGTAGTCAGTGACGATGCCCTCATGCCACAAGCACAGACATACAAGTTACAAAAACACTGTCATTTTCTTGAGATTCTTTCATTGAAAAGAAACAGACCTACAACATCGCCTATGCCTGGTTGCACAATAAAATAAAATAAAAAAAGGAAAAAGAATCCTGTTATTTATTTGTTTTTTGCTACACAATCCTGACTCTCATGTGACAATCCTAGTCTTTAAGATGATGTCATCGGTCACAACCAAGGTGTAACTCCAACGTGAAACTGCACTGGATGTTGATTCCTACTGTAGCATCAGCATGGCACTGTGTCAAGCACTTTATGTTCTGGCATGAGTACACCAGCAACATTTTTTAAAGGTATTTCTGAAGTGCTGAGCTCATGAAAACAAGGGGCAGATTTCTGCACTGTCAGAGCTTAATATAGCAAATTCTGATCTAAAAAGACATTTAAGGACAGAGATCAGTCGTTTTCAAAATGCAGTGAGCGAAAGAGGGAAAAGTTTGACAAATTACTGAAAACCTCTCAGAATATAAGAAAAATACTGGAGTTGCACCCAATTATTTTAAAGACCCTTTCATCCATTAGGCATCATTACAACTCTTTGGTTATGCATTAAAAAAAAAAAACCTAATTCCCTGAAAGGCCCCGAGGACAAGCAGCCTTAATTTTCATTAGCCTTTCTATCCCAGCAGACCAGTGAGCACTTCCCACTGACTTGTGTAAAACAAAGGTTTTGCCGTTTTGGTATGTAGTGTTAAATGTAATTCACTTCACACTGCGACACACCGCCACCCTGTAATTATAGTGTACGCTTCCAAATGCCACAACCTGCTGCAAACAGGCTGATGGTTGAAGACTACTTAAAAAATATTTTATATTTAAAATATACTTATAAATATGGTGACTTTTAGTAGAAGTCACAAGACGATGTGGCACGCTACATCTTTATTTGGATGATCCATAGCTACCTTGATTCTGCATCCACAAACAGTGGAGTAAAGACGCAAAAAAAACAGTGAGAATAGGCGATTCTATTACATAATTCTATGTGGAAATCAGCTTCCTATTAATTATGCATTCAATGGAATTGAAATACATACTTAGAGTGCACAATAACCGACATGCATTAGATAATTAAACATAACCGTTACACATAACCACATTTGCAGTAAATGGTACAATACCACAGTGTAACCACAAAAAAATAATAAATAAAAAGCACTTCCTTACATTTCAAAAGACTTTAGCCCCAAGCCACTGCAAGCTACGGTGCCTGAGAACAAGGCCATGGAAATCTTTAGCTGGTTAAAATGATACCTTATGGCTTTGAAGCACATTATGTTCCAGTTAATCATTTTCCCTGGGTCAAAGGCTTTACTTAATAAATCAGTTTTTGGTGGTGAATCATCTATTTTTAAGATTTGTTAAATTTTTTAGTTATATACTGAGACAGTAAGAATATTGTCTTAATTTACATTTATTTTATTTATTTATTTTTTAATATTCCAATAACTGAACTAAGTGAATCTAGTGAAGCTCGAATCATGAACTGCATCAGAATCTGAGTGTATGATTTCATCCCTATTAAAGAACTTATTTAAAACAGGTGGTCTCATGTTATCGCATAACGTTACCACATTTTAGACCATACAATTATGTTTCTAGGTAACAAAACACAAGACCGGGCAGCACACCAGAACTCCCAATTGCTTTAAAGGGCATAAATAACCATCTACTCTGTATTACTGGCTTTCTAGGGATAATCTTGAGCTCTGTTATTATCCATAACTACAGCAAGTTTAAGATTCAGTCTTTCAGATCATTTGCAATATGCACTGCATTCCCACAAGGTTTCTTTAGTGTAAAAGCAAACCCCAATAAAATAGGTTTGTCTCTACATGAAGGATGTTTGCTATTCTTTCGTGAGATTTTGTAGCAACCATACCACACAATAGAGATTTAATAAGCATTATAAGCAAACGGCCAACTAAACTGAAAAACGGATGGTTACGAACCTGAAAGAGGAACATGAATCAATGCCTGCTTCCATGCCAGAGCTTTTTATTTTTTATTATGAACAACTGGCTTTAATTCTTTGTTGTAAAGTTTAGACAAATTATGTACTTCTATATTTTGCTTTTAATAGGAAAACAAGTCATTGTTGGCCACACAGAACATTTTGTGTAAACTTTGAGGATCTAAAATGTGAAAACATTTTAAATAATGCTCATGACTGTGCTATAAATTAAATATAATGTGTCTGAAATTGTGGTTGTACTTTATGCAAATTATTTAAGCACCAGTTGCTGTTCAAATTCCCAAAAGGCCGCCTGTTGGTTCGGACTACAGGAGGTTATTATTAAAACTCCCTGATTGGACTCATGATGACCCTCTTCAATTTAATCCATCTATCGCTTTGATGCTGGGAACAATTATCATGTCTACGTTTCTCTATACTCCCTTTCAGAGAGGCTCTGAAGCAAGCCTTTTTGATATAAAGATTTATAGTGTAGGTCAGAGCAAAGTTGTTGTTTTTTTGGAACCTTTGTTCCAACACAGAGCTTAATGCACAATATAACTATTAAAAAAGTAGAGCCAAATCAATGATGATGGTTTTGATACACTTTCCACACAGCTCTACAAATATAAGGCATAAGCCAGTTCTTGACAACTGCAGAAGTTATGCCAAGTATACATGCATCAAAAAGAAAAATGAGTGCGTCAAAGGCTAAATCAGGTCCATATCAGTAATGAGATATCTGGAGTTAGCTCTATGGTTCTTCTGTTCACAGAGGTTCCTTAAGTTTGGTTAAACTAAGCCCCCTTAATCTCAATGGATGGCAAGGTAGTGTATAGATTAAATGAAACTACAGAATTCTTATCTTTTTGGCTTGATGTTGTCAGATAATTAATTGTTCTGTCTGGTAACAGACATGAAAGTTACTGATTCAAAGTGCAAAACCAATATGCTACACTACAGGTTAAATAAGGTTATACCAGCTGGAGTTCATTTTTTTTTTAATAACGCTATTTCCACACATTTTTTCAGTTGTACACCATGATACAATTACATGCTGACTTTAGTAACTTCTAAAACGTTTGACTAAACTTTGACTGACCAACCTAAGAAATGCAACACAATGTGTCACACAATGAGTCTTTCTTAACATTTACTATGACCGAGCATAAAGCATTTTCCCCATTTAATTCTGAGACGTTAAACAAAACAGTGCCCTCTGCCCTGTCAAAACAACTTCAGCATGATTCACATTCTTTTTCAAAAAGCCTGCTTTTGTAGGCATCCTGAACTCAGGCCAAAACAGTTTCAAAGAAACACTGACTTAATTGTTATCCTCTTGCTTACATGGGAACTTAAATGTTCCCCTTCAACTAAACACAAAACATTGAGACCCTGTTGCTCAGTTGGTGAATGTACTACAATCATATAACTTCTCCATAAGCTGTGTCTCATCGTCTGTCTGTGGTTTTATAAATCACCACACCCACTATAAATCTGACCTGCTAATCTAACATGAAAATTTGATTTGAATTAAATTACAAAGGCATGTCCACATGATGACCTGGTAAGTGCCAATTGAATTGGTTGGACAAGTAAATTGGTATTGGAAAAAAATAATACATACTACTTTAAAAGCACATTTGTGCTTATGTATAATAAATATGGAAAAATAGTGTCACTGAACTAACAGAATGCGTGTGAGAGTGAATGAAAGATTAGGGTGTGGTAGCAAAAACAGCTGTAATGTAAATGTTTAAGATGCCTTATACTGTCTCATATGAGCCTTTCCTTTCTTTAATGAATATACCACAAGTGTGGCTACTCTATTCAATTACAGTGAACATTTTCCATTGTTCTATATTCTGGTTCTGGATTTGAGTGGAAAATAGCCAAGAACACTTCGCTCTTACTAAATGCAAATTGTGAAATAGCAGAGATTGGAACGTCTACTATCGTTTCCAACAACCTGCTGAGACTCTGTTAAGCAATATGACATTTCTGAAAGTCACAGCAACCACGTCTCAAAAACAGAAATAAAATAACTGCTCACTTATAGTGTTATGGTGCAAAACAAAGGCCCATCTGTGCATTCTCATCTCACTTTGTTTGACAGGTGAGAATCCACACCAAGCTTAGGGTCGTTGCTGCTGATGCGCACAGCCGCAGATGTAAACTTTATACAGTAGGCTTGTCCGTCTTTGGAAATGTATGGCATCACAGCTGCTCAGTTTATGAGACTTTTCATGGCATCAGTCCAGAGTACTCCACTGAAACATGGAGACTCGCAAGTCCAAACCTGTTGCCCTGCAGTATCACAAACCGAAAAGAGGAACTCCTACAAACGGTATTACATCAAGTCTAACGCAGGGGGAAAAAAATAAATCATTCTGAATAAATATTTGCATTGTATTTAGAGAATGAACCTCTTACCCTACAATTAATCTGCTTCATGAGCAAGAGTGACAACACAGGTATTTCTTTCTTTAACATGACATCATCATGAGCAATGAAGAGAGCAACCAGGCAGGGACTGTTAATCATATCACCGGGTTTAAGTGACTAATCAGTGTACCAGACAGAACTGGAAAGAACATACATGGTAGCTGTGGATCTACACTACACATCCCAGAGTCAGGACCATGCTACATGCAGAGATTTCGGTGTGATCATGCAGGAAATACCTTGGTGTGGAAGACCTGTAACAGAATGTCCTAAATAATAATGACTAGTCTCTCTCTCTCTCTCTCTCTCTCTCTCTTTGATAGTATATTCCTGGTGTTTTTTTTAAACTGCATTTATGTAATAAAAGTGTTGTAATTTGGAAATGTTTGTAGTTCATCAGAATAGAGACCCCAGGGGAAGAGTAAGCTCAAAAACTCTGACTTGTACAAGCTGAACAGCACAAAAATCAACTGTTGTCATTCAAGTCATTCCCATGTTTGTTTTATTTTTACTGCATTTCTGACTCCCCCCCCCCCCATAGAGACACTAGACGAACAAACAAGCAGAGGCAGAAGTTCAGGAGAGCAGAAACTGGCCTTATATGGATATCTCACTACTACTCCGCTAAAAGCGAAGTTCCTTGCCAACACTTCAGCATCAGACACGAAACAAATAACAGCACTTATATGTTATATATTATATTTATTTTAAAAAAATCTTTCTTTGCGCTTCATACCCTTTTACACGCTTTCTATTTTTATTGCTATTGTACCTGTGAAGTAGAGCTTATCTCAAGACAATCTCTTCTGCCCCACCCATCTTTACCTTTTCCCCAATGTACGCGGTCTGATAACTCAAAACAGCGATAATTAAATCATACGATTAAAATCTCGCTAAATACCTGAGCTTAAAAAAAACCCTTGGCTTTGTATCTGTACACGTACAGAGAGTTAGCAGACGATGCTACGAAGAGCTTCACATATTTTCACACACTGGGAGCAGCATAGCGCACGCGGATCGAGGGCTATAAAGAGGGAGGTCTGTCTGTGTGTCTGTGTGTCTGACAGCGTTTACAAATAAAACAAGATACTTACTGCGAGGGTTGTTTTCTGGAGCTATGCAGTTGGGCTAAGCAATGCTCTCGTCCCGCTGTATCGCGCGTCAAACTAACACAAATACCCGAAATTCACTTCCCTCGATTGCTTTAATCAAGCCTTTCCCCGAAGCTAACTCCACCCTATGGGTGTGTGTGTGTGTGTGTGTGTGTGTGTGTGTGTGTGTGTGTGGCTCATCCAGGCGATCAGCTAGCATCACATAGTCATGCCATTGCTTTCACTTGGCCGCACATCAGGGTTGCTCCACTTGCATGTGTGTGTGTGTGTGTGTAGGAACTTTTCCTCAGTAATGTACACTCACTTCCGGTTTAGCTTCCGCATTTTCCACAAATCCTGTGAACAGTGGAAGGCTGACTGTAACACTGGGGCTAAAGCTGTACTTTCTATTCGGTGAAGGAAATCACCTAGGATAAAAAAATCCTGTCCAATTTGTCTCAGATGCATTATTTCAAATAAAGCTACAAAGCATGATACTACCACATAGTTCTGAGGTTGCAGTAATAAAAGGCTGAGGTTCTAGACATGGTCCTAGGCTTACCTCTTTGTCAGGGAAGAGCTCTCTCAGTGTCTCCTAGCCTGGAGATAAAAAGTTTTCCTTTTGAATGCTCTCTCTCTCTCTCTCTCTCTCTCTCTCTCTCTCTCATATACACACACTCAAAACACACACAGTTCCTGTAACACTTCTATACCCTCCCCCTATTTGTGCAAAGAAATGACACCATACCTCTAACAAGTTCCTTCTCGTTCCCCTTCACCCTGGCCAGGTTTATTACACACCAAGCATTCTCTCTCTCTCTCTCTCTCTCTCTCTCTCTTCCTCTCAGGATTCTTTAAACATTCTTCATTCGATGACATCAGCCCTGCCTGCCTTTCCTTGTAAGGGCAGAGCAAGCGAGAGAGCCAGAGAGAGTGAAAGATAAAGGAGGTTGGGGGTTGATTGGACACAGACAGAGCAAGGTCTGGGAGATGAGTTAAAAGAAGTTACAAAGAATGCTGTACTTAAATCCCCCCCAGAAAAAAAAAAGAAAAAGATTGTTACTTTGAAATAATCCCACTCAACCCTACTGCAACAATAGGGAACTTTTGCACAAGCCTTGCCAAGCCCATTCTCTTCCCCTGCTCACATTGCAAGCTCTGAACTGTAATGAGAAACACATGAGGTCATTTAAAACATAATAACATTTTTCTTATTAACCAAACATGGGCATCCATTTAAAGTAAGCTGAAGCAGTGTGTTACATTTGCTCTGATGCAGGAAAGGTTAAAGGTACAAGGACAAGTTGAAAGTAAAAAATTTATGCAGACGGTGAATATTTTTTCTCTTTGTGTATTATCATGAAACCAGGCCAATTAAAACATACATAAGGATGTGACATTACAATTGCCACAATGGTCAAGCCCTATTCCACCCATCCTGCAAATCTTTTACCTCTGTCTAACACTTCCTCAAGAGACCTGTTAAATTTTCAGGTGCATTTTCCTTACAGTTGCCTGGAAAATATTTCAATCTACAGACAGACAGATTAATTCAACGGACTGCTGCTTTTCAAAATCAACTACCCCTTACAATAAAAAAACTAGAGTATTTATGCATGAAATATCAACATCAGAGATCAGCAACTCCTCAAATAAGATATTATAATATATAAGATAAGATATACCTTTATTCGTCCCACAGTGGGGAAATTTCTTAAAGTAGGGAAAATTCTTATATATAGTGCCAATATATGCCAATATATTCTGATTCATAATTTTTTTAACAAAAGAACAATTAGATTAGCTCCAGCAAAACTGTTTTTTTGGGGGTTGAACAAGGTCAGCGGTCAGGTTTCCCCTGAGACAGAGAGATGGTGTGTTTGCAGCCAAGCTGAAGATGACGCTCCCCTGCAGGAGGCCTTCTGGAGTGTTGCCAAAACCCCAGCACTGGAAAACCAGCCACCCCCTCTCCAACTATGACTCATTGTGTGTGCTCATACTGTATCTCAGCTTGATTCCCATTTCCTCATTCAGTTCTTTCTAACTCAGAGGGAGGTGAGTGTGTCGCAGTGGTTCTTTTTCAGACTTCATCTGTCTCTGTCTTTCCCTGCTGAGAGCATTCATAATGCTCAAGAGCTGCCTTGTGTATGTACTGCTCTCCTATAGAGACAATCATGCATATACTCATGTTCACTTTCAGTGTGCAAACTCAAGCACACATCTCTATATATGATCACCTGTGATCACCTATAGCCAAAATGACTCACAGTATAGTGAGTATTTGTGTAGTTAACTGCTCCATGACATTCTCATATTTAGCCTTGCACTTCCTATCTTGTCCACTAGATGACAGCCCAAAATTGTGCTTTTGTCCTAAACAGATTTAATCAAAACCAGTCCTAGAGGTCAGCAGCACCATATGGTTTAGTGTTTCCCCTCCTCTGGTGCAACTGACACGTTGCAGGACATGACTTCAGAATTAAGAATGGAAAGAGGCCCCTGCATTGGACCCTCCTTCCCATCCAATAAGTATTCCAGCTTCCCACCCAATGGCTTCAGATTCGGACCAGGACAAAGAAATGAATAAGGGTGAATGAATAAATTCATGAATAAATGAATGGAAAGGAAGCAAGTACAGTGTATAGTGTAAGTAAGAAAAAAACAGTACAGGAAATCTACTGACGTACAGACAAGTTTTAGGAAGTAGTAGACAGATGGCACCGCCTGATACTGGGAGGCAGTCTGATATGACAAACATGTGGAATAAGCTGACAGGCAACAGAGGTTAACAGGAAGAAAGGGAGAGAGCATATTAATTATGGAGGAAAGATGGGACCTCCCAAAGCATACTGTTTTAGTCTCTCTCTCTCTCTCTCTCTCTCTCTCTCCCTCTCTTTCTACACCTCTCTTTGTCACATACACACAAAAATAATGCCTGTTGATGTGTGCAATGTTTAAATAGAAAGAAGTTGTATGTGATGTAAAAAATAATAATAATATTATTAGTATAAAGGATACAGTAGGCTGTGTCCTTAGGCTAAGGATAAAATGTGTGTCTGAGTGTTCTGCAATGCATCTATTAATTCCAGTATGTCACTGGTACATTAGGAGCAAATCTAGAATTAAATTTTTTAAGAATTTGTTTGTGACATGCCCAAGACTGTATCACTGTGGATGGCTGATAACTTTTTTAAGTAAGTTTACATTTTGTAAACTTGGTGTACTTAAATGTAATCTATTTTTTTCTTTTTTCTGGAAAACTAAATGTGAACTTGTGAAATGTAGAGAAGTGAGTGGGAAACCAGGATGATATCTAAAATCTGCTTGTTGTTGAATAAACTTTAGTTTATTATCATTACTGGTAAACACAAGGTATTTATAATAAATCCATTTAAATAAAATGCATTTATATTTAAATATGCATTTGAAATTTGCATTCTAATTGTTATTTTTACCTTCCAGTATATATGTGCTGAAATGAAAATGTTTTCTCAAATGTATAGGATAACTCTGATTTATAGTCTGCACTATCTGGCAGAGCCATGCTGCACTAGAAAATCAATACTAATAATAATTCATTCTGCTTCATGCTGGGGCTGTATCACACCATGTCTTTGATTGCTTTCATATAACTGTACACCCCCCCTGTGCTTTGTTCCTTTCTTATTATTTTTTTACCAAAGACATATTAGTAAGACAGCACCTTTTATGCAGTAAACTGTACTGTCACTGTAGAGTGCACTGTCTTTTTTTATTTATTCTCCTTGTGCATTGCAATTCTGTGTGGGGGTGAGCTCTCATAGCTGTGTGCTTAATGCTGTGTGTAAGAAGTGGCGCTCATTATCAAGCCATCTCCGGACCAAAATGTGTGCAGATTCAAGCAACGAACCAGCAGTAAGAATTGTGCTGTTTCTTCAGCTTGACTTTCTGTAAGCTCCACATGGCAGTAAAGACTGATTGTTTTTCCAATAGTGTAATGCCTTATTTTTATATCATTCATTTAATAATGATATAGGAAATGTTTTTGCAATACAATTGTAGTCAGTTTGTATACTACAGGCAAATATAACTACAGCATATGCTTCAAAACCACATGAATGTAGATCATAATCAAAATAGTAATAAATCATTATTGAATCATTTGAATAACAGATTTCTTTACAGTGAATTGCTTGTCTGTATTTTAGATTTATAGCCAAGTCCATGCAAGTTAATATGTAATACAGCCACAGCTATGTGTAGGAGGTATGTAAGAAAGAGAGTAGTAAGAGTAAGAAAAAAGTGTTATAAATATGACGATAGAATGAAATAAAAAGAAGAGGCAAATGATGTCCAGTGTTAGCTGGCACAAAGGTCTATGAACAACATTCCAACACCTACTAATTACTGGATTTAAAGTCAGGGAGAAGCGGCTATGTGTTTCTGATCGCAGAGGCACGCCAGACCTCAGATTCTCTGTCTGTGTCTCCTCCTCCATTGACTTCCAGCATATCATCAAACAATCCTACAGAAACACGTGCACACCCACACACACCCCCACACACCCCACACACACACAATAGAATATTCTCGGAAAAGAGCATTTTCTGTGTGTGTCAGGTCCTTTGGTGTCCACTGTAGTGCAAACAATAGTATATGTACGTTGACTTCTCATTAGACTATATCCTGTTCTATACCTTTACATGAAAATCCTGCATGTTCAGCATTATGTATCTTTTGCCCATTGCCACATGCTGCAGTGTGAAATAAATGAACACAAACAGCGAAAGCGCGAAACTGCTATATATAGGCAACAAGCAGGGTGCCTCTTCACGATTGGGAAGATTACAGCTCCTTCAGCATGTCAAGCTATCTCTTTGTGTACACTTGCTATTAACCCTTGATTTCCCACTCTCCATTTGTCATCGTCTACTTTTTCTCCTCTAGCCCTTTTCTCCTACTCTCACTCTTGTTCGATCTACACCACTTGCCTTTCACTGAATACTAATTTCTCTGCCTCACCTCTGTTTAAAATGGCTCAAGGCCTGCCTGTCCTCCTCATTTCCTCCCTTTCTCTCTCTCTCTCCCTCTCCCTCCCTCCTCATCCCTGTCCATCTGTCCATCTCTCTGTGTGTGTATGTGAAGGAGGAATGATTACACCTCCATCCATTCTTTCATTGTTCCATCTCATTTTATCTGCATCACTGCACAAATTTAAAACACAATTATTGTGATGGTAAGAGAGATAGATAAAGACAAAAGGCAGATATGCAGATAACAAATCTACTTCTTGTGCTTTTATTTCTGTCTATGTCTGTGTATGTGTGTGTGACACTAAGAGTAAGGACAGTGAGAGGACAAGATTACAGAAACAGCAAGAAATGGGTGGGGTGTAAACAGAAGAGAAATCTAAAAAAAAACAAAAAAAAAGAAAAAAAAAGGTCTTTGCAGGAATACCCTCAAATGATCTTTCATTATTGACTATGAGTGAGTGGGTGAGCAAGAGCCAAAAGGGGAGGGGATTCCAAAGAAGATAGAAAAAAGGAAAAAAAACAGTGCTGCATTGTAAAAGTGAGAGCAGAACGAGAGAGGGAGACAGAGACAGAGAAAAGGACTGAGAGAGAGAGAGAGAGAGAGAGAGAGAGAATCACCGCATTTCAGCTCAGTCACACAGCAGTGCACAGATGTGGTGAAAACAATGGAAACATACGTGCCTGCTGTGTTAAGAGTGATCTCTCTCACACACACACACACACACACACACACACACACACACACACACTTATATGGAGCAATATCAGTAATACCGCAGCAGTTCCAGACACCCGCAAGCACAAAAAATATTCAAACTACCTGCCATTTAAGTTAATACATTAATTCACTTTTAACAAAAAAAAGAAGATTATTAAATAACATTACATTTCTATTATCAATAAAAACGTATAGTAAAATTACTATATTCTTATGATGGTCTGACTGCATCACTGAGAGAAGGAGAGTGAGAAGGAAAGAGAGAGAGAGAGAGAGAGAGAGAGAGAGAGAGAGAGGGAGAAAGGGAGGGAGGAAGAGCACTATGAGAGTAGAGGCAGCAAGAGAATAGAAAGGGAGAGAGAAGGAGAGAATGTATAGTGAACGGCAAGCGTTTCCTTGTTCATGTCCTGGGCCTTTGTGAATAAACCATGGGATGTATTGGCTCACGAACCCTCAGTAAGACCATTTCCTTTTGTATTAATGCTGACAATGGTGTGTGTGTGTGTGTGTGTGTGCGTGTTAATTAGGGAGTTGGGGAGGGGTAGCTGGTGTGGAAAGCAGCACTGAGCTAACATTTGAGATGTGTCAGATACATTTGGCTGTATGGACTGAAACATGTTTGGAGCTTTGTGTTACTTTGTGTGTCTGTACGGCTTGCACGTTTTGTGTATGTTTATGAGTTTATAGTAAGGTTGCTGGATCAGAACCTACATCTCTTGATTTATGCTACTGCATGACTGGTGTGTGTGTGTGTGTGTGTGTGTGTGTGGGCGGTAGCGATGTTAATAAAGAGAGATGGGGAGATGGAGGATGGAAATGCAGTAATTTCAGCTGTTTGCTTTGAACACTTTGAAAAATGGATTTGTGAAATCTGGATAACTGAGCAAAGGAAAAAGAAATATAGCAAACATGCTTGATTGACATGAAAGAAAAAGAGAAAGGGGTACAGAGAGAAGGAGAAGAGGAAAGAAAAGGCATGCTTGAGTTCACTGCAGTCAGCTGAGAGGGGAGATGCAACAAGGATTAAGGGGGAAGGAGGGACATGAGCAGGAGTTACTAATAGTGCGTTCGTGCAAGTGTGTGTGTGTGTGTGTGTGTGTGTGTGTGTGTGGCTGAGGATATTCCAAATCTGACAGTGAAACTCTGAAAAGCATAAATGTTCAGCATGTTTGAACCATTTTCAGATTACTTCCTATCATAAGGAGAGGCAATGCAGCATGAACCTGGAAATGACACCTCAAAAGGAAATGTAGATTTATTTATAGAACATTTCTCCTTTCCTGGCCAGAGCTTTGATGGCTTCTATTGACTTTTGACTTAAAGGGCTATTGACAACATTTCTAGGTGGGCAGTCTGACTGAAACACAAAAAGCTTGTAACCAACTTTCTTCCTGTCAAAGGTCTTTGAATCTTTTAGGTTCGATGCACAATAATTGTTCTATCTACAGTGACCTTACCCCAGTTTTACTCTCAATGACCTACCAAAATCAAGTAGTGAAAGAATAAAGGCCCTACATAGTATTCAGCAAAACTTAACTTAACTTAGGGGTCTAAAAGTTCGACTCAGCACAAACAAGGTCAGAAGAGCATGGGAATGTATTAGTTCAAGATGACTCGTGTGTGTGATGGTCAGTGCATGACTTTATATCATCAATGTAAATGATGATAATGTCTGCCCCGGTAACCACCTGCTGCTATTTACTTTAAGTTTGTTTTGGAAATGTACAATGTACAAAACCGACTTGTTTAAGACAGCATTGTTTAGTAGGGAGAGTTTCAAGCTCTTAGCAGGGCAATTAATAATAGTAAAGGCATCATTTGGTGATGCAGATTTACATGTACTTGTGAATACTGAGACCTCTAACAGTTTCATGAGTGACAGTCATTGGTGGCCAGCGCAGCTGCTATCATTTTTTCTCATACAGGATACAATAATTCAATGTGTCATTAAAGGCCTATAGTGAGAGTAAACAAAGACAGTAACACTGCATTATTTATTTATTACACTTGTGATTTATTAGCCTGATGGGTGGGAAGAATAGGAGGAATATTTGCATAAAGAAATTAATAAATCAAGCATGCTATATCTATCAATTCCCAGTGTGCGTTTCACATTTTTCTGGCCACTTAAAAATGGACTACGATCACTACTGACATATGAGAGAACAAAAATATAAACAGGATATTATTTATATATTTACTATATATTTTACAACAATTTTACTATAGTATAGCACATGTAGAGTATGCTTATCATCATGTAGTGCTACTGTTTGTATATAAAATATTGTCCCAATCAAAGCGGCTGTCAAATACTATGCAAAAAAAAAGTAGATTGTGGTAGGCTTTCATAAACTATCTTCTCATATGTCCACTTGAAAAAGATTGTCACTTCTAATACTAATATGAATCTCTGTTCTTTGTTTAGCTATACGTTTTTTCCTAATCGTTTTTGCGTTTAATTCGCAGCTCCTTTTTTGGAAAGAAAAATGATCTCTGGCTGTCTCAAACTGAAGCAGTATTAAATGACAGCGTTATAGATCTGTAAGTGTGCAGCAGAGTAGAATATATTGGCACAGTTCTATAGAGTATTGTCGGATGCTCGGTGTGTATTCTGCTGTTGGGCAGCTCTGGAGGCAGATATCGATTGGCAAACTTCAGATCAGCTTTCTGAGCCAGACTGTGATCTGAGAGCTGGACAATGCAGTGATAGGATACACGCATACACACACACACACACACACACACACACACACACACACACACACACACACACACACACACACGTAGGAGGAGGAGGAGGAGGCTTGGCTGAAGTAAAAGATCCTATAAAAACACGCAAACAAGTGCTGGTTTGGCAATACTTGTATTAATGCTGCATAGTGCCCCAATACAAACACACACACACACACACACACACACACACACACACACACACAAGCAAATACTAATTAATAATATATAAGCATTTTTCTCTCTTAGGGTTGCAGGCCATATTTGAAAGATTTTGAATCTTTAAAATGGCCTAAGTGCAGGAACAGTTATAATCCAATATTCAAAATCAGGGTATTAAATATAGCTTGTTTACATTGTTCTAATTGACTGTTACTGCTTTATACAACATACACAAGAAACAAAGGGGAATACAACATGTAGTTACCACTTGCATTGTGCAAGTGGTTATTGTTTTATCCTCAGTAACTGCTTTATCCTGATCAGGGTCATGGAGGATCCAGAGCCTATCCTGGGAACACTGGGTGCAAGGTAGGAATGCACCCTGGATTGGACCTATAGTCCATCACAGGTCACCATACACCCCCAGATTCCCACAGACAATAACACAAAACTTAGGATTGAACCACGGAACCTGATGCTATGACATCTGTGTCACACTGTGCCAAGTGTTTGTTTTTGGTATTTACCGATGTGTGCTGTTGATTCAGTACATTTCCCTTACTGACAAACAGGAATGTTCTCTCCCAGACTTATTATTTTATTTTCTTCAGCATACTGCACATGCTCACTTCTGACCCAGATGTCAGCTAGCGAATCTGTAATTAGAGCAAGCGCACACTACACTCACAAGTGAATATGGCCTTGAGTGCTGAGTGGAGAGGTGCTTGAAGAAACAACTCAATCGGTCTGAAAATGACAGGATTCCTCCATCAGTGTTTCAGAAATTACAATAGTATAACAAACCATTGTTTATTTTATGGTAAAGGATGAAAATAAGTGATTGCCGAAGAATTATGAAAGTAGCTTACATGTTTAGGTTCAAATTTGTTGTCAGTGTCAAGTACATAGACAATAAAATGCATTGTTAAATTAGCTTATTCAAAGATTTTTACACATCATACTTTATTGTGGACTAAATATACTGGACTAGTTTTTTGCAATTATTTATAACTCTGGGACAGTAGGTAGCATTGGAGAAGGGCGTTTTAGTACAGCCATGACAAAACATTTCCTTAACCAGTCTCAGTGGAGGTTAAGCCATGCCTTAAAATAAAAATCATAAAATTTGATGTACCTGTATTTACATTTGGAATTATCCTCAATTAAACAGAGTGACAGGTCTGGTGTATGTTGGGTGATATGTGTAGGGATAACCTTGCCTTGCTGAGTGAGGTTAAGAATTTGTTATTGTTGTGAGTCCAAAGTGTGTTCCGCTTATTACACTGTTTTAATTCTAATGGCAGTTTGCAGGAGGGTCTGGCATCAGCCCTGCAACAAGCGCATCAATTTGATCTGGCTCTTTATCACACACACACACACACACACACACACACACACACACACACACACACACACACACACACACACACACACACAAGCCCTCATTTTCATGCTCATGAACAAATAGGAACTCAATACATGCTACAGAGAATCTTCCTCTGGGCTTTGTGTATGTGTGTGTGTACATATGTGTGTGAGAAGGCTTAGTGTTGACTGCACTACAGTGTCACGGTAGAGAAAACACAGTGTACAGGCAGTCTATGGTGAAAATACAGAGTCTCTGTGCATGACTGCCATTACACCTGAGGGAGCTCTCCAAGCTATTACTTGAGGCTATGTTAACCTTTAGTGAGGGTGTATGTGAGAGCCTGAAAGAAAGCACACCGTGTCAGAAAGCTTCCTGGAGCATTAGTGAGGTTTGTTTGTTCCCTGTTCTTTTGTGTAATAAAGTGGCTCAGCTGCTTTTTCTCCCTTCAGTGCAGTCTCACTACATCTACAAGTGTTACCTTCTGGCTGACTTTAACACATTTTTTTTATTCTCGTGTGCAGCATGTCTGAGAAATTGATATATTTATATAAATGAATCGTTCGCTAATCCCCCCCACCATCACCACCACCCTGATTTTTAAAACACATGACAGCTGACCTAGGCCTGAAGCATTTCAATACAGGCCATTTAAAATAATCAAAATGAGATTTGGGCCACTGACTGCTACACTTCTTTTATATTTACTATTTCAGTCTCACGGAAGTAATATACAGTGCTTTCTTACTGTTTTTATCCAGGAAATTTAACCCAGATATTTCATAATTCATTTCTATAGCATCTATCAAGAATTTCTACAATCAGTTGTTTAAATAACAAATCCACATTGGAAATTTTTACAATAATCTAATATGTCTAGTAAATGTTCTGTTATTAAATTTATATGATTCTTGGGTGTCTGAGACTGTTAAAGCTGTTTCTGATTGGACTTAACTGTGCACTAAATATTAGACACAATAATAGAAACTGGTAATGACATCTAATAGCATTTAAAGGGTAATTCATTCAGTTTAACAATAGGTGCTCTGCACGATGGTATTGTACATACTTTAGGTACAATATACAGTTTACTCGCTCTCATTGTCTTCTGTTAAGAATGATCGAGCTGCATTTAAGGTATTGTATTACAGAGAGGGACTCCCAGTTATTGATCTGATTACAAAGTGCTATATATATATATATATATATATATATATATATATATATATATATATATTTACACACACAAAAGGATGGCAGCTGCAACAGTCCACACTGTAACAAAAATTCTGGACTGAACAAGCTATGTGCCTGTAAAACATTATATGCGTCCATCTATGGAAGGTCACCATGTAGTTCTTCATGAAGGCACAGACTCATGCAGTATTAGAGCATCGTGACAGATAAGTGACGAGGACAAGCAGTACTTTCAGATGCGTCATCTAAACTGTGCAGTAAGGCTGATTTGGCTCTTCTCTTTACCATGGGCATGATTAATTGCAGTCTGTAGCACTTACATGTTGTTTATCAAACAGGTCCGACATTGGCTCAGTATGATGCAGCTGGCATTGGCCTCCTTTCTGCAGAAAGAGAGCTCCACAGGGTGACGGATGAGCTGTAATGTGGCATGTGGGGTGTGTGCATAACACAGAGATAGGCGACTGAGATGTTCACTCAGAGACTGCCAGTCATCTATAGCTGTCAGTCTTTGGGCGTCAGGACCAGGTCTCACAGCACATAACAGCCATGGCCAAATGGATCCATTGGTTTCTACAGGCATGTTAGTATGGTTCCAGTACAGACAGTGTGTGGTCTGCTGGGTGGACATCCATATGTTGTTGCTAAAAAAGATAGATACTTGTCTCATTCTTGTGCATAAATTTGTGCAGAAACAAACACAAAAATGTGCAAAGAAAATTAAAGGTACAGTCACAGCAGCCATGTGTAGGGTTATTTCAGAATAAAGCACAGGTTCCTAATGATTCATAAAATCCTAAAATATTTGCATTATATATTTTGCCTATAAAATAATCAACAAGGGTAGTATGTTGGTGAAGCCGTTAGCACTCCCACAACACATCCAGGGTGGCTACCATCTCGCAGCCAGTGTTAATGGACAGGCTCCAGATCCTCAACAATTCTAACAAAGATAAATAAAGTTTCTGAGAAATTCAAGTTACCACTTTGCTGATAAGTTCTTGCATTAACATATAGGCTATGCAAGTGTATGATTTCCATGACCTGAACATTTCCTTTATTACAGAACCTCCAGACACCTGAAATTGCTTTTCAGTTCTAAGTGTTCTACTGCATTATGAAGTATTATTCAAAGCTTAATTTACAATTTAAGCATAAACTGAATAATTTGTGATTATTATAGTTGCATTGCCGACAGATTTACCGCTTGTCTTTTACATTTTATTATAATAATGCAGAAGTCAACTTACCTTATGTGTGTTCTTTGCAACTTTCTGATTTCTTGCACCATCCCATCTGTGGCACTTTTATGTGAAATGCTATGATTTTGTAACATGTTTCTCTTAAAGGTAAAATAAACAACTCCTACATTTCCTAGACTATCTGAAAATAATGTGCAAATGCGTGCAATTTGCAGCACCAGCAGAGAAGCTTCTTACAGTAATAGATGGAGCCTTCAGAGAGAGTAAAGCTCACACATAATCATTTTAGAAGTAAACGCAGTGATTAGCAAAGCTGTTTTATTTTAAACATCTGATGGCTTCTCTACTCTTTAACATGCTGGGGCCTTTGGGTGTCGAGTTCGCTATTAAGGCACTTTGCCGTGGTCACGTGATCAGCTGTTGCCGCATCTGCGACGCTCCATTATGGCGAGGATCGTCGAGCCGTGCATCTTTGGGGGAATCAGGACTGCAGACTGATTCCGAACTGAAGTTACTGTCGGTCAAACCATAATCTGTAAGGAGCTGTGTGAAGCCTTGAACCATGAAGTCATGGTGCATGAGACTTCTTTGAGCCTCACACAACCACTGTGCTTTAGCAACTAAATGTCTCCTGGTTACAACATAAATTATGGGATGACTTGGCCTCGTGTGTCAAGGGGCTGAGGTGCAGTAATTACAGCAGGGAAAAGCTACTTTATGTTCAAGAGCAGGCAGGGATAACGCTAGGGCATCCTGTTACCATTCATTTACATCTTTCTGCTGAAAAAAAACTTGTATATTATATAAAAGTGAATATATCTTCCTGAATCAGAGGCATTCTTAAATATGGCACCTTGCAGTGTTCCTAGTGTGGATCAAGTTAATCACAGAATATATGCTGTTATAAAGCACACAAGTAACATGTATGCTTTTGCCCTAATACATTTATCCTAATTAGCAACTTTGATAATAACCCTATAAACTAAATTATGCTATCTATCTATCTATCTATCTATCTATCTATCTATCTATCTATCTATCTATCTATCTATCTATCTATCTATCTATCTATCTATCTATCTATCTATCACAACTAAATTGTATATTTTAGGAATCAGCTGTAAGCTTTCTATTATTGGACAATGAAAATACGTAACTAGAGACACTTGATGACACTTATTCTTCAAATGATGGCAGATAATCTAGATTGCAGAGTAATTAAATCGTAGCCCCATATTTTCATGTTAAGATGACTCATGCTTTTTCATACCAGTTTCAGCTGCAGCAGTACTGAGTGCATAGATAAATTTCAGCTTGCTTTCTCTGTAATTACAGATTATTGTCTTTCATGCATTAAAGAGTTACCCGACACTGATTCTGTGCTTCTGTATTATTTATCCTGAACTTAATACTAGAAATAGGGATACAGGGCTATAAATTGTTCTGCACTTTACATAACATTGTTTGGATAAAATGCAGATGACTTCTGACTACTCTTGGTTTCTTATTTAGGTAGCTTAGAGTTTACCCTGCCGTGTCTGCTACTGATAAAATGTCGCAGACAAGTCTGACAGCCAGAACACACTACATGCGGATAGAAAATAATCTGTAGCTTTTTATGGTGTTAGATTTCTCAAACTTTGGATAGAATCCAAAAGAAGGCAAAGAGTGCACAGTTTGATTTTCATATTAGGAGAACAGGTCTCCTCTACTTTCCTGTACTTCCACATTTAGATGCAGCGCTAGGTAAAGTGGATTTGTCATTATTGTGATTACTCATAGACTGCCATTCAAAGTGAACTTTATCGGCCTGTAGCTTCTGTCATTGTTTATACGTTTCTATGACACATTTTACAGAGATGTATATATAAAATTATTCTTTATATATGCGAACATATATTAACATATTTGTGGTTTTATTGGTTGCTTGAGACATATATAATAAAGTATATGTACAACCATGTGAAAAACATGTTTTCTTAACTTACAATTTAATGTTTCTAAACATATGTAGGATACATATATTTTAATATATTGTGTTACACCATTAATGTTACACTAATGTACAAAATAATATATGAGAAACCTGATGTTGAGTTATAGAATAAGTTATTATAAGAAACTAAAAAGTTAAAATAAAAAGTTGACCTACCTAAACTTGTAGTGCTTTGCATATATTGCTATATAGCAGATTATGGGGATGTTACTGACCTTAAAAGGATATAATGGAATGTATAACACTATATATATATATATATATATATATATATATATATATATATATATATATATATATATTATCAGAATTAGTGTTGCTTAGGATTTTCTTTCCTTTCCCAATAATACTTTCCAAGCATTTTAACTATCAAAATCAAATGGTTCACAAATGAAACAATTGATCTGCTTTAGAATTTTGTGTCAACTTGACCCCTTAGTAGTAAGAGTAATTTCATATCTTTTTCACCATATCCTATAATGAAACATTTTTATCTATCTGGCAGTCAGCAGGGTCTCTATCCACATGGAAGGAGGGCATGGTATGAAAGCAATGATAGTTTTATTGAATATAAAAAGTATGTAAATCATAGTCTGTGTCCTTCACATTCAGCAGATTTCAACCCAGGTGAACACCTGTGGGAGATTTTTGGCTGACATGTTAGACAGCACTCTACACCACTATCATAAAAGAATGTTGTTCATCCCTCCAGTAAAATTCCAGAGACTAAAGTTGTTCTGGTGGTTAGAGTTGGTTCTACATTTTACTTAGACCAAGTATGTTGGTTTACATGAAGATTTTCACTCTAATGTAGATAGCAGGAAATAGGTGTAGATATTTTTTTTCTTTAATTAGCCACTTCAACCACCCTTAATCATGTTGAAGTTGACAAGGTTCATTGCAAATGCAGTTGGAGTGAGGAGTGAAGCAGTCAGCTGTAGGAGTGAGTGTGCTTTTAATGGACCCTCCTACAAAGCATTGGCATAAAAAATACATCAAGGTGCTAAGGTACAAACAGAACTGTGAACTACCAGTATAAAAACACAATGCACATCAAATGCATTAACAATGGGCATTCATATCCAGACAATAAAGTAATAGTAACAATGCTAACATTAGCAAGAAAGAAAAAAAAAAAAACAGATTGGCATTAAGACATTAATCTAATGGCCAAGTCTCCATAACATTTACACATGGTTGTTAGTCTTGTAAAATATGCACTTATCTTGTGCTGTTAATTTGGGATGTTTAATTAACTACAGACTGACATTAACAAAATCAAAATACTATGATCCATCACTTTAATCTTTATCTAATATTTCACTCAAACACAGAGTTTAGGTAACAGTCCTGTGCAAGTCTCATGATGCTAAAGTAACACTGCACTAAAATACTAATACCAATTAAATAACGAAAAGCTGCTCTGAGACCTGGGATGTGCTGAAACCTAATTATCATAGGCCCCTATGTAATTAAGTCATCTTTAATTAAAATTGCACTCTTAGTGAGAAGTGGTGAAAAATTAAATAAATAATATGGATCGAATTTGTAGAGAAGCTCTTGTGCAGGTGACCCATTGCTCCTGTTAGTGATGGTACCATTTGGTGTGTGATAGGCTGCATAATTATGCTGTGGTCATAATTATGAGGCTGGCTGGTTTGTGAAAGCTGATATCATGTTTTGCATTGCTGTAAGTGAGAGAATGAAAACTTTGGAAAGAGAGACAGAAAAAGAAAGTGAGACTACATTTGTTTAATGGGTATACATTTTGCTCTTCTACTTACACATTCCCATTCCTATCTCCCTCAGTCCGCCTTTGTTGTTAGACTCTTTTTTTGCAGGTCAAGCTGAGCTCATGATGAAAGCACAGTAAGTGTGCACTAAGGTGATAGGTGTAAGGATGTGATTCAATTATACTATCAGTCATTTCCCAGGTTCATACTAAAGTGCATGTTGACAGGATCACTATGGGAAACACTGAGCCTATGTGCAGCTACTACTGAGACAGAACCAACACCTGATGATTCATCTGTTTAATGTCATATTACAAAAGATTAAAATGTATTCGGTTCAACATTCCTTGATTAGTTTCTCTCTTTTTTTTAAAGCTGCAGATGGGGTTCCAGTACAAAAGGATGGGGAACAGGTAAGCCAGAAAAAAATAACAATAATAATAAATCTCTCCACAGCTGAATCATACAGAACTAAGCCGTGTACTGGTGAATGAATCAGACTAAGCTAAGAAGCAGGCTGAGGAGGCCAATGATAAGAATGCAGCTGTTCTCCTTGGCTGAAATAAACAAGAAATAAACATTTAAATTACTGCATTACACTTACTGCTGCCTATTTACTTAATTACTCTGGTGTTCACTCGGGTAATAATGTTATAGCTTCATGCCTCTATGTAATTTGATCCAAGATGTGTTCTATATTAAGATAAATAGTAGGTTCTGTGTTAAGCTCTGTCTCAGATTGTGATTTAGGATGTTATTGGACTGTCCTTGTGGCATAAGCATCACCATTTCTACATTACCTCACAGCCATCTTTCCTTCTATTTTTCTTCCTTCTCTTTTTCATTGTTACAGAACTAAACAACTTAACAATATATCTTTTTAATTACTAGGCAATACATATTTATAACATGTGTACTTTTCTGAACTAGATAGAAGATTGAAGAATACCTAATGATATTCTCTTTGAGATAGCCTAATAAGATATTAATGACATATTTTTCTGTCACCTCAAGGACATTCACACTCACACACACTCTCTTAAAACTCAAAATGTATTATTGAGAAATAAAATAATAATCAGCACCACAAGACAAGGTTTAACACTACATTTAATAAGATGTCAATGGATACAATATGATATCTTTTACATACAACTGATTGCCACAGATATGATAGTTAATAATAATGACAGTGTATTAACACTCCATCTAAATTCCTATACCATTTATTAAAAAAAATGAGTTTAAATACACACTGTTGTGTTGGTCAATGCCTAACATAACCATGCATGCAAGGTGATCCAGCTTGTCCCAGAATTTATCCATTTTATAATATTTCAAATCAGATTTAATTATCTACATCAGCATCATCAGTCTTTATATATATATATATATATATATATATATATATATATATATATATATATATATATATATATAAAATATAATAATATATAAGTCTGAAACCATTAGTGAAAATGCTTCTATTTTGCATTTAGATTTTCTTGTTTAATACAACCCATTTATAACAAATTATACAATACTTAACAACTTAAATGTCAAGTTGAATGTCATATGAACACATGCGCTTCAATAGAAGAGTTCAAGAATAAGGAACATTTCTAATTTAGTAATTTTACTCACATAATCTTTCTTAATTTTCCATTTGTCAGGAAAGATGCACCTTTTTGAACTGCTGCTCAGACAACATTAGGGATGACACAACAAACTCACAGGACAGTGCTATCCATCCCTGTCTGCACGCATAAGCCCACAGACACCCATGATTTGTTTGTTTTACTGTGACTGATAGGAAAAAATAATATACAGCACCCCTTCCTCCATAAAATCACTGCCAATTTTGTTCTTTTTGGCTCCCAATTACAGATAGCTATACCATATGAAATCCACATGGATTCCTGAAAATGTGATCTTTTGTAAAGACAATTATTGTGTAATTATCAGTATCACAAATTTGTTTAATTATAAATTATAAAGGTTATTTATCATTAAATATTTGTATATTTTTAAATATTTCGTTTCTTTATCTGTTGTGTATGGGTATAAAATTATATATATATATATATATATATATATATATATATATATATATATATATATATATATATATATATATAACATTTTAAAAGCAATACATAAATACATGTATAATACACATGTTCTCCTTTGTTTTATTGTTATTATTTATTTATTTATTTATTTATTTATTTATTTATTTATTTATTTTTAACATGAATACTGAAGACATCCAAACTATAAAACATGTATTGGATTATGTAGTCAACAAAGTCAAGTTAGCCAACTTTTGCTTTGATTACAGCTTTGCACACTGTTAGCATTCAGAATCAGAATCCCATAGGGCAATTGTTTGGTTGCAGTTGCTCACAGTAAAAGATCAAAATAAAGATTAAAGTAAAAAAAAAAAAAAGAAATGTAAATAGATATACTTATCAAAGTACATATATCTTTAAAAAAATCTCTATAAAGGAGCAGTGTAGGAAATTGGAGGGTAGAGTCAAGTTTTCAAGTCAAGTTTATTTGTATAGCGCTTTTCACAACAGACACTGTCTCAAAGCAGCTTTACAGAAATCAACAGTTAAGGTGAATGGTGTGCATTTATCCCTGATGAGCAAGCCGTGGCAACTGTGGCAAGGAAAAACTCCCCTAGATGTTATGAGTAAGAAACCTTGAGAGGAACCAGACTCAAAAGGGGAACCCATCCTCATTTGGGTGACATCAAGAGTGTGATCATAAATCTTTCAACAATACAGAACACTGGAGAGTGAGAACTAACATGAGTACTGGAGTATAAGATTATAAGTGATGTTCTTTCTGCAGTCTTATACAGTCTTTATGGTTCTATGGTAGCTCCTAGTTTTATGAGCTCAGCATGTGTGTATGAGAGTTAGTACATTAATTGTTGGTATTATGACTGGTAAAGGGAGAGAGGTAGCTGATATGATGGAGAAAGGTAGATATGTTGTGTGTTCAGAAAACCAAGTAAGAAAGTAAGGCCATGAACATTAAAGGTGGGTTTAAACTGTTCTTTCATGGTGTGGATGGAAAGAGAAATGGTGTAGGGGTGATTTTGAAGGAAGAGTTCAGAAAGAGTGTAGTGGAGGTGAAGAGAGTTTCTGATAGGGTGATGAACTCGAAGCTGGAAGTAGAAGGGGTGATGATAAATGTCATCAGTGCTTATGCTCCACAAGTGGGTTGTGAGATGAAGGAGTGATTTAAAATTCTGAAGTGAGTTAGATGAAGTGGTAGATGGTGTACTTAGGAATGAAAGATTAGTGATTGGGGCAGACTTTAATGAACATGTAGGTGAAGGGAACAGAGGAGATGAGGAGGTGATGGGTAGGTATGGCCTTAAGGAGAGGAATGTGGAAGGGCAGATGGTGAAAGATGTTGCTAAAAGGATGGAAATAGCAGTGGTCAATACTTATTTTAAGAAGAAGGTGGATCATAGGGTGATGTAAGAGTGTAAGAGTGGAGGAAGGTGCACACAGGTGGTCTGTGTTCTATGTAGGAGATGCAACCTGAAGGAGATTGGAGACTGTAAGGTGTTGGCAGGGGAAAATGTAGTTAGACAGGATTGTATGGTAGTCTGTAGGATGGTTTTGGAGGTAAAGAAGAAGAGGAGGAGAGTGAGGACTAAAAGAAGAATAAGATGATGGAAACTGAAGGAGGAAGACTGTAGTGTAAATTTCAGGGAACAGGTCAGATGGGGCTCAGTGGTGGTAGAGCAGTGCTGGATGATTGGGCAACTACTGCAGAAGTGATTAGTGAGACAGCAAGAAAGGTACTTAGTGTGACACCTTGAAATAGAAAGGAAGACAAAGAGACGTGGTGGTGGAATGAGGAAGTGCAGGAGAGCATAAGGGGAAAGAGGTTGGCAAAACAGAATTGGGATCGACAGAGTGATGAGATAAGTAGGCAGGAGTACAAGGAAATGCGGCATCATGTGAAGAGGGATGTGGTGAAAGCCAGGGGAAAGGCATATGAGGAGCTGTATGAGAAGTTGGACACTAAGGAAGGAGAAAAGGATTGAGAAGAAAATGTGTTGACTGGTGAGGAGAGTGTGTGGAGAAAACTGAGGGAGTATTTTGAGCAGCTGATGAACGAGGAAAATGAGAGAGAGAAAAGGCTGGATGGTGTGGAGATGGTGAAGCAGGAAGTGGATAGGATTAGTAAGGAGGAAGTGAAAGCAGTGATTAAGAGGATGAAGAGTGGAAAGTCAGTAGGACTCGATGACATACTGGTAGAAGTGTGGAGATGTTTAGGAGAGGTGGCAGTGGAGTTTTTAACAAGATTGTTTAACAGGATTTGGGAAGGTGAGAGGATGCCTGAGGAATGGAGAAGGAGTGTGCCGGTACCTTTCAGAATAAGGTAGATGTGCAGACCTGCAGTGACTACAGGGGAATAAAGTTGATCAGTCACACTATGAACTTATTGGAAAGAGTAGAGGAAGCTAGGCTGAGAGAAGAGGTGGCCATCTGTGAGTAACAGTATGGTTTCATGCGAGGAAGAGCACCACAGATGCCATATTTGCTTCGAGAAATTTGATGGAAAAGAATAGAGAAGGTCAGAAGGAGTTGCATTGTGTGTTTGTGGATTTAGAGAAAGCGTATGACAGGGTGCCAAGAAAGGAGTTGTGGTACTGTATGAGGAAGTCTGGTGTGCCAGAGAAGTATGTGAGGGTGGTGCAGGACATGCATGAGGACAGTGTGACAGCAATGTGAAGTGTGCAATAGGAACGACAGACTGGTTTAAGGTGGAGGTTGGATTGCATCCAGGATCGGTTTTGAGCCATTTCCTGTTTGCAGTGGTGATGGACAGGTTGACGGACGAGGTCAGACAGGAGTCTCCTTAGACTCTAATGTTTGCGGATGATATTGTTATTTGTTGTGAGAGTAGGGAGCAGGTTGAGAAGAGCCTGGAGAGGTGGCGGTATGTGCTGGAGAGAAGGGGAATGAAAGTCAGTAGGAGTGTGTGTGAATGAGAGGGAGGGCAGTGGAGTGGTGTAGTTGCAGGGAGAAAAGATAGTAAAGGTGGATGAGGTACCTGGGTTCAACAGTGCAAAGTAATGGAGAGTATGTTAGAGAAGTGAGGAAAAGAGTGCAGGCAGGGTGGAGTGGGTGGAGAAGAGTGACAGGAGTGATTTGTGATAGAAGGGTATCTGCAAGAGTGAAAGGGAAAGTTTATAGGACTGTGGTGAGACCTGCGATATTGTATGGTTTAGAGACAGTGGCATTAAGTAAAAGACAGGAGGTGGAGCTGGAGGTAGCAGAGCTGGAGATATTGAGGTTTTCGTTGGGAGTGACGAGGATGGACAGGATTACAAATAAGTTTTTTAGAGGGACAGTGCATATAGCACATTTTGGAAACAAGGTGACAGAGGCGAGATTGAGATGGTTTGGACATGTGCAGAGGAGGGACATGGGGTATATCAGTAGGAGAATGCTGAGAATAGAGCCATGTGGAAAAAGGAAAAGAGGAAGGCCAAGGAGGAGTTTTATGGATGTTATGAGGGAAGACATGCAGGTGGTTGGGGTAAAAGAGGCAGATGTACAGGAGAGGGGGGTTTGGAGATGCATGATCCGCTGTGGCGACCCCTAATGGGAGAAGCCGAAAGAAGAAGAAGAAGATTAAGAGAAATTAATATGTAGCAGCATGAAATACAGTGGGGCAAAAAAGTATTTAGTCAGCCACCAATTGTGCAAGTTCACCCACCTAAAAGATGAGAGAGGCCTGTAATTTTCATCATAGGTACACTTCAACTATGAGAGACAAAATTAGAAAAAAAAAATCCATGAAATCACATTGATTTTTAAAGAATTTATTTGCAGATTATGGTGGAAAAATAAGTATTTGGTCAATAACAAAAGTTAATCTCAATAATTTGTAATATACCCTTTGTTGGCAATGACAGAGATCAAACATTTTCTGTAAGTCTCCACAAGGTTTTTACACACTGTTGCTAGTAGTTTGGACCATTCCTCCATGCAGATCTCCTCTAGAGCAGTGATGTTTTGGGGCTGTCACTGGGCATCATGGATTTTCAACTTCCTCCAAAGATCTTCTATGAGACTGGCTAGGCCACTCCAGGACCTTGAAATGCTTCTTACAAAGCCACTCCTTCGTTGCCCGGGCGGTGTGTTTAGGATCATTGTCATGCTGGATGACCCAGCCACGTTTAATCTTCAATGCCCTTGCTTATGGAAGGAGGTTTTTATTTAAAATCTCACTATACATGGCACTATTCATTCTTTCCTTTACACGGATCAGTCGTCCTGGTCCCTTTGCAGAAAAACAGTCCCAAAGCATGATGTTTCCACCCCATTGCTTCACAGTAGGTATTCTTTGAATGCAACTCAGCATTCTTTCTCCTCCAAACATGACAAGTTGAGTTTTTACCAAGAAGTTCTATTTTGGTTTCATCTGACCATATGACATTCTTCCAATCCTTTTCTGGATCATCCAAATGCTCCCTAGCAAACTTCAGACGGGCCCGGACATGTACTGGCTTAAGCAGGGGGACACGTCTGGCACTGCAGGATTTGAGTCCCTGGCGGCGTAGTGTGTTACTGATGGTAGCCTTTGTTACTTTGGTCCCAGCTTCTTTGCAGGTCATTCACTAGGTCCCCCCGTGTGGTTCTGGAATTTTTGCTCACCGTTCACCGTGATCATTTGGACCCCACGGGGTGAGATCTTGCGTGGAGCCCCAGATCGAGGGAGATTATCAGTGGTTTTATATGTCTTCCATTTTCTAATAATTGCTCCCACAGTTGATTTCTTCACACCAAGCTGCTACCTATTGCAGATTCAGTCTTCCCAGCCTGGTGTAGGTCTACAATTTTGTTTCTGGTGTCCTTTGACAGCTCTTTGGTCTTGGCCATAGTGGAGTTTGGAGTCTGACTGTTTGAGGTTGTGGACAGGTGTTTTTTATACTGATAACGAGTTTAAACAGGTGGCATTAATACAGGTAACAAGTGGAGGACAGAGGAGCCTCTTAAAGAAGTTGTTACAGGTCTGTGAGAGCCAGAAATCTTGCTTTTTTTGTAGGTGACCAAATACTTATTTTCCACCATAATTTGCAAATAAATTCTTTAAAAATCAGACAATTTTTTTTTCATTTTGTCTCTCATAGTTGAAGTGTACCTATGATGAAAATTACAGGCCTCTCTCATCTTTTTAAGTGGAAGAACTTGCACAATTGATGGCTGACGAAATACTTTTTTGCCCCACTGTAGAATTTGTAGCAGCAGATTGCGGAAAAGTCAGACTACAATAAAAGTAAAAACTAATTATTATTATTGCACTGAGATAACTTCTTTTAGTCAGCCTTATGAGGTAGTCACCTAGAAGGACTTTCTAACAATACTTAGGAGTTCCCAGAGGTGTATTCATAAATATATATAAATACATTTAAAGTTCTTGAGATTTTTCGTGTTGACTAACGTTCATTTCTTAAATTAATGATGGAATGTTTTTTCTCTCTACTTAACTAAGTGTTCCTTTTCATAATATGGATTTGAACACTATTTGTAGTAGCAATAACATGGCTATTGGCTCTGTACCCACCCTCATCTTTTCCTAATTTAAAGAATTGAAAATATAAAACATACGCCTACCAGGCATAATAGTATGATATTATAACATTATGACAAGTGAAGTGAATAACACTGATTATCTCTTTATCATGGCACCTGTTAATGTGTGGGATATATTAGGCAGCAAGTGAACATTTTATCCTCAAATGACCTTGATGTGCTAGAAGCCGGAAAAATGGGTAAGCGTAAGGATTTGTGCGAGTATGACAAGAGCCAAATTGTGATGTCTAGACGACTGGGTCAGAGCATCTCCAAAACTGCAGATCTTGTGGGATTTTCCCAGTCTGCAATGCTCAGTATCTATCAAAAGTGGTCAAAGGAAGAAACAGTTGTGAACCATCGATAGGGTCATGGGCGGCCAAAGCTCATTGAAGAAGTTAATGCTCGACATGTCAGGATTGTTTTGGTTGCAGAAGGGTGACCAACACAATATTAGGTAGGTGGTCATAATGTTATGCCTGATCAGTGGGCAAAACGTTATGCCTGGTCGATGTATTCTGTCTTATTTAATATATTTTTGTTGACCACATAATTCTATATTTGTTCTGTCACAGATAAATAAATAAAATACAATACAAATAAATAAATATAATTGAATAAGATGTGCCCAAACTTTTGACAGTATATTGATTGCATTTGCTATTTCAAATGCAATCAATAGTTACATCCAACCAGATTGCTTGCTTGTCATCTTGTGCTTGAGTTTGATCCTTGTGTTTGGTGCATGTGCATAAAAAGGACATTAGTGCATTAGTAGTGGTTCATTAAAATTCCAAAGAGATCTTCTCTCAAAAATGTCAGAAGAATGAGCTCTCACAACGAATGCAAAGTTACACTAAACACGCTGCATATTTAATTACGCCATTGTAACATCCCAACAGCTTTTCTCAGTTCTTACATAATCTGAAATTTGTATTAGAAAAAGTCACACTGCAAGCAACAGGAAAGTGTCTTCCAACTTAATTAGATACACAAATTTTCTGAACTCCTAAACATTCTTCAGGAGCAACTCTGTAGGTCAAGCACTGTATAAGCAAATGGAGGGGGTGTAAAAAAGTCTTAAATTAGATATTGCTTCTATTTTGAATGCATCTGAATTTTTGCACAAAGCAGAAAAGAAGCAACTTAAAATGTGGTTCAATGGATACAGTTAGTTGTATTTTCTTGAATCTAGTAAATGCATGCTCTGTACGAAGGTCATATGACCCATTAATGCAAACCAGTAGTAAGCAGACCACATGATGCATATGGTTCTGTAATAGCGATAGCAAATCATCACTCCAGGCAGTCTTAAAATGCTTGCGGTTTTAAAGTGCTGGGTCAGGACTCTGCAGTGAAAAAGCCTTGTAGAGAGAAAACAATACGTAAACAACACAATAAAAGCAGGAGAGAGAGTGACAGATGGTTGTTGTATACACAAAAACTCTTTAAAGCTTAATATGAGTTGCATCACTAATTTTCTACTAATCGATAATTTTATACTCGAAATGTTAGATTAAAATCCCCAGCACAAAGAAACATTGTGCATATATACAGTAAAAGCAATAACATGCAATTGTTTTAGGCTGTTTTATATGCTAGGTACCATGCAGACTATGGTGTTTTGCAGTGTGTGACAACCATATCAAGTAGGGTTTTTTCTGTATCAGTGCAAACTAGATATTGCCTTATTTACAGCACAGTTTGATAGAAGGTCTTTTGTCTGTCTGGGCAGCTTAATAGCACATTGGTGAGCATATTAAAAACTGGTTAACTCAACCTTCTCTGACATCTGGCATCTTCTCTGACATCTGGCATCTAGCAAGGAGTACTGGCAATTAATAGGTTATGTTGTGGCTTATAGGAAATCTTTTTTTTTTCTTTAGTATAACATTACACACTGCCATAGAAACACAACATATTTCCACCTCTGTTTTTTTGTCTTGAACAAAGATTCCCTCCCTTTCCTTTTCTTCTTCTGTACTTCCTTCTTCTTGGCATATTTTTTAAAAACTACCTTCTTCTGTCACAATCCCTCTTTCTTTCCTCCTGTCTCTTTTCTATTGTTTCCATTCTTGCTGTCTTCTCCTCTTTCCCCATCCCTACCTTTCCCCATGTTCCTTCCCCTCTTTCCCTCAGCATGGCCGAACAGACTTTTCATGGGATGGAATCAATGTAAGTGTTGTGATTATCAGCCCCTCATTTTACATTATTTTTCTTTCCTTTACTTTTCTTTAAATTTACATTAGATAGCATTGGCCTTTCCTTCACTCCTCATTGCAGTACCTGTGGTCTCGGTCTCTCTCTCTCTCTCTCTCTCTCTCTCTCTCTCTATCTCATTCTCTCTCTCTCATTCTCTCTCTCTAATGACTTTGCAGTAACTTCTTGCACTATGGTAGAGCTTTTAGCTAACCAAAATGCCACAAACTACACTTCCCAAAATGCAAAAGGATATACACTGACCAGCAAACTGTTGGGAAATGTAGTATTTCACACCCATGTTAAAACACTAACTCTGTGTCTATCACCACCTCTTCCATCACCTCTGCCCTTCTATTCCTCCAAATATTCATAAAATCTCACACTCAATTT
The DNA here is from genome assembly GCF_014805685.1 of Silurus meridionalis. Classification (NCBI taxonomy): domain Eukaryota; kingdom Metazoa; phylum Chordata; class Actinopteri; order Siluriformes; family Siluridae; genus Silurus; species Silurus meridionalis. The sequence goes on from NC_060887.1 coordinate 19,925,659, forward strand.
TCCCTATCCTCTCTGCTGAGGTGCACGTCCTGCTCCCTCACTGTTCCTCTCTGCTGCACTTTCTTGTTTTCTTCCCATTCCCTCTCTTTTTCTCCACTATCTCCACTATCTTCTTCCCATCCAGCTATCCATGGAGGACACGACCACTATGTTGCCCCGGCTAAAGAAGCGGAATTCCAACGCCTACAGCATTGGTGCTCTGGCTAAGTCCTCACTGACAGGTGTGTCAGGTGTGTGTCTGTCCTGTAAACTGGTAACTGACCCCATGTTGGCTCCAGTCTAAGTGGGTGGAGATGGAGGCAACATGGCCCCTTGTGGGTGCCCTTTTCACTCCCTGTTTTCATTTACAATGCTCGCCAATGGCATGTGAATCCATTGGTGGAATATCAGATATCACAAGAGCTGCTTACTCAAAACGATATACACTACCCACAACACATTTTCTTCTCTGGCTTGTTGTTTTGGGAGTGGTGATGGACGGGAATTGCAGTTATTTTTGTGTGTTAAGTTCTTGTGGAGTGCAGCGTGGAGATCAGTCAGTGTTCTGTGATGTATTAGTGTCTTTCTGTCTCTCAGACTATCATGTGTGTGTACTGAAGTACAGTGCAGTCTGATGTTTTTTTTTTCCGATTTCCTCCCTTAATATTTAATTTATATTCATCGTTTAATTTTAGATTGCATAAGGTGAGGTCATTTGGTCTCCTGATGACAGATTTATTATAGAACCTTGGCATTACCAGAATAAATATTTGATGAGACCATTGCTTCCATGAATCTTATGTAAGCGGTCATATATAGAGAATACCTGCAGTACAATATATTATAGGCAAGGCTTAGGTAAAATGTGGTTTATGCTATAATATACAAGCTATTTACAGGAGTATTGGCCCTTAACCTAGTATATATTAATGAAAGTATAGAGAGAGATATCTCAGAGAGAGATTATTCCAACAAGCCACAATGTTATTCCTCAGACTGCACCCTCATCTTTCTCCAATTAATCTTCTAGATTCAACCTCATCTTTTTTTGAGTCATAACCATTTTATTTCCTTAAATCAATTTGCACACACTCTCATTAGATAACAGCTTTACATTTACCTAAACAATTCAAAGGCTCCATTTATTCCACTTTATTTGTCACATGTATTCAGCTCTGTTTTGGTAGTATAAACACTGTGTTAGTCCCTTTCATCTTTCATATCACTGCATCTCACATTCCTGTTTTGTGCTAATTAAAAATATTACAAAACTGATCTGTTAAGCCCACCATCTATACAACACTCTACTTCATCCTCTCTATTTTTTATAAAAACTGAATTGTCTTTCCATCCTTCCACTTTAGGAGTGACTCGGTCTATGAAGGACAAGGTAACAAAGCCAACAGCCATGGCGCAGGGCCGTGTGGCCCATATGATAGAGTGGCAGAACTGGGGAATGCAGACAGTTGGAGCAGGAGGGTCTAGTGGCGGCCGAATCTCCACCCGTCATCTTCAGCAAGAGCGCAAGCTGGAGAACGACGCCTACAGTGACCTTAGCGATGGAGAGAAAGAGGCACGCTTCGCAGCAGGTAAAGAGAACAATAGGAAAGGTTTGAGGTCAGGTTTAAGACTTACATGAGGAATTTACATGTATGAACTACAGTACTACAGTAGTCAGCATCAGATGTTTCTACCAAAAGACACTTCTTATGCTTGTTGTGCAACTTGCTTGAATATAAATCAGAGTGAGTGGATTATGATTTTCATTTATAGTGATGGTGAGAATATAGCAGTGCTGTGCAAAGCTGTTATTATCTCATATTTATAATATTGTGTCTCAGCCATCTCAGCACTTGTCCTCATTATTCAGGTTTCAGAGGAAGTTTATGATGATGCCTCATACTGTGCAGGGAATTTAAAATGTAGGGAAATTAGCAAAATAAGTGGGACGGAGAATACTTGCTTTGATTGCATTCAAAAATGTAAAACTATGAAAATGTAAAGCGTAAAAATAATAAATAAAAATAATTATATGTGCTCGACTTCGATACTTTTATTTAACTAGCAAAAATGAGGATATTCCTAACCACTCTGCTACCACACCACTAGTTTTATCATAACACAAAGCACCATGAACCGAGAGCAATTTTATGCCTCAATATTCTTTGATCGTGAAATTAAGGGGATTAAATGTTTACTTGCTTACCTCTGCTTCTGTGTTTTTTAAGGTGTTATGCAACAGTTTGCAATATCCGAGGCCACTTTGCTAGCTTGGAACTCCATGGATGGAGAAAGCATGAGTGCAGGCTCCAACCAAGGCAGTGTTGCCCATCTAAGCGAGGCCAATCAGGAGAGCATCACCAGCCGAGGTACTTTAACTGCTAGAATCTGGGAAACAAATTTTTGCCCATGTATAGATACAAAGAAATGCTAAAGAAACAGCAAAAGTGTTGAATAGATAATTCTTAATATATACAGCATTTTAATACATGAGGTAAAAATATAAATAAAAGCATAAAACATACATTTTGTTTTATCAGTATTTTACACCAGTTTGAGATTTTCAAACCATTTGCTATTTGCGATCACTATTAAATGCAACTTCTATTTTGCTATAGTCAAACGAGCAACCAAGCACACAGCATAATCAGCATATAGATGAATACTGCAGTCATTCAACACCAAAGCAATTCATAAAAACTGTGCCTGCAGATCCCTTTTTATTGGCAAAAAAGTATGATAATTTTTGAACAGTGAAAAAGGAGTAGTTTCTCTACTTTATTTAAAATTCACCATATACTGGGGCTAAAATAGCCACAGGTCAAGAATCAATGACTCTCTGAACATGTCTGACATTCATTAAAACCTTTGCCCATGACTCTTTCCACTTACATTTGCCTCTCAATATTGTCCCAGGTTTTTTACTGACCTTTATATCAGTTGGATCCCTTTTTGATTCCACCTTCAAAGTTATTTTTGAATTCTATACCTCACTGATTAAAACTTTTGCAGAAGAGTGGGCTTTAATGTTATGGCCAGTAGCTGTCAGTGCATTTTATGAGACTCGGCATTCAGTAGTATGATGAAACCCTTGTGAAACATTTCCAAAAGATTCTTCACCATATAACAACAGCATGATCAGATAAAAGTTCTCCAGTGTATTTACTGAAAGAATGGAATTGAAAAGCTAAGAAAAATAGGTTGGTCTTACTCAGTGCACTTATATTCAGAGCTCAGTAATTATACTTATTATCCCTGTACAATTTAATAGCCCTATGGCAAAACGAAGCTGTTATATAAAGGTTTTCTTTTGTCCTTTCCAGACCAGATATTACACCACTCCTCTGCAGAGGTGTGGCCTCACACCTACGTCTCACAGGGCCTCTACTGCCTCTCCTCTTCAGATGCTTGGGAGCCAATCAGCAACGAGCAGTCAGGAGTGGCCTCTCCAGCCACAGGTTCCTATGTTATGGCTGGCGGAGCTTCCTGTGATAACGGCTTTGATGGAAATGCTGCTACTCACTACCTGTCACAACAGCAACAGCAGCAGTTCATCCAACACCACAGCCAGTTACAACAGATACAGCAACTACAGCAGATACAGCAATACCAGCAACATCAGATACTGCAGTATCAACAACAGCAACAGGTGATCCTGCCTACAGCACTTCTAACAACTTACCTAAATTACCTCTAACTAGCCTTTACTTTAGATATCAATTCAGTTTTTAATATTTCCTTGAAGATGCCTTGCTCAGTTTTATAAGCTGAATCGGTGATATCTACAAAGTTTATTGCCTAGTGAAACATCTTAATACATGCCTTAAAAACCGGGTCCCATTCAAACATTTAAAGATGACATGAAATTAACAACCCTATTGTGTTGTTAGTATGTTGTTGTTGGGTGATCGCTTAAAAAAGGCTTCCACTAATAAAAATGTATAATCAGCAAAGACATGTCCAGCCAACTATACTGTTTCACCCAGAATTCAGTCAGAAGAAAAAAGTGTGAATTTTCATTTTGCATTGTCTAAAATGACGTTGTCTATCTTTTCATTTCTTCATATTTCAACAAAATATTTAGATTTTCCAGGAGCAAGACATTCATAAAGATGTTGGGTTACATTCACTTTCTAAGTAGCTACTTATTAAAAACAACACTTGCAATGATGTTTTAATAATTGATTTTATTATCAAGCTAGCCACATTTCTACATTACTTTTCATTACTTTTTTAGTTTACCAACACTACTAAAAATCAAGTGATTAAACAAGTTTAACTAGCCAGTTAGAGACAGAGATAGTTTATTATATATATATATATATATATATACCATATTTTTCAGACTATAAGCCGCTACTTTTTTCCTATGTTTTGAACCCCGCAGCTTAAACAACGAAGCGGCTAATTTATGATTTTTTTCCTGGGTTTTTCCCGATTTTACAAACTTCAAGCCAAAAAACTGAACCCCATAACATTAGGCCAATTAAATTTCCGAACGGAAACGAAAAAATACACCTCACCTGTGTTCTGAGCTGCACGGCATCGGGAGAAAAAACAATTTTTTTAAAAGATAAACTCTCGAGAGAAATAGTTGTAAAGGAAGGAGGACGACAGCGAACAATGACTTTCTTGGTAGGTTACTGTTTAGATACAAGCCGTTGAGTCTGGGTGAAGGGAGAGCTTGAGTTGTAACTCCAGTTGCAACAGAAATCATATAAGCACAGAAAGGTTTCCAAAACTCGTGCTTTTTTATTTTTCTTGGCAACAGCGTTAAGGGTTAGTCAAAGAAACTTGGAAATGAGCATCAGAAAATAATAAGGACAAAATTCTCATCTTTAACACATACAGTAATACCGGAAAAATGCTGTGCCGGTCTTTTTTCAAAATACCGCTATGCTCCTAAAGGAAGCGCAACATATTTCACCTGGAGCTTCACTCTTTAAGGCTTTTACTAGAAAACAATAGAAAACAATTAAAGTAAATCAATTTAATTAATTAATTTAATTAATAATTAATTAATTTGCATTTCAACAATATTAATTAAATCATTTAATATTATTATATTTATTTTGTAATATTAAAAACCTTGCTGACAGAATCTTATAAACACATTTAAAATCCGTAACCAGTTTTCTGCTTTTTAAATTTTTTTTTTTTATTATAAAAAAAAATACTGTTTTCTTTCATTCCTCTGTTTCCAGATGTTAGAACATAGACTACAAAGTGCCGCTCAGTCTTTACAGGCAACGCCCAACAGTACCATTCACAGTCTACCACCAATCAGTCACCCTCCCCTAGTGGATCTGTGGGGGGCAGGATTTACAGAGACCTACCAGGCTGAAGTAGGTGGGTACATAGGCGTGGCTGCAGCCATTGATGGAAATCTAACGACAACATCAGAAGACATAGGAACAGAACACTCACCTTTACTGGAAGCTCAAGAAGAAGAAGAGATCAAGGTGAGGAACTAGTTCACTGGATTTTACTGCTAAGAAGACAAAAATGGGGTCAAAAATGTTATATTTACCAGACTGGTAATAAGCTGTGTTCCTATTTTCACAAAATAACACACCTGACAGACATACAGTATGTCTACTAAAGCATAAATTCTATTTTTACTCTCATCTCAGGAGGAAGAGGTAACGTTACGCATGGAACCGGAACCAGTGACTTTAATTCCCTCTCCAGTTGCACAGAGAGAGGAAGTGACCTCAGCAGGAGGAAGTAGTCCAGGACAAGTCCCTGGGGAATCATTTACAGAATGGAAACCTTCTGATGTCACACCGTCTATTAATGAAATGCTGGAGGAAAAAGAGGAGGCGTCAGAATCCTCTTCGGCCAGCACCACGGCAACAAAATGAGTGTTAGGAGCAGGAACAAAACTGATTTCGATTGACATTTAATGCTACATAATCAACTGTTTGAATTGATCAGTTCCTTTTCAGAAATATCCCTCCTTGATGGATGGACCTTGCGTAACTTCAAATACAATAAGGAGAAAAAGACAGAATTTTCGAACAGACGTTAAACTTCTGAAGAGGAGCACATGAGGGAGAGAGAGCGAGAGATGATAAAAGATATACACAAAGGGTTTCGAAGAGATGAGTTCAAAGGTTAAACAAAGGTTAAATACATGCATGCTATTTACATGGATGCTACTCATTGTTTTGAGCATATAATAAACCATAATAACAAATCACCAATAACACCGATACCTTCAGCACAAAGAGGATAGTGTGTAATAAAAGTGACAGCACATAAATGTGGGGTACAGTGTAAAGTCAGTTGTATTTCAAACAACATCCTCTTTATCCTTTATGGATATCATGTATCATTATACAGTATAAGTAAAACCGATACTACAGAAAACCAATTATGAAATGAATTCGAACCCCAGTGGAGCTAAAACTTTCTTTTCCTTATTGACACTTCATCATTTATAAATGTACAGATATTTGCTCACGTACACCCAGACCTCTTTTTAAAATATCAAGCATCAAGTTGTGTCTTTGATACATTCAAATAATTCAGCTCAAATGTAATTTCTCACAAAAGCGAGCTGTTTAATAATACAATTGACAGAGCTTTATTTTCCTGTTTATGACTTCAATCTAGCCCTGTATCTTATTAAAGACACAATCATGTGATGCAGTTTCGAAGCAACTCTCAGCTAACTTTGAGCAGAACCAAATTTAATATCATAAAATAATCATCGATTCTGTTAATACTTTATTATGACAGTTGATTGTGAGGGTTGTAAAATGCACTCTTTCCCTCAGCCTGGATTACACGGGGAAACTATTCACTTCTGTTCACAAGGAAACTAAAGTTTTGTGTGCCAACCCATCTGTTTAATAAATCTAAAAAGATCTTAACTTATTAATGATCACACAAATAGCAAACACACTCACACACATACACACACACACACTGTGCTGCAGATGATTCTGTTATAGTGGGCTTCCTTCTCTGTGTCACCTGTGGCATGCATGCTATAATGTCAGTGTAATATGATGTCCCATGAAGCACTGTATAGTTATTTGCACTGAACCTTTCTACTTCGGCCTGGTCACTGATATAAACTCAGACTTTCACCGCAAGGCTGTGCTTGTCTGAATGAGTACATTGCAGAGTTGCACAGCCCTCTGGTACCATTCTGAATGGAAAAATAATCTGTCCCCCTCCCCCCTGAATGCAGCTTTACAGGATTTACTTTCACAATACAACTGACAGAAAGTTCTTCTTTGTTCAGTGACTATCCATGTTCATGAGACGTGTTGAACAAAATCAACATAAAAGGTTTCAATTGATGACAATATCTTTAGACAAGCAATGGTGAGTGAGATGGCTGAAAAATGCTGCATTACTAACAAAAAAGAAAAATAATTGAAGGAGTTTTTATTTACATGTATGTAAATAGTGCTAACCCTTTTCAGTTACTTATTTATTTTTATACTATGTGTCTTGAGTTCTATTTGTAACACAACACAACACAACATGACTTACTGCTGGATATTTCAAACCTGTATTGTATAACAGATGTAAGGGATTGTGCTTTAGACCAACATATGTATATAAATCAACAAAACATTGGCATATTATCTGGAAACATGTTCTAACAGAATCTGGCTTCAGAAGAAAAAGGAAGTGACCTCATGCTGAACTCAGGCCAATAAGGATGGACTAGGCATCTTCCTGTTTGTCACAGTTACTGATTACCACAGTGGCTATGGCTGGAAACCCATTACATGCTGTGCGTTCAGTGCGCGTACGAGCGAAGCTAAAACAAGTCATGGAAGATATAGTGGTCTTCTTCTTCGCTCCTTCTTGATGGCTGTGATCTATCAAGCAGAACAAAATGACAAAAACCAGGACCGCTGAACCTCCTGGCCAGTTTCATGTTTCAGTTTATTTATTTCATTGTTTTCTTGGAGAACACTTTAGTTCTATTCTAAAGATTATGTGAAAGCCAAATACAATAAGACAAAATCATTTATTGACTTGAAAGAATTTATTTATTGATGGATTATTTATGCAATGTTGGGACAATGTTTATTTTTGTACAGAATTATGTGCCCTCCCTCCAGTATATGATAGAGCACATATCATTCATTTTTGCTGAGCTCCTGAGACAGGCATGGAGACTGGAAACTTTGGAACTTTTCCTGAGCGAGTGTGTGCATACTAGTTTGTACATTGTTGTTGCATTCTACTCAGTCTTTTGCTAAAGCTTGACTCATAACGTTATATGCAGATAATACAAATACATTAAACACTCATAAGAGCTAATGTTTATAAGGCTTTAATTTTTGTCAGTGCTGCTTACAGAGTTCTTATGAAGCTCGGCTGAGGGCTTCCATTGTTGTCCAGTCTTAGTGCCTGGCAGGAAGGGAGCATGAAGTTACTGAAATGTGCTCATTTATTTATTTAGGAATTATTTTGGGAGAGGACTTCTTATTAATTTAGCGATGTAGACACGTTTGGTGGGAATGGCATCACTCTTCATTAGGTTTCCTCTTAATACCCTGCAACATCATCTTTTACCCAGTCGATATTTAATCTTGTGAAGGAAAGAAGGAAGTGGGTTCAGCTGCATAATTTTGAACCGTTTAGGTGGGAATTTATTTTGAAATCTCCAGATCAATATGAGAAATGTGTAAATGTGTCTAACAGTCAAGGTGAAATATGGAGCAAAATAAATGTAGAGTAATTTGGTCCAGCATTTTCTTGTCTGGGCTGCAGGATTGATTACAATAGAACATGGGCCATACGTTATTTGGCAACATCTTATAAGAATGATTTGTGTTATTTTTCATTCTTATTCATGCATTCATGAATTTCAGTTCAGCCAAGACAACATACACACTCAATTTGCATAACACGGCTTAATATTTCTTCAGAAGATCAGAGAGTGCTTCTAGCAAGCCATCAAGAACAAATTATACCAAACTACAAAACAGGTCACATCATCATTATAACCAGAAGAGTAATGTCATTTCCTGTTAGGTATTTTGTTTCTTCATATGTAAGATAAAAAAAAATATGAATGAATATAGTAATAATCACAAACCAAATGTATTTCTTTGGTTATTACAATTTGTGACTGCAGATTGTTTGTGATTTTAAGACGTTTTTGTATGACTCTACTGCCATCTTTCAATATAACACAACATAATGGGCATGACTATAATCACTTTTGTTTATATTTTCTCCGTTTATTTGTTGGTCACTATCCGTTTCTCAGATTCTGTCTCTTTTTGCTTGGTTTTCATTTTAATGGAGGAATCATGACACAAAATGGTCATCATCTACAGGGTTTTTTGTTCAGATATTTTGTTCAAGCTATGTAAAGGTTTAACCTTTTGTTAGAAATGTGATCCAAATATGTTCTAAACATACAGACATGAATTCATTTGGATTTTATTTGGATATAGACTTATTTCAATAAGTGTAAGTGGGAATTCGATCTGTGATGCCTATATCTATGCATGCTTGTCTGAAGGGTCTAATGACATGGTTCTTCCAGTGTGCTTTCACTTCTCTCTCCCTGTCTCTGTCTCGTGCGCTCTCCTTCTTATTCCTGCACGAGATTAAAAAAAAAAAACCCTAGCCATAGACAAATACCCCATCTACCCCTATTCTACACCTCTTCCCATATGACAATAATGAAAAACAAACAAATAAACAAAGAAGAAGTAATTCTGTATTGTATTTTTTTTTGTCTAAAACAATGCAATGTTTTGTTTAGGTTCAATATGAAGCAAGGTCCTGAACAAGAATGAAATAATTTTTTTTAAACAATTTGTTAGAAAAACAAAACTACAGAAAACATATTAATCACATTTTAAAGACACTGGTTATAATTCCATTTAATAATAATTTGTCTGGATCATAATCAAGCAGTGCGATAAGAGAAACAAAATTCTGAAGCTTAAATTATTTGGAAGGCAATTTAATGGATCATCTAACTAATGGAAATATTAAACATGCTGATTAGATGTGATGTTCAAGCACCTGCTTCTCAATAACAGATAAAAGGACACGCAGACATTGAGGCAGACTGAGGGAGGGCTGATACACAGTGTCCTGAGACAGGTAGGGAGAGTCTTAGAAATAGACCAAGGAATCTGTATCAGATGTAGAAAAACTTCACATCACGTAGTACATTTTTAGAACATCTGCAGCCAAAGCTCACCAACGTCTCAACAGAGACTCTACAGAGGGTTAAGTCTGTGGAAGAAAGACATATAAAAACAGAGAATCCTTAAACCAGTTCATCATCACTCTCTTTCTCTCCATTTGTCTCCTTTTCAGGCAGAGGATGGAGGGATGTGAGAGGGATAGATGGAGAAGAGGGAGAGAAAGAGGAGAAAGGCTGACCCTGTGCTGGATGATCTGAATTTCTGCTGCTGCCGTCTACTTTGACCTTGCACTCTGTTTCTTTTGGTTCGGCCAATTTGGGCTCTGCTTCGTCTTTCGTTTCCTTCTTTTCTCCCTCACTCCACAGGTCTTTGTCTCGAATGGGAGATGAGGGGGCTGATCCTGGATGTGGGTGCTCCTTGGCTTTACGGCTGGCATCTCTGAAACTGGCCAGAGGGGGGCGGAGACGCACGCCACTACGGGTTGAACCTTCTATGGCCTTCTGAAGCTGTGGCAGAGAAACATTGTTCACATTTTTACATAAACATATGGCATTGCAATGGCATTTTATTTAATCCGTCATCTACAGTAAATGCTCTATCCTGGTCAGGGCTGCAGTCACCCAGAGCATATTGGGGGAACACTGTACAGAAGCCAGTCCATCATAAGTGCATCATGCACACAGTCAGTCAAATCTATGAGCGCCTTACTATTAAAGTGGACACAGTTCCCAAGCTCACACTCAAACCAGGGGCCCTGGAGCTGCCAGGTGGCAACACTACCCTCTGGGCCACACATGGCATATTTAAACATCACAAATCAAAAAAAAAAGGAATGAAGCATGTAGGAGTGACTCACCTCTTTAAGCGCTACGACCCCCACAAGTTTACCTATGCTAGTGACATAGGCATGACTGAGACCCAAAAGAGAAAAAAGGGTGTGTGTCTGAAAGAGAGACACAGATAAATGTATGTATATATTCAAATCTGTATTATCTACTATGAATATTTGAAGATACTAATGCTTGTTGTCATCTAAAAAAAATTTTTTTCCATTGTTTGTGGAAAACCGTGTTATGAACTGTTGTTAAAGAAACACACATGGTGTTAGTGCAGCTGCAATTCACTGGTTGGCATTGAAGTTATGTATGTAACTCAGTATACGTGTTCCACTGATTTCCATTTACATGAGACTACCTTATGCAGCGATGTTCTTTCCACCAGCTGAAACGGAGAGGGATCGATGCGAATCTGATCAATATCGATCGGCTTATCCAGCTCAGCATCCTCCCAGGCTTTGATCTGTACAGGCCAATCAGAAGCTGCATCAGCAATGATGTTATAATGATGTTGTAATGGTCATGCTCAGGAAGACATTAAAAAGTGGTTCTGTTCACCTCCTCTGGAGTCATGCTGTCTGTTACAGGAGCGGGTAGTTCATCCTGGAAGAAGACAAGTTTTATAAAAACTTTTATAAAAAAAAAAAAAAACTAGAAAAAGCACAAGTGAGGGGAAAAACAGCAATAATAAGAACAGCACAAGATAGATTTATAATTCATGTTAAAATTTTGAACATGTTTTTTGTTCATTCTACTTCACAGCTATAAATACTTACAACATAATTGATGACAAATGTGACAAATGAATTGCTTAGTCAGAGAATCAGTGGTTCAGTGGCCTAGAAAGCTGCATATGCCTAAATATGGCAAAAGGGCTGCTGAAGATGCAACATAGAAAAATAGAAGAATTTGTCTCCACCTAGTGTTACAGTCAATATTTTTGCTTAAAAAAAACAATGTTTACTTCAAATCTAACTTCCAAAAAGAAAAAAATTGTTGGATGGTACCACCGTTTCTAAATAAATGAGCAGCAAGGCAAAGTGATCATTTTTCTAGCACAGACAATCTTCCTGATTTACGATTTATACATTAAGTGTAAAATGCACCTGTGACTTAGCCTGCTGCGGCGAGGATGAGTTGGACAAGAGGCGATGAAGTGCGCTCCTCATGAATCCGAGTGCACCTGTGATTAGGTATAAGATCAATCCAGAAATTAACCATTCTAGTGAGGCTCTAAAGCAAATCCATCTATGCCCAGTCTGTTTTATATACACTTAAAATCATTCAGTAAAGAAATCGATTAAGCAATAATTATTAATCGGGCCATTCAGATTGGGAAGGAAAAAAAATTAAATAACAGAAAAGGGGCTGTAATTGGGTAGGGTAGAAATATATTATTGTATAATATTGGGTAGGGTAGAAAGAGTCTGCAGTGTATTCACAAGAGGGACAAGGGGACTAGAAGAAAATGCCTGCAGTTCATTTGAGAATAGGATTAGCTTAATAGAGAATTCAGCCTGCAGTGCTTTTGGAAAGGGTTATAGGGAGCTAGAGGATAGAAGCTGCCATGTACTGGGAAGGCAGACTAGGGGATTAGCGGTAAGAGCCTGTGTAGCATTTGCAAGAGGAATAATGGTGCTAGAGAAAAGGGCCTGTATTGGGAGGTGGATCTAGGACACTTGAGAAAAAAGAGTATGAAGTGCATTTTGTTTTGGATATTTCAGGAAATCTCTGATGTATATCGAACACCATAATTTGCCAAACAGTCTTCTAATAATTGTATTCATAATTATTGGAAGTAAAAGAGCAGAGGTACAAATCCCACACCTGAGCCACTCACCAGGCGCCGTGTGATTGTTGGGATCCCCCCCAGTGTCCAGTGGACCATTGTGCTCCTCAGAGACTGTGTTTTCCTGAAAACATTTTTAAAGAGCACCAAACACAGGTGCAAGTTCAAGTAAGCTGTGAACTCATCTCATCTTGATTTCTAAATGGAAGAGAAGCCTGATCAGGACAGGACTGCTTTCAGTGAGTGTCATCTGCAATACATTTTCTTTTTCATCTTCTCTGAGATAAAACTTTTTTCTGTTTTGGCAGTTTTCTGGATTTCTGGATGGCAGTTCATTTAAAGTGGGACAAGCATGTTTCCATCAAGTTATTTTTTATTTACTTCATATTTATTAATATAATGCTGCCATAAAAAAAAACCCCACAAGATTCAGGATCTGCCTGCAAAATACTGCTGATGTGATTAAAACCGGTGGGAAATTTAGTAGCACCTGGAAACAGTGGCTTTAACCCTGGTATTTATTTAAATTTAATTATACTGAAGTCATGCTACAGAGTACACTGTGTGAATTCATCATGGCCCAAGACTCTCACCTTTTCCTTGCTCTCCTCTCCTGCTTCTTCATCTACTAAACTGAAGGTTTCCCAGTTGACCACAGATCCTGGACTGCACATTGTCTGACCTTGGTTAGTGATTCGTCTCTCGGCTGACAGCCACCAGTCATAGGCTGCTTGAAGCTCACACCTCTCTATAGAGCCCAACAAAATCATTGACTCTATGGACAGAAAAATGAAGTTATGTTAATTTATGCATGCAGAATACTCTGTATATGTGGAGGGATTTAATAAAAAAAATAATGGTGTTAAATATTAAGAATTTATATATAAAATGTCTCATTTTTAAATAAGCATACCTTTAGAATCCACCACTGGGATGGTTTTGAGGGTTGTGCTCTGCAGAAGGTGAAGAAGCTCACGGTATGTGGTCTGAGGAGACAAAAACTTCACCTTCTTCACCATGATGTCCTCCACACAGATATTATACTTACTGAGAGAAGAACAAAGGTCAGGAATAGCAGGTTAAAACACACTTCACTGAAAATGACATCAAATTGAATTAAATAATGTAGGGGAGAAAAAATCTATTAAAGCATGTATTTCAGCATGTAAATACCTGATGTGTCCAAAACCAAGCTCTGGGAGATAAGGGAGCTTTTTGACCTGGATTATGGAATCATAAAGTGATGGCTGCAGGCCCTGTGCCACCATGTTAGCCAGGATCACTGCCACCATCATGGGTAGGATGTGTGATATCTGCCCGGTCAGCTCAAAGCAGATCACTGCTGTCGAAACTGTGTGTGTGACTGCACCGGTCATCGCTGCAGCACCTAGACAGTCAGACATTCACATAAATATCAACAAATGTTATATAAATAAAAACATAAAATAATCTGAGGAGATGATGTTGAACATTTACTGACCAATCACAGCGTAGCCTCCAGGTAGGATTCGGTAAACAATATCATCAAAGAGGATACCATTTGGAAAAAGTGTGGCCATGATCTCGCCTACCAACCGGCCAAATGCAGCTCCTAAACATTTAACATTTACGCATCATTCCCACATCAAACAGATTATAATTGGGAAAACAATTAGGAAGTTAATCTCATGCCTAATCTCATTAAGATTTACAGACCAAGTATAAAGACAGGCATAAAGGCGCCAGAGGGGATCGGCATCGTCGTTGAAACTGCAGACATCCAAAACTGAGTCACAGGAATATAAAGAGAACAAGGAAGGAAAAAGAATAAAGCCTATTATACCGTTGTATTTTAATCCAATCTCTAACAACAGTATTAAATCATCTGGAAGTGAATAAGAAAAATACTGTCTTGAAAATCTGCTGCACCTACATTAAGAAATATAACCACAGCAATATTTGCAGCGCCACATGACATTTATGCATACAATTTCTTTGTAAGCACGTAACGTTTGTAATTATCTACCTTCATGATGAAAAAGAGAAGCATGATGACAAAGACGCTGACTTCCGAATGGAACCACGCAGTGGAGCGGCCCAGGCCTGGTTCCGTGGTGGGGTCCCAGACTTTTGTCCAGGTGAAGTTATCAAACAGAGAGCTGATACACTCTCTTGGCATCAGCTGAAGAGCAAACAGGGAAGATAAAGTGGCAGGTACACAAATTTGGAAAGAAAAAAGCAAGGTCAAGCATGTCATCAATAGACCTCTGAACCATAAATCCATTAAAGCTGTTGAATGAATCACAGACAAAGCTACATACCTCACCGGCCATAAACTGACCAAAGCCTGGTGGAAATGTGAAGCTGGCAATAATGAAAGTGACCACACCAGGGTAAATCAACCGGCTAAAACAAACACACAATAAAATGGCTGTAAAAGTGCAGGAAAATGCATGTCATATACCAGGAAACAATTATAAACAAAATGTATATATAAGCATATAAGTATGAGAAAGAGATAGAGAGGGAGAGATAGATAGATAGATAGATAGATAGATAGATAGATAGATAGATAGATAGATAGATAGATAGAGAGAGAGAGAGAGAGAGAGAGAGAGAGAGAGAGAGAGAGAGAGAGAGACTATATCATAAATTGTAAAGAAGGAATGCATGTATATATGGCATAGGCGCTCACTATTTTGTGAGGAATTGGGTGAGTGCTGTTGGTCTCCTCATAAACAAAACAACCTGTCTGTTTAGATAAACAAAGAATGCTCCCAGAAATCCACATGAGATCCTATAAGAAATGCAATATTATTCAGAGAGACTTTAACCACACACAGCTACCCGCTTACTCACACAATAACCCTTGCAGCAGAATGAGCTCGGATTCATAAGATACAGAATTGGAGCTATAATTTCTCTGTTAAATTGAATATTTCTGTGTGTAATATGCCAAACACACCCAATGACAGCAAATGCTGGCAGCTCCTGCAGGTCAAACGGAAAGTCCATCCGGAATTTTGTGCGGAACAGAGCAGTAATTGTGACTATGGGAAAAGAGCAAACAGTGAATCTCACATCAATAAAAATCATTCATCCGCTCAGGGAGCCGTGAATTATGCATTTATATTGCTCTATTAAAAAGGTTTAGTGTGTATGCCCAACCAGAGTCTTTGTTCCAAACAGACAGCACTCTGAATATAAAGGCGCTGAACGTAGCGGCGAAGTATCCTCTCCAATAATTCCTCACAGCAAAATAAGTGGATGTGACCTCAATACTGAACAACACACCTGCAAGGGATTGTGTGAGAGAGAGAGAGAGAGAGAGAGAGAGAGAGAGAGAGAGAGAGAGAGAGAGAGAGAGAGAGAGAGAGAGAGAGAGATAAAGGAAAAGAAAATTTAAACAGTTACAGAGATGTGAGAAATATGCACAGATAAGAATGTAGGAAGAAAAATGAAGGACAAAATGGTCAAAGATGACAGTGTAATAGGGAGAATATGGAAGGATAGAAAGATGAATAAGCAGAAATAGAAAACAGCTCAAAAAAAAAAGAACATGAGAAGATTTCCTGTTAAAGACAAAGAAAAACTCTAGTACAAATGTCAATGACTCAGAACAATACATTATACAGCACCTACTGTGTTATTGATTACGGTAAGTAATGTTGGTGGAAAAATGATTTGTACAGTGATGAAGAACTGTGATGAGAGAAACAGGAAGAGGGATCAAACGTGTGTTTTACCTCCAAGAGGAGTGCCGAAACAGCAGCCGACCCCTACAGCACACCCCACTGTCAGAATATCAGTGTAACGATAGGGGTGCTACTGAGAGAGAGAGAGACAGATGGGTTATAGAGGACTGAGGGGAGAAAAGAAGAGGAGAGTAAAGAAACAGCTGATAGAGGCCAGTGTGTGGGTAAAAGTAAATAAGATTAATATTTTTTAATGAAATGAAACAGAAGTGTTAAAGAATACAGTGGAAAAAACAGTGGGAAAACAGATATGGCAATTAAATAATTCTAGAGAGACCACTGAAAAGTTCCAAGCAGTCAGGAGCAAATTTGAGAATAAACTCTACAGAGCTCTGTACACAATCTCAAAACAAGCACAACATCAACTTTACATTAGCTGCCCTTAATAACTATGTCTTAGAGCAGCTTTACACAGATAACGTGGTGAGAAAAAAATTAATAAGATGTTTTTTATAAGTGTAAGTTTGTCCCTAATGAGCAAGCCGGTGGCGACTGTGGCAAGGAAAAAGGGATGGAAGAAGCCTTGAGAGGAACCAGACTCAAGAGGAAACCCATCCTCATCTGGGTTGCACCATGTCTCTAATTTACCTAGATAATCAGACAGACAGACAGACAGACAGACAGACAGACAGACAGACAGACAGACAGACAGACAGATAGATAGATAGATAGATAGATAGATAGATAGATAGATAGATAGATAGAGTCCTGATGTAATTAGTGTTATTATGGACAGCTAACTCCAAGAAAAAGATTCACTGCCCAGAGCAGAGCTGAGTGATAGGAAAACAGTGGAGTTACATTTCTCTCGACGCTTATCCCTCTCAAAACAGTGTGTATAAGCTGCACATATACATATAATGCGCTGTACATAAAGCAGGAGCTACTTGCCTCCCAGAGGGGCACCGAAACAGGTGCCGACTCCCACTGCACACGCACACACCAGCAGGTCCTGAACATGGGCACTATTCTGGGCGGGGTTAAGAAAACAACACAATGGCAAACACACGCATACACAAACACCCAGGGCAGTTAATACTCACACTATTAATATAAAGACCAGTAGGAAGATACACACAGGAAGTAAATGAGAGATAGAGAGAGAGAGAGAGAGAGAGAGAGAGAGAGAGAGAGAGAGAGAGAGAGAGAGAGAGAGAGAGAAAGAGTTTAAAAAATGTAATAAAAGACCGATGTGAGCATTGGATGTCATTTAACAGGTTGTCGAACATGTTGTCAAAACATACATATATACATATATATATATATATATATATATATATATATATATTGTGTTTTATCACTTCTTTGAGGTCAGAGCTACAGTCAGCAGTCCAGCAGTAAAAGCTGTTAGTTGGTATTGAGTGAGTCAGCATTAATATGCTCATATTACAGCAGCAGTGGGTGATTCATTTCTTTATTCACATTCTTATATTCTCACATTCACAGATACTGTTCCTGGGACTTTGCTGCTAATTTGAAAGTTCTTGTAGTTTATGAACTCTACATATTTTTGAATTAGCCACATTAATTCAATTAATCTGAAACTGCATAGAATAAAATACATAGAATCGTATTTAAAAGTGACAAATATCTCATAATCAAAGAGATTTAAATGTAATTCACCAAAAATGTTACTACGAAATGTAAGAAATTCATAATCCCTGCCAGTTTAAAGATCATCCAGTAGATTAATTTTTCCCAAAGAACAAATCATAAACATGGTGTTCAGCTAGTGATGCTAGTGGGCTTGAAGTATTTAACAACAGTGAGGTTTTATGTTGCCTTATAATTTCATTTCATATAAGAATGAAAATAAAGGTATAAATAACCCACTGTATAAGCTGGTGCAGCTCAAACACAAACACAAACATACTGCAGGACAGAGGCTTTACCTCGTACACTCCTGTGAATATAGACATTACTTTGCTCAGCACAGCAGCACAGATACTTGCAATGTGGACAAAAGGGCCCTGGGGTAACACACAGACAGTCATGTCAAAATATTAATCAGTATTTTCACCTGTAAATGTATGATAACAACCTGGCAATCCTAATGTTTATTTCTTTACAATAATGGCACATTTTAATGAATTATTTAATAAATAGCAGAAACTTTTTTTTTTTTTTTTTATTTGATTACAATTTATATGAAAAATATATATCGAATATATATTGAATAAAATACCAGTATGTTACCAGTATACTGTTTTTACAGTAATATACTGGTAGTTTTATTTTCAAATAAATTTTAATCACATTATAGTCAATAGTAAAATACGAAACAATTAATCGTGATAAAGCAACCAAGAAATTTCTATTCCACAAATTACCCCATGTAGTAAATCTTAATTTAGCAATGCATTCTTTATTGCAAAAATACTCTAAATCTATAGCAATGAGCTGCCTGTGCACAGCCCCCTTGAAGTCCTCCCACAGATGTTCAATAGGATTTAGATCTGAACCATTCCAAAACATTGATCTTGTTCTTCTAAAGCCATCCCTTTGACTTTGTGCTTTGGTTAATTATAGTGCTAGAAAGTGATTTTTTTCTAAACACAGGCCTGCATAGATTGGTATTAGAAGCAATCCATGATTCTCTCTAGAGCCCCAGTCCCAAGCTAAAGAAAAGTAGCCCCAACGTTTTATTTATTTTTATTTTTTTGTGAAACAACTTCTTATTAGTCACTTTACACCAGAGCCCAAACATGATTTTTTTTTTTGTCTTATTGTTTTACTTTAAACTTTTAACAAGTGTGTGTAGAAATTTTAGATCCACTCTAAGATTAGATTTCATTTCATTCCAATTCACAGAATTTCACAGAAATGTAACAATTTAAATTAGAATAGATAAAAAATATCATGCTAGCTTTCATGTTTTACCACACAGCTAGGCTAAAAATACCTAATTTTGCTCAACTTCTTCAGTTTACAGTTGTACATATTCTGATTATAGACTGTTCACTTATCTTCATTATAAATACTGAAGCTATTTTTTTAAATGAAAATAAAGGATAAAAAAAAAAAAAGAAAGGTTCCTGTGTTGCTTTAACTAAATACTTCTGGCAACTACAGTTTCGAGTGAAGTGAAATGCATATATAAACACACACTGTATTATTAGAAGGTATAATAAAGTAGGTGGATATAATCTGCTTCCGGTTTTTTTAGAATACCTAGAATACCATGTGAAGTACAGTATTGAAGTATAGAACACAATTAGAGTATCAAGTATAAATAGTGTTGTTTTTGTCTGACAAATTAAAGAAAATTTAAAAAACCTCTTTTCCCAAAGGCATGCCACTGCCCAGGCTCGCAGTCAAACCGATGACTTTAGCCACAAAGGCTTTCAGAGTTAGATACTCCTTCAGCACCACGCCGCGCAGAATGGTCTTCAGCTCTGGTATTCCAGAACCTACATGAACATTCAGAGGGAAGACGAAAACACAATTGTAAAATAGTGAAAACAATTCATACAATGTCTAACCTTAGTATATAAGGTAATATATAATATATAATATATATATAATATATATAATATATAGTATATAAGGTTATATAATATAATAATATATATGATATAAATTTAGTAGCTATCTGGGATAAGAACAAATAGAAGATTAAAGTTAAACTTTTTATTACTAATTGAACATCCGCATAAAGAAATTGTAGGCGAGAAAATAATATAGGAATTACTTGTCGCTCAGAGTTAATATTTTATTTTACTATAGAAACATTTATTTTATTGTAGCTTCTTCATAGAATGTAGCTGTTACCACTTCAGGTCCCTGTTACATAACTCCAGTGAAACTCTTTCAACCACCTGTGCCTGAGTACAAAGGTCATATAAAGTCTAGGAGCAACTGATAGCAACAGAATTTATTTGTTCATGCAGCACCTCTATTTATAATTTTTAACACATCTCTTCAGAGTTAAAGTTTTATATTTTAAAAAAATTATTTAAAATCATTAACCTGAAAAATTCATGATGCCCTTGAGCCACTGTCAATTCTATATTATCTAAATCTCACAGCCAGTCCAATAGGGTCATGGGCTAATCATTTACTTTTGTTCATTGGAAAAGATGCTTTTAGCCAAAGCAGTTAAACAAGTGAGGGAAGAAGAAAGCAATGGTCGATGAATTAAAATTTACAATCATTTAGGTACCACGTATCCACCACTATATGATACTCCTACATGCATAAAGTTATGCTCTCATAATCTCATAGTGAAACATGCTGCCCTTGGAGAAGAACACTAACTGCCATATTCGTTTAAATGGACAAACATGTTTGACTAGTGTTATATTCTTTCTACCCAAAATGCAGGTCCTATTAAATAATCATAGAGTTCAGGCAATGGATGGATTTCAAATCATTGAGACTTGAGTTCAGTGGGAAATCTTAAAGCAGCTCAAATGAGTAGAGTAACTAATGAGAACACGGAGAGAAATTATTTTTTTTTTTTAATTAAAAACAACAACACAACGATGACACTGAGGCTGGATTTCATTAATAGAATGCAAAGAAAATAGCATTACAAACCTATGGCTTGTGGAGAGACCAGGTGGCAAAAGACAGATGAGAACACAATGAGAATTATGGGATACGTCACCCAGGCCAGATATTGTAGTGGCACGTTCCCTTTTAGCTCTGCATACATCCATTTGTATGCTTTGGGAAAAAAAGGAGGGGAAAACTGATTTTTAAAAAGTCATAAGAAATGCATTTTATTGGAGATATAAGAGTTTGTTAGAGTACCTTGTAGGCTCTTTGCACTGGCATAGTCCATACTCCAACTGACTAGAGCCATGGTGAGACCCAGCAGCACCAGGAAAATCCAGTCCTCCCCAAGCTTTGTTACTAAATACCCCTGTATTCGTCTCAGGCAATCTGAACAACAATGTCCCCAACAAACAATTAAGACAAAAATCACTATTAAACTCCAAACATACATAATGTAAATCTAGTCTTATCTGTTCAGGCTGCAAAATGTATGGTAATTATATGATTTATATCGGTGATTTGTTTTACAATATATGTATATATATATATATATATATATATATATATATATATATATATATATATATATATATATATATATATTATTTTTTAGAAAGGAAGATGCTCCTATATTAAATTTAAGATCGAAACCTCCTCACCTTGGCATTTCGAGTAAGGTTCAGGTTCTTTTATTGAGGAAGAGTGGCTAAATCCTGGGGTCATGGGTTCTGTTTCCAATGCGATATGATGCCTTCGGCCATAGCCTCTTCTAATTGCCCTAGCATTGCCAGCATGTCTATTTGACTGGTTCTCGGTTAGCAGATGTGTGGCCTCCCTCCGGGCATGACTACCCAGCTGCTCCCTGTACTCTCCATACAGCTGAGAAGAATGGTAAAGATGATAAAAAGATGTGAGAATGTATTTGCTGGAATTAAACTTGGACACACAGGTTAGCTATAACAAAATAGTAAGTGGAAAGAACCCGACAAATCTAAAATTATAAATGTACAACGCCCTTTTCTCACAAACAAGTCACTAAGAAGGTCAAGTAAGAAGTCATATTTACATATTTAGCTGTGTGTGTGTTTGCGTGCATGTGTGTTTGTGTAAGGAAGATGCACTCAAGTGCACTTGAGTGTCACACTAAAATAGGCTCATGTTGGAGGAGCTGCATGAATAAGAGATCCTTAGTTCAACAACTACAATACGTGCATCAGCATAATACAGCACACACACACACACACACACACACACACACACACACACACACACACACACACACATCTTGGCATGTAACACAAATGAAAGGAAATGGACTGCAATAATGTAGGAAATCATTTTTCTCTACTGTACCCAATTTCTCAGTGCTTTAGTCACACACCTAACACACCTGGTGAATATACTCAATCTTTGCACTTCGACATTTACACAGTCCACCATTTTTTTGTAATTGCAATTGATTCAAAATAATTTCAATGATTAGTATATTTCAAATTTTTGTTCAAGCGCCAGATGGATTTTATTTGTAAATAATTCAAACAATTGTTTACAAACTTTTCATTCATATAGTTTTTTTCAACCTGTATTTAGAAATTGCATGCTTTAAAATACAATTAATATAATTAAAAATTATGTAATTTTATCGAAATAATTTACATCAGTTTAATCCGGTTTTTCACATTTATTTATGTATTATTTTTACAACAAGGTGTATGCAACCATTTCCTGTTTGTATTGTAATAATGGTAAATTTCAAAAACAAATACGGTATAGGCCTTATACAGAAATATACATTTACTAAAAGCACTTTCATTTTTAATAATATAAAAGTAACTTGTTTTGTGCCACGACCAATTCAATTTAGTTTAGTTTAGCAAAATGTTCTGTTGTGCAGTTATAGAGAGTGGCTGGTAAACTAGAAGAATCGTTCAAAAAAATCCCTCTGAATATTACAACCTACCTCCTTTGAAGAAGTTTTTTTGGGCATTCTGTATTTAGACTGTACTTGTGCACAAAGTGGCTCCAAAACTGAGACACTGAGAAACTATTTCTCTCTCTGTCTCTCTCTCCCTCCCTCCCTCTTTTCTCTCTTACACGGAAACTCAGAGTAAGAGGAAAACATTGTATGTAAACACCTATGGGAAATTAGAAGGGACATAAATCAATAAGAAAAAATAGTAATAGTCAAACTGTACATAAAATACATGTATTCTTCTGCTGAAGTGCAACAATGAACAATTTTGAGGTTCAATAGTGAAGTTTGAGCAAAGGCATTTGAACGAGTGAAAATGTTGTAAAAGTGTGTGTGTGTGTGTGTGTGTGTGTGTGTGTGTGTGTGTGTGTGAGAGAGAGAGACTGCGCCTGACTTCATTATTCTCTCTTTTGTCTTGTCAGTTGACTTGTTTGTGTGGTTGGAGGTCAGAAAGACCTTTCGACAGCGTGAGAGAAAGTTTGTCTGAGAACAAAATGCCGTTTAATGACATCTTTCTCTGAACAGTATGTTCCTTTTTTTGTCTTTTTGTTTTTACCACAAACTCGACCTTACATTTTATACAGAAACACTAATTACCCTAAAATTTTCTTAAATCTTTCGGCTTCTCCCGTTAGGGGTCGCCACAGCGGACCATCCGCATGATTTGATTTGGCACATGTTTTTACGCTGGATGCCCTTCCTTACGCAACCCTCCCCATTTATCCGGGCTTGGGACCGGCACTAAGGCTTGTGCAACCTTAATGGCTGGGGTTGGTTCCCTGACCGGGGATCGAACCCGGGCCGCAGCGGTGAGAGCGCCGCATCCTAACCACAAGACCGCCAGGGGACCTCTAATATTTTCTTAAATAACAATCATTTTCCAATCTACCTGTTCACAGCTGAAGCTTCATTAAAAGCCTTTATTTATTGTATATATGGTGCACAAAAAATCCTCGAGCTACAGTATTTAATATTAAGAACACCCTGGATTCTCAATGCCAGTGTTAAATGCTCTTTTCACCTGGTCCAAAATATCCTCAGTAAACTTATTGCATAATGATATCAAGTGTATTAAGTAGGAGATAACTGTTTTATTGTATGTTATAATGTAGGTTTTGTCTTAAAAATAGTAGTAATGTGATAAAGATCTTGATAGGAATCAGTAGACCATGCTTAAATCTTTTACGCCACCATTAAATACATTAGTTTATCCTGAGTGCACAAAATAAAAATGTTAATGCCATTCTAATTTAGTGCCAATTGTTTTACGGTTACTAGAATTTACTGCAGCTATTTTTAGTTTTATTCAGTTGTGTTCATTGTGCTTATTTCCAGAGAATCAAGTCTAGTCAAGTTTATTTCTATAGCGCTTTTCACAACGAACATTGTCTCAAAGCAGCTTTACAGAAATTAACAGTCAAGGTGAATGGTGTGCATTTATCCCTGATAAGCAGCCGTGGTGACTGTGGCAAGGAAAAACTCCCTTAGATGTTATGAGAAAGAAATCTTGAGAGGAACCAGACTCAAAAGGGGAACCCATCCTCATTTGGGTGACATCAAGAGTGTGATCATAAATATTTCAACAATACAGAACACTGGAGAGTGAGAACTAACATGAGCACTGGAGTATAAGATTATAAGTGATGTTCTTTCTACAGTCTTATACAGTCTTTATGGTTATAAAACTACGAGCTACTGAGCAACTCATAAAATAGCTCAACATTTGTGATCATCACAGATCTAACACCAGCTTCTTCATGCCAGAGCCTTTAGAATCACAGTCA
This sequence comes from Silurus meridionalis, assembly GCF_014805685.1. Lineage (NCBI taxonomy): Eukaryota > Metazoa > Chordata > Actinopteri > Siluriformes > Siluridae > Silurus > Silurus meridionalis. The sequence goes on from NC_060887.1 coordinate 19,950,398, forward strand.
GTGCGTGATGTGTGCATTTATCATGAACTGTTTTGTGATTTGCAGTGATTTGTATTTTTTTAGACTGCCCTGATTCTTGTGTTCAGTACCAGCCTAAAATAAGCAAATGCAATACTTTTATTTCACAAATATAATAGAAGGACTTTCATGGCCCTATTCTTAAATCTCTGACTGTGAGAAGTATAAGCTTTAAGAGCTTAAACCTTTTGGTATGTTAAGGCTGAGGGTAAAAAGCAAGTTTGTGAGTGATGATATTTCAGGATGGTTTAAAAACAGTTCATGGCCAACAAATGATCAGAAATAAATCTAATTCCCATTAAAAAAAAAGTATAAGGTGCACAAAGAAACCATGTAACTGTGAACAATCTGTGTGCCAAAGCATAGTGATTATGGTGCATCTCTATTAAGCATAGAAATGGCTTATTTACACACTGAAATTAAATATTTACACACTACAGTGAACTTTTTTTTTTCCCCAAACAAAAAAAATTGTCAAATCTTTCCAAATGGCAGAATTTTTGTTTTAGGATCATCATTACATCATTAATAAAAACTCTTATAATATGATTTAGAGAGCTTTACAAGCAATGGTTTATTTTGAAACGGAAAGAAGCTGGAAACCTGACTCATACACAAGACATGGGTTAAGATTTTAGGTGTTATTTTAGGGTCTGTGACCCAGAGAATAAAGAGCGCCAGAGATTGGGTAGTAGCCAGAAAGACTCACTCAGATTTAACCTTCTAAAAACATGAGACAAACTATTAGTTATGTGTTGGTGATGAAGGTGTAATCTTATTCACTTGCTACATATATGGTGACATTTAGATATGATGAGCAATAAATTAAATGTAATGTCATATGAGTGTGAAAAAGTAACACATACACAGGGAAAAACAGCACTACTTTCTGGATGCTAAATAATGTTTTTAACTGTTTCATCTAAAATGATTTTAAAGATAATGCATGAAAAAGAAAGGGAGGAAAACTGGTAGAGAGAAAGAGACCAAGAGAGAAAGTTGCTCATGTGGACACGACATCAAGGGCACAGTGTCTTTGAGAGTTAATTAAAACTATAATAATCATGCATTCCTTTACGTGACTACTCTGTGTATGTGTGTGCGCATCATGATAAAATCTGACCCAGACACTGACAGATTAGACACACACACGCACACACACACCCACACAAATCAAAAGAGCAAACATGACCCTGAATTCAGTCCGACAATTTAACTTCTCCGAAACAAACTGTCCAACAATATGTGATAGAAATCAGAAGATATATGTAAATATTTCTGAACTGTTTATTATTCAGCTATTCTTTTCTCACAATAAGCAATAAGCATGAGAAGAGGATCTGATTATTTAATAAAAAGGCATGATGCACAAATAAATGCGCCCTTCTTACATACTTCACAGCACTGCTTTAATCAGCTTTATATTATACAACTATGAACATTTCATAACATCGCTGTAATACAATAAAAAATATACTGATCCAACAGCACTGAAGCACTATTTTGCATACTACAAATACACAGTGACCCAAATCCAAGAAGTAATGAAGAATGTTTCTCTGTATAAAGTATACATCAAATAAACAGCTAATATCACTGAATAAACTTTTTTTTTTTAATTTACATCAATTACAATGGTACCCGTTCTAGCACCATGTATTTGTAGTAAATGCCTCAATTCATATTCTGAGTCAATAAATAGTTCTGAAAAAAAATCCTTACCAGAATTTGATCTAAATTCATTACTGTCTCAAATGCCTCAGTGCTCTCGCTCATCCTGCTCTTCCCTCTGCTGCTGCCTGTTCCTATTTCCCTCTCTTTTACTCTCTTTTTTTCCCTCTCTATCTCTGTCCTTTTAACCTTCAGAAAACATTCAGGTATTAGTAATTGTACCTGCCTTCTATGTGTCTTCTGTACGTATGGGCAGGAAACTACATCACCCACAACATAGTTTTGATTAATGTCCTCTGCTGTGGTTGATAAACTGCTGTCAACAACATCTAATACACAGGGCAGGGGTCCGGCACACAAAATATAACTGTGTGTTGATCTATTTGTTCATGTACATTAACAACATACTTTCTTTTGCATTTGTTGTTACAGATTCAAAATCTTAGACTATATTAGATTTTCACCAAGATTAACAAAGGTCTTAATCTAGCATGCCAAGTAGTTTATGATCAATTATATATGAACATCTTTATTATATGTATAAATAAATAATAAAAAATGTTTTATTTTAATAAATAATGCACATCTGCTCATATTGTTCTTATCGAGTTCTGAACACAATAAGCTTCATGAGTTTATAGGTATAAGCCTAAGTTTTCTCAGATGCAGGTGCTGTCAGTGTCAGGTTCTGTCACAGACTGTCAAAATTCATCCATGTGTTTTAAACAACTAGTTTTTAATAATTAATACATTTTTAACACATGTTTCTAATATCTGAGCATTCTGAGAATTTTAAGTTTTGCAGTTATTATTTTTTATTATAGATAGATAGATAGATAGATAGATAGATAGATAGATAGATAGATAGATAGATAGATAGATAGATAGACAGACAGACAGACAGACAGACAGACAGACAGACAGACAGACAGACAGACAGACAGACAGAAATATGGGTTACATAGGTTGGAGTGGAAGATCTGGAGTGGCCTGCTATAGAGCTCTGACCTCAACCTTTTTAAACACATCTGAAATGATTTGGAATGCTGAATGCACCTCAGGCCTCCTCAACTCTAGAGTAGTATCTGACGTTAATGATGCCCTTGTGGCTAAATGAGCACAAATCTCCACAAGCACACTCCATAATCTAGTGGAACATCTTCCCAAAAGAGTGGAGGTTATTATAACAGCAAATGGGGACTAAATGTGGGATAGGATGTTCAAAAAGTACATACAAGTAATGGGCAGGTGTCCACAAACTTTTGTTCATTTAGTGTCGCTAGATAGATAGATAGATAGATAGATAGATAGATAGATAGATAGATAGATAGATAGATAGATAGATAGATAGATAGATAGATAGATAGATAGATAGATAGATAGATAATGTATTTATCTAAATCAATTAATTAATTCAAATATTTCTGAACATAGCTTGATGAAGTACATATTTTTACAAAATAAATTTAATTTATATTTTTAACCACTTATGTAATGTGCATTTTGCTTTTTTCATTTTGAGATGAGGAGCAATCTGTTATTTTAACATTTATTTAGTTTCAATAATTTTTATTATTTCTATTTACATCACCATATGTCTACACACACAGTGTAACATTGGACAAAATAAAGGTCTTTCCGAGGATTGACAGCGGATTTCTCACTTTCTTTCCAGTCATTAACCAAGAACCACAAAAAGGTTGTGGTTTGTGAATATACTAAACAATATAGACAAGCACTATGATCTACTGTATATTTGCAGGGAAAAAAATCTAAAATCAGTTACTCAGCAACAAATTAAGCCTAATTTAGGTATACATTCCCCTGAGAGTGAAAGTCCTCAGGGCAAAAGCTTTACTTCTTCGGTCACAAACCCTGGAGGCACGTTTTAACTCTGTCCCGCAAACCACATATGAACATAATGAACCTATGACACAAACACACGAAGACACAGACACACAGACAGAAACATGAAAATAATTTTTTCAAATTAAAAAATGTGATTTGTTTGACTTATAATAAAGTGATCAACACAACTATAAAGGCTATTTATAGAGCTGCTGACAGAGCTTTATGTTTCTGAGAGCCATATCTCTTTGCAGGTATCTCTGAAATGTGTGTGCATGTGGGTATAGAAAAGTCTAATAAAGGACAGATTCCTGTCAGAGCTTCTGTTTGTGTGGCACAGTGAGAGGGACAGCAGAGGGATGAAAGATATCTCTTTGAGAACTGTCAGAACATGTTCAGAAAAGCATTAGTATAGAGACAGACATGGCCCCTCTTTCACATCGACGCAAAGGCATGTGACCTTCCGACAGTCGATTGATAACCGACACAGAATTCTTTTCCATTCTACGCCTCTTTCTGCTAATTTTCTTGTACCCCAGGGAAAAAACGCTGGCCATGTGCTGTAATTAATAAGCTGAGCCCATGCTTTCCGCAGCTCCACGCTGAAGAGAATTGCTGGATGTATATTTAACCTGCATGCTCAGGTTTCCCTCGCACACGGCCACACAGATGTGGAGCGTGTGTTACAGTCAGCACACAAACTCACACATGGCTAACAAGTTGAATGGAGCAGCTACACAGATATTTATCAACACTTAATCCACTTTCTACTCTACTTGATGTAAAACATTTCCCGGTTGAAAATAATGAGCAGAATAATAAGCAGAAAAATGAATGATGAAATAGTTAAACACTTACATTTTTAGTATCATTGTTAATCACATAGATAATGATCGATGAGATGGATATGATTAAGTAATGGATATGAGAAGGTGGAGAATACAATATAGAAAGAGTAGGTTATTATAATTACTTACTTTTGCTCAGTGTGATAACATGCAGCAGTAGGAACTAAAAGAAACACATCCAAATCACAGCCACAACCAACAAGCCACTGGTGCAGGTTCTAACCACTGCACAGCTACTTTCATCAAGCTCTCGATATGTCACTACTCAGAATAGAATGGAAAATCAATTAAAGTGTGAGCTATTGAAGACCAGGTCTTTAAAGGCCCCAAAAGGGAGTTCAAATTGGTAGATAAGACTGTTTATGTTATCATAGTTCATCTCAGCAAATGGCTCCACACACAGCATGTCAAACAATGTGAGCACAAAGTAACACAAAGGGCAGGCAGAGAGTTAGAGACAGAGAAACACAGAGAAAGAGAGAGAGAGTGGGGAGAGAGAGAGAGAGAGAGAGAGAGAGAGAGAGAGAGAAAGGGAGAAACTGACCAGGGTCTGCTGATATCTCAGAGCTTTCCTTTGCGATGCATCGGCAGCCATCGACAAGCTTACACTGAGCCAAAAATAAACGTACACACCGTCCCGCTCCTGTATTACAGCGCCTGGAACACACAGACACACACACAAAACACATACACAGTCTTGATTCTTTGATACGCCACCTATAACACAAACACACAAAGGCCCTCTTACTTTACGGCACCGGTGGTACTTACATTATGGCACACATACTGCTGGTTTTGTGTGAAATGACACACAAAGAACATGAATGCAATTTTAGTTTTAATAATACATGTCAAAAAATACACATTCAGGACACGTACCTGAAAACCCACACCAAGAGATAACTGAACAGTGGAAGTGTAAAAGGTCTTATCAGTGAGATCCACAGCAGATGTGAGATGAGGTCTGAGGTGAACTATAGGGATTAAGAGGGAAAGAAAAGAAAGGTGGAAGCCTGAAAGAATGAGAAGTAATGTCAATTCAGACACGCGGTATGTGATTTTATGTTTTTCCACTGTTGTTTACAAAAAAGAACAGTAATTAACTTGAAAGTAATAATAATAAAAAGAAGTAATTAATTTGAAAGCTAGGAACATTAATTTCAAGCATTTTATTTTATTTTAAAGCCCTTTATGTTCTTACTCTACATTCCATCTCACACCCTCTGCTCCTCTGATGGTAGATATTTGCAGAGTCTCAAATCAGGTAGCATAGTTACCTGTTGAAAAAACTTTATGCTAAGCTTAAACTTCACCTGGAATGTTTCTCTTCATGCAATATTTGTACAGTTGTTTAAGTGGTTTCTGTTACTTTAAGTTAAAGAGTTAATAAAGCAACTCTGGATGGAAGAAGCATGCTATTCATCAGTGAACACATAAATATATCACCTGGTATATCATGTTTGGAATGGCGATGTTTACATTTGTAATAACCAAATTATAATAATAATAATAAAAATAATAAAATAATAAAATAATAAAAAGTTTTCATTTTCAAGGAGTGGATAGATAATCGTTTAGCCTTCTCTGCCTTTCACATTAGCCTTGCAGCATGCCCAATGGCATCATGCCAGCATATTAACCCACCCCTCCCGCCTGGATTTCCGTTTTGCTTCCTCTCTGTTCCCTCCAGACCAACATTGGAGTGTTTTGGAGAGGACATGGTTTCCCTTTAGGGCGCCCCTGTAACCTGATGAGGGTTTCTGAGTGTGTGTATATGTGTGTGTGTGTGTGTGTATATATATATATATATATATATATATATATATATATATATATATATATATATATATATATGTGTGTGTGTCTGTGTGTGTGTGTGTGTGTGTGTGTACCTCATCAGAGAGGAAGAAGCTTAGACAAACTGTTCAGGGGACAGAGCCAAAGTCCTTCTCACCATACACACACACACACACACACACACACACACACATACATACATAAATATGACTTTAATTTAACTTAATGTAATTATTTTTTATTTGTATGGTGCTCTTAACAATGGACATTGTATCAAAGCAGCTTTACACAGATGATGTGGTGATAAAAATGAATAAGATGTTCTTTATAAGTGTAAGTTTGTCCCTAATGAGTAAGCCGGTGGCGACTGTGGCAAAGAAAAACTCCCTGAGATGGCATAAGGAAGAAACCTTGAGAGGAACAAGACTCCATCCTCATCTGAGTGACACAGAATGTCCATTTATTACAGATAAACGGCAAACTATAGTCCTGAGTCAGTGTAGCAAACTGTTGACATTAAGTACAGTCCAAAATCAATCCTCAAAGCTCATGTGTTACTCCATAATATGGATCCCTAGGCTGTAGACAGCATACAAATATCCCAGTTCTCTGAACACTCCACTCCATATATCCATTATCCCTAAAGATCTGCGCCTTTACCTAAAAAAAAACCCTACCGATAAAAGGCTTGACTAGATAAATGTTTTCAACCTCGACTTGAACAATGAGACTGTGTCTGAGTCCCGAACACTATTTGGAACTACAGCAGTGGGCAGATCTTTCTCTTATAAAGCCCTGCCCACTGCTGTAGTCTTTATTATTTGAGGTACCAACAAATAGCCTGCACCTTTTTATCTAAGTAGGCATGGAGGATCATAATGGTACAGAAGTTTACTCGGATTCTGCGGCATGAGACTGTTAAGTGCTTTATACATCAGTATTTTATAATCAATGTGAGGTTTGATGGGGAGGCAGTGCAGACTGATTAAAACAGAGGTAATGTAGTCATATTTTCTAGATTTAGTATGGACTTTTGCTGTTGCTTTTTGGACTATCTGAAGCTTATTTATGCACTTTCTTAAACACCCAGACAGTAAATCATTGCAGTAGTCTAATCTAGACGTTACAAAAGCATGAACTAGTTTTTCTGCATCCTGTAATAACATTATATTTCTTAGCAATATTTCTAAGGTGAAAGAAGGCTATTCTGGTAATGTTATTCACATGATCCTCAAAGGACAAACTAGGGTCAGTAATCACACCAAGGTCTTTGACTGCTGTGCACACTGAGATGGAAAGACCATCCAGAGATGCTACGTTATTGGAAAGTTTACTTCTGGTGGAGGATATTATGATCAATGGTGTCAAATGCTGCATTAGGTTCGAGATAAAAAAAGGAAGGAGACACAACCCTGATCAGAGGCCAATAGCAGGTCATTTAAAATCTTACCAGCGCTTTCTTTGTGCTATGATGAGGCCTAGATTCTGACTGATACATTTCGAAAATGTTATTTCTAAGTAGGTGTGGGCAGAACTGCTGTGCTACAACCTTTTCTGAAATCTTGGAGATAAAGAGAAGGCTTAATATTGGCCTATAGTGTGACGGCTGATAAGGGTCAAGGTCAGGTTTCCTAATTAGGGGGTTGATAATTGCCAGTTTGTAAGTTTTAGGGACATAATCAGTGCTAATGGAATAATCATTTTAGGCCTTGCCTACAAGTTGATGATTTTGATGAGGAAATAAATGAAATTAAGTCATTCTCTTTAGTAGGAGTAAAACTTTTTCATTGTCTGTTATAATTGTAATGCTATCTACAGGGTTATTTATAAAATAGTTTGGATTTATATTAATGTGGATTATTTGCCTGATGATTTAAATTTTGTTATTTAAAAAGTTGAAATAATTACTATCTATGGTGTGCATGTTAGTGCAGTGCTTTGTTCCCTGTTAATTCTGCTTCAGTAATGAATTAAAATGTAGGGTTATGCTTGTTATTTTCTATGAGGGTAGAAAAATATGCTGATCTAGCAGCACTAAGAGCTTTTCTATAACTGAGGAGGCTCTCCGTCCATGCGATTTGAAATACTGTCAATTTGGTTGGACGAAATTTACATTCTAATTTCCGAGTGGTCTGTTTTAAGGTGTGCGTATGATAATTATACCACTGCAATTTTTTTCTCCCTGATCATTTTAGTTTTAAGGGGAGCTAAAGTGTCATCATCTAGAGTGTAACATAACCTAACGTTGATTATAGGTATTCAGTAGCCCAGTGGAGCTCTGCGGGGTCAGACGGAGATCTAATTAATGTCAATAACTTCAGAAGATTATTGATAAAACTCTGCTGTAGTTGATGTAAATGTACTCTTAACATGGTAACATGGTGATTATGCTATGACTGAGAAACATTTAAAAAGAGATAAGTTAATGATCTAAAATAGGTTCAGACTGTGGAAATATGACTATTTTTTATATTGAATCCAAATGTTAGTATTAAATCAAGTGTGTCCATCACTATGAGTGGGTCCTATAACATCCTGATTAATTCCTACCTAATCTAGAATGAACACAACTGCTGTTCTTAAGGAGTCTTCCTGATTATCAAAATTAATATTAAAGTCACCAACAATTAATGCTTTGTGTAAAGAAGTAGGTACATCCATGAGGAAATCTGCAAATTCGAGAAAATCAGAGTAGGACTCTGGGGGTCTTTAAATAATAATTCATTAAATTGACTGACCAGATTTGCTTTTGGACGCTAAATATTTTATGTTGGTGTAAAGAACTTGTTTCACATTTGTGTTTAGTTTTTTGTGTCACGTTTAGATTTTTAAATAGATGTGACACTGCCTCCTTTGCCATTTTGGTGGGTGTATGTAACTATAACCAGGAGGACTAGCTTCATTTAATGCTAGATATTCTTCAGTTTAATCCATATTTCTGTCAAACACGTTACATTAAACTCCTGGTTGGTAATACTTGTGTTTATAGTGAGCGCTTTTGACATGAGAGATCTAATATTTAACAATCCTATCTTTAGATTTCATTTAATGTTAATCAAGTTGCTTAAACACTTACTGAGAATTTCTACATTTTGGTTTCGCTAGGGAGACTGAGGTACTTTTTTCAGAATTTACAGGGCATCATGTTCACCAGACACCCCTTCCCTTGTAGGCAAATATACTTACCTGTGTACAGATAATAATAAATCTATATCATGAAATATCTTGCAAACTTTAGCCAACCAGCACCTTTTCTCACCTGTTTTCTAATTCGTCTAATCAAAATATGTTAGAATTAGCACATTTTATCTCAGAGGTCAATAATTTCCCAAAGTTTGCAGACCACGTGTATTCAGGAATTTCTCAGTGTGATAGGCTAGGAAAATTAATAATTGAAAATACATATAAAAAAATGCCAAAATTGATAAAAAAATGCTGTGATTTAAAGAAAGACAAAAACCCACAAATAAACAATAAACTAGTATTTCCTCCATGTGTTTTTGTGATTAAATCATGTCTTTTGGACAATAAAAAAAAATAGTCACAAAAAAAGCAGACAGGACATGTGCACCTTGCGATCTACTTGCTATTACACCATTACAGACATGAAAACATCGTGGCGAATCAGTGCCGTGATGGTCATTCACTCGGTTACAGTATGACAGCAAGGCCACAGAATAAAGCAGAAAACTCATGAGAGAACACTGAACAAACCAACAAACCACACAACCTACAACAACCACAAATGCACACGCACACACACACACACAACACAATATGGCTCAATTAAGAGCCGGAAAACACAATAGAGGCAAAAAACAAAAGCACACCTGGACAGGTGAGCACACACACACACACACACACACACACAATCACAAACATAACTCAGTCAGACACATATAAACAATGTCATCCACCTTTATTTTCCAACAATATAATTTTATTTGAAGACAGTGATTTATTTATTTATTTTTTACAAAAATATCACAAATGATTGACAGCATTGTCCATAGCACTGTCCCGGATACCAACGGCAGTAAATTACAATCAACTATTTGCCACAAATTATATTATTCATTCAAAATGTACAAAGTTTAGCCTGAAATCTTTGAGTCAAAATGGAAAACATACCATTTAATAAATACTTTTGCACTTCAGGGTCTATATGTTTTTTACAGCTTATAAAACTGCAAAATGGAGCTGCTCATACTGTTGCCTAGTTACATTTTATTCCATGTTAATTTTCTAATTCTATGCTGTGTTTAAATGTATAAAGTGGGGAAACTGCAGATGTTTTTAAGAGCAAAGAAATAAAGAACTGTTTAAATACTCTCAGGATGGAAATCTTTTTTTTTTTTTTAAACAGTGAGATTGTCAATCTTCACACATAAAACAATCTGCACTTTACTATTTGGTCTAGTATGAAATTGAATCATGAGATAACTGCAAACAGACGCAGAATAATCAATACTGCTCTGAACCTATAAACTGGAATGCTGACATTTATCTCTGTGTTATAACACTTGAGCGTATCATTACAAATGCTTCCTCTTTTCACTTCCTGCACAAAAAGAAGACATTCTCAATGAGCACTGCAGCTCTTGGAATTTGTATCACAAACTGGTGTGTGGTTTAAAAGTAACAGCAATTTCTCTCTCTCTCTCTCTCTCTCTCTCAAATATATATGTTCTGAAGTGAAAAAAGTACTAGCACCACAAAAATTTATGTTTGGCAGAATAGAGAAAATATTTATGTCTGAAATAATGTTAATTCACTCAGTATAATATTATTCTATTATGTTATGCTGTCAGGCCAAAGCAGCATGGAGATCATGTAAAAGAGTCATGTGTGATAGACGACAAATGTTAACTGTGTTACAGAGTCATGACTGCTGCAGGAAAACACAACAGGCAGATGTGTTATTTGGTTCACTAGGAATGTCATAGTGTGCAAAATTAAAGTGTGCATTAAAGCTGCATAATGTGAGGTTTTGGAAAGCTTTCACCCTTTACTATTTACAACACTAAACTGAATGAGGGAAATTTGCAGACTTCGGCAATTACTGTACTGACCAAAAATCTTTGAATCCAGAAATGCATTCAGCAGTAAAGTCGGGAGTTTGAGTAGCAAATGTGTCAATGTCTAATCATTACTTCTAAACATATACTGCCATCTGGTGACAGAGAAAAACAGAAATAAAAAATCAGCAGTGGAATGTGAAGCTGATTAATAAAACATTAATAAGGTAAGAAATTGTTATAAAGATTATGCTGACATCAAAACACTTTTTTTTTTTTTTTACAATAAAAATAAGGTCTGTGCCACATGTAATAAAAAAAAGTCATTTGTACAAACAAGTGGAGACTCAACATGCTGCAAAACAAACATTCAACGGAGCAGAACTGAAATCAAATGTGCATTTACTGACTCAAACATTTACTGAAACAGAGTGTGTGTATGTGTGTGTGTGTGGTTAGGGGGTTGATGAAATTAAGGTGTTGAGGAAGTGCTTATCACTGTGGTCATGCCTAAAAACTGACACAAAGCCATTTGAGCAAAAATAAAAACTCAGAATAAAGAAAAGGTAAAACAAAACTTGTGAAAAATAATAAAAAAATCCTGTACAGAGCCCATATATTTCCTACAAAACTAATAAAAATAGATCTGACTGTGTTAAAAAGGGTTTCAGGATATAGAATTAAACTGCAATTAATGCATATGAAGGCAAATCCCAATAATAAAAACACATTTTAAGAACTGTCCAAAATATTGCCTTAATCTTTGTAAGACAAGCCGATATAACCAATTACTGATATTTACAAATTAGGTTTTTTCACTTATACAAAACCGTTACTCTTTTATATTTAGGTATACACACCAAATATGTGTTCAAACACTGTAACTAATTTAAATTGGATAACCAGTCGCAGTTTTGGCCCAGAAAACACAAATACTATTCACAGAGCTGATTTCTGTGTAAGTTTTTATGAAATAAGTCTGCTTCGAATGATTGCTGCGTATCAGAATGCTAAATATTGCAGGGTTGCAACGGTCCTTTCACAGAGCTGCATGTGTGTCTGTGTGTCTAGCTGTTTGGGTAGTACTTAGGGAATAAGAAGAGGTCTCTGCAGAGTGAACTGGTGAATTCAGACATCTCTTTGCACCGATGGTATGCTGCACCTGGAGAATGGCCTTCTCTCTCTTTAATTCTGCTATTCACCTACCAAGAATAAACAAAGAGCAAAGTCAAAACAACAAAACAAAAACACGATCAAGCAGTGTTGGATGTTTGCAAAAATCTTTATCCTTAGAAGTTTGTACACTACCACAGAATTATTATTACTGACTCTGATTGTCTCCATTTGTCAACAAATCAATCATTTTTACCACTTCAATTTGCTGTGGTACTTTTTTCTTTTAAAGATGAAAATACTTAGCTTTACACTTAGTTTTTTAAAATGACATCAAGCATGTGCTGTAAAAACAAGACGTCATACAGAGTCAGAGCTGAACATGTCATTCACATTCAGAAACAAAACAGTTGATTTTTTTTCTCCCCCATTACAAACCTGTGTGAAAATACACAGTCCTGTACATAAGTCATTAGCAGACAAAGACATTTTTTATTTTTGTATTCTCTTAAATTTTGTTTGTTTAGTTTAAGTAGTAGGAGATAAACACCATTTTACATTGGTGTATCCTACAGTAATAAAGTATTAAATATTATTATTCAAGTTCATATTAGCATTAGTTGTAATTGTGGATTTGATTATTTTTTAAGTAATCTGTAATATATGTAAAACATGGCAAAAAAATTAACCTTCATGATATAAAGTAATGATGAAAGTATATGGTGGGTGAGAAAATTCACAGGAAACCTGGTTTACTGACTGGAGTCTGGAGTACCTGTTTATGTTTACATGGACCTCTTGTCAGTCATTTTAGAGATAAACTCTAAGTGAATTCAGTAATTGCCAAATAATATGCTTTGGAAAAGATTTAACCATAAACCAAGCAAAACCAGAAAACACACTGTAAAAATGGCTGGAAAGTTTTTCATTTAGTGGCAATCACTTTCGTGACGACGATAACCTCTGATCCACCACAAATAGCTCAGCTAGCTTTCACTCAGCACATGCAAATCTTTGGTGCAAATGAATGCAGAGGTGAATGTGGCTGAATCACTGGCTTAGAGTTTAAGGTTCTGAATTATAGCTCAGATGGTTGTATGTGCAAAATGCCAAAGAATCATAGTTGGGTTCTTCAGCAAGTATTTGTTGTATTCAGATGCACTATTAAAACTGACTTGAGTATTATTCCGTTTGTGGCTCAACATTATAATATTTTTTTATGTTAAAAATATATGTTTTCAAATATATTGTAAAAAAAGACATTGAAAGGTATGTTGTATTACCTGCACTAATATATCAGATAAGTGTGTGTCTCTGGCTTTCTGTCTCATAGCTTTGTTGAGTTCCTGGATGAACCATGAGCCTTTCTTTGTGTTCCTCATTGCAGCTGTGCCTAAGATATAGAGACAAACACAGACACAAAATAATACATCTAGAAGGTATGGGTCCACTCAGTCAGAACACCTCATCCATAAATAAAATGATTAATTCACAGGTGTGTAGTCATATTGAAACTAGATGTTCTGTGAATATACATGAACACAAATAGAACCATGCTCACAAAGAGATAAACAGATACACACTGAAACCTTTAAGAGTAGCAAAACCGCAGATCATGTCAGATCTCTGGGGCAGTTTCACTCGTAGTTCATTGCCCTCGCTCACTCCATTTGTTTGCGTCTGTCTGCCAATATTGTCCTCTCTCCCTGCATCTCTCTGTTCACAAACTGAAGGCTGCATCGCATCATCACCATCTAACTGGTCCACACCACAGTCCATCTCCTCTGAAACAGAACGGTATAAAAATCTGAAAATAGTTCACTGGTGGCTTCATGTTTACAGCAGAATATGTAAGCATAGAACAACTGATTTTACTTTATGGGTGACTCAGTAAGTGCACCAACCTCCTCTACAGGCTTGAATGAAAAACATTTTTGGTTTGTTCTGAAGAAGGGGGCAACGAGAATTATCGAACCTCTCAAACACCCAGTCCAACTGTAATAGAGAAAGAGGTGTGCTCAGTGCTAGGCAAATTAAATAAGCAATTATTAATCACTCTTTACCAGACAGATAATTGTTTTCCACCTGCAGCTAGAAGGACATCTCAGTAACATGTTCTCTGTTTGAATACTGATGCCACTTTTGCTAGAAAAAAGGCCTACCTGCAGCAGCTTTCCATCAACACCATAAATGGAGCCCTCCACTCCATGAGACAGCAAACACACAACACAGCAGTCAGACACAGCGTGCTCTGGCTGCCGTGCGAACTGCTCTATGCAGGTCTGCATGGCCTGAAAGACAAACAGCAACATATTATTAAGGTTTACAATCCATTATAAACCAACAATTAGAAACTCACCCATACCTACAACCTAACCTATAACCTAGCAGATTATAGGCAGACCCTATGTTTGCTTGTAGTGCTAATTTCTGTATAGTTTGCTGAGGTGAAGTGGAATGAGACCTACCTGGAGAGTGAGATCTTTGTGCACGCTTACTGTGAAGTCCAGTTCAGTAAAGAGTCTCCTCAGCACTTCCTCATCTACCTCTCCTCCTCGCCGTATGTCCAGATCGCTTAACTCAGGCTGGAAGTGCACGTTACTCAGCACTAGTGCAAGACCACGCCGACTAGATCTTATTGGGTAGGCCTGAGGAAACAGAAAAGAGAGGAAATATGTGTGAGGCTGGGAGAGACTGGGAGTACTCAGGTGAATGAGTATGAAGTGCACAGTGAAACAGAAAATTCAAGAATTCTGGTAGGTGTGTGTATACCTGTAACCAGAAAGACCAGTAGAACTCTTACCTGTTGGTGTTTTTTGTGGTTGTGCACCTGTGCACAGTACCTGTGTACAGTGGAACAGCACTCAGGTGTTTCTCTATTTGTGTTTGTGTGACAGGTGGGTTGTGTATAATTTATATATTTATAGTTATACACACACATATCTCAAAATTTTCTAGAAAAATTTGCGGGTTCTCATTTGGAACCTAACAGCAAGTTGCAGATTATCTTAAAATTCACGGGCATCCGCAGTGGGACCAAATGTTCAGGAACGTTAGGAATAACATCTTAAACTATGTATTTGATCAAATACTGTAAACTAATACATGTAAACTATTACAAAAGTGACAATGTCTAGATGAATTCACTAAGGCAATGGGGTGGGGTGGGGGGTTCTTAGAAAATAACCCCCATGATTTCTGGGGGACCACTGTGAGATATACCATTATTATACATACATACATACATACATACATACATATATATATATATATATATATATATATATATATACACACACACACACACACACACACACACACACACACACACACACACACACACACACACACACACACACACACACACACACACACACACACACACTGAATATATTGAATGAAACCTGATGTTATCAAGGCGCTTGTACTTTAGGAAAAATAAAAATATATATACTTTAGGGGAAATGAGTGAGTCAGAGAGTTGCAGCAATTTTGAGAAATAAAGATTTAATGCGTGTACAGTCTGAATTGCGAGATAAAAAGTCGAAACTCGGAATTCTGCTTTTTTCTAATCGCAATTCTGACTTTATTTCCCTGAATTGCGAGTTTATATCTCGCAATTCTGACTTTACACACACTCACCAATGTGTCAACCATCTCTAAATTGCAGCAAAAAAAGTCTTGCTGACTCACTCATTCTGCCTAAAGTGTATATTTTTTCTTATTCTACCTAATGTACAAGATGCCTTGATGTCAGGTTTCATTCAATATTTTCAGAATCTCTGAGTTTTCATTCCTTTGTCCCATGAATAATTTTCTAAATGGCATGCCATAATTTTTATATATACATACATATATACATAGACACACACACACACACCCACACACCTGTTCACAGTGAGAGAGGTAGAATTCATGTGTGCAGGGGAGCAAAGCAGTGGTGAAAGGACTGTCAGCATCTAAGGACATCTCCATAGACTCTGAATGGTCAAAACAAAAAAACAAAAAAATAAATATTAATAATAAATGTATCTAAAGTTTGCTACTGTCTAAATAAAAGTGCGTGTTAAAATGGACAGTAACGGTACTTACACTGACTATGTCAAAAAGCAACTGTTGTACTTTTTTTATACAGCATGTTATTGCCAATTACTTTCTTTAATTATATTTAACTATATCACACTCACACACACACACACTTACCCTGGGTGCGAGCTTTTTTAGCAGGCACTGCACACTCCTCAGTTGGAAGTGGAAGTTTATTGTCTGCAAACCTCTGCAAACAAAACACACATTTAGGTCTGATGTAATAGTTAAGCCAGATGCAGTAATCCATTGATTCATTTAATATTGGGCCTCTCATACGAAGCAATTTTTAGTGCATCAACTCCAGAGATTGGCGTTTGGAAACTCACAATTGTTTAAAATATTTTGTCAGCTGGCTCTCTGACTCATTCAGGATCAAAAGGGTCTTGGGGTGTGGCACCATGAGCAAGTTGAGCAAGTGTTTCAGATCTCGCCATTTCAAGAATCAACTTTAACTTCCTACCTACTTAAACATATTTATGCAACTAATTTGACCTAAATTGTGTCCTAAACTGGAAAATTATTATTTCATTCTCTTTGTTAGAATAATTGGGAATTACAGTCACCATGTTTACACCTTATTCAGACTGTCTTTATAAAGCCAGCCTATACCAAAGTATACTTACAGAAGAAAATTACATATATGTCTATATACATTCATAAACTTATATTAAGTTTTATCCATTAAATTCCCATTACTTATTAAGCTTTTTATATGATGTTTAAAAAATAAAATGATTAATTATTATATATAATAATAATTATTATTATATGCTTAAAATAGAACAATTTTAAAATGTTATTAGAATAAAAAAACAAACCAATGCCTTTTCTATTTGAGGTACTGCCTGATGCAAATGTACTGAAATCTTAACTACAGTTTGATTGATTAAAGGCACATACTTCAGCAAACCTGCAAACTAAACTACCACCAAGCAGGTGTGCTATGTAGAGTAAATCACAGTTCATTTTTCAACAATGTGAGTCACTAGCAAAATTAAATAAATAAATAAATAAATATTATTAAATGAAAACAGATTTGACTCGATTTTCGATGTTCAGCTGACAAAAAAAAAAATCTGTTTTAAGCCAATTAAAAATAGTCATCGATAGGCCATTTCAGAGTATACAAGTAATCCACTGAGCATTAAATGGAGTGTGATCGCTTACATTTTCCATGTTGCAGTTTTAATGTTTCACATAATGTCTTCTTGAAATATACAGAAAGGACTTATTTTATCTATTGACCAGCTGTCATGCAACACAAAAAGCTACACGTGTGTATTACCATCACATTCTACATATGTTTTTTAAAACCCAAAATAAACATTACTGTCCACTTCGATCACACTATCTGTCAGACCTTCAGCACCTCAGTGTACTGCACTGAGGTGCTGCACTGCGCTATTCCAGATCGAGTTTTCCAGAATATTTGCATATCAATCTAAAATTTGTTAGAAGCTTTACAGGCCACTAGTAATGGCTGCTTTTGCTTTGATTAGTTGTGAATTATGGTGTCTACATGTCTCACCTTCTGTTCTGTACTTTTCTTAGCAGGTGAGCTGTCCTTTGAGAAAGAGATCTCGCTCTCACTTGAGGTAGGTGAGTTCTGCAACCATATTTGTGCACAATGTTTGTTATAAACACACTCTTACCTTTGAAATGTGTACCATAATGAACAGGTATAAAACTATTTAGGAGTATGCTGTATCCTTTACCACTCTGTCTTTGAACCTAAAGAGCAAGTTGGAGAGGTGCTCCTGCTCGGTCTCTTTAAGAGCTGTGCAGAAGGTGCTGAAAGCTCGGGGGCCACGTTTCGGGAGAAGTGTCAGCAAACGCCAGCTCCTCTTTTGGGATGTTGGATCTGCCTACAAGATTCAATTCAAGGCAAAGTCAAAAACGTTCTACAGAGACTCTTGTACTGTTCCACCATAAATACACTTCTTAGATTAGTGACCACAGATACGTACTGAAAGTATAGTCTGGGATATCTGATGATTTATACAGAAGTTGTTTAAACGTATTTGATTTATTCATACCCTCTATTGAAAACACCTTAACTACAAAAGCTGCAGGTTTCCAAGCCTGATCTGGGAGTACACTTTGCCCTCGACATTTTGTGTTTTCCACAATGTTCAATCAAAAGCCCTTCTAGAGATGATGTGTGTTGGGAACAAGAAAAACTCAAAGAATGTGCAAAGCAGAGTTGGAAACCTGTGGCCAGGGCCATAATACCCAACCACTACCGAATTGGAGATCCTTCTAAATTGCCAGGCAATCAGAGTTGCATCTTTGTGTCATAACTCTTTGCCCCAATCCCACTTAGAGATCAGTCATCTTTTCTTCCCATTAACAGATATTTTGTTGACTGCCATTGTAAAAACTGCTTCACAATACATTACAAAATCCAGTTCAACCTATTTTCCCATGTCCTGCAAATTAATTGCACATGCCTGCAGAAGCTACAACACAAACTCAGGCCTTACCAGAATGGTTTCTGCCATGGCCTCAGTGAGGATGCCTTCAGCCTGTAAATACTGAATGAGCAGCTCATCCACCACCAGTTCTTTACAAAGTGCCACCGAGTTCTTCCTCAGGGTCACCTTGTCGAGCTCCTTCATGCCACAGCCCCCGAGCATGGTGCTGTGGAGTGGATTGGAGTGAAATGTGGTTGAATGACAGATTGACAGAAATCTGAGTCTGTACCAATAAACAAATAGTAATCAGCAACACACACAAAAAGTTTTCATAAATGGTTACATGGCCAGCAATATTATCACAGTAACTAGTTAGCTGTTTAATGATATGATATGATAATATACTCTACACCTTTTGTTATTGTTTAAAACAATATACCTGCTTTGATGCACTGGTTCACTATCTCGATCATCTGTTATTATATACAGCGTGTTAGTATTGATTATACACAATATAAAGTCTTACCGTGTTTTAGTTCACTGGTCCACTTCTAATATTAGAGGAAAATTCCTTTTTTAGGTACACAGTTACACAGATGTGCTGAAAAGCCTCACAAACAGAAATGTCAACTTTTCTTTGGAGCAACTTGAACACCTGAAGTTAGCTAGCAAGCTGTTTCCTTTAGCTGGAAACACACACACACACACACACACACACACACACACACACACACACACACACACACACACAAAACAAACATTTAAAAACACGATAAGATAAACGATTTTTCCCACCTGAAGTATTGCAAGCTAGTTAGCAGTTACTGTATGCATCTAGCTAGAAATAAGCTAAAGGCTAGTCAAAGTTACTAGATAAAGAGAAAAGCATAGCCTTGCTAACGACTCGCCTGCAATCTGTAATAAACACAACGCATTACATTACACCGAGTCACCGCATCTAATGCTGCAGGAGGCTTTCGTGAAGAATCATCAGCATGCACAAAAAGGTTATCTGAGTTTACAGGGGAAAATAGGTTTTAAAAAAATAATTGACAATACAAGCAGTGTCTAGGAGCAACTTCCGCGCCACTGGGCAGCGAATGAGCGTTTTCTTCCCTTCTTCATGCTCTTCAGGTTGAACTGTACTACCCGTGATTACTGCCACATACTGGTGTTACAAAAAACCCAAACCAGAGCAGGGAGTGTTGTGCGAGAACAATAATCAACGAGGGATTGGAGAAACAACAAAGAAGTGTTACCACTGTGAAGCAGTTTTATCTCCCCACTAAATCCATTTGCTCTAGTCTATTGCCAAACATTACAGTTTATCACTTATTAATGATGTCTCAGTTCCAAAATCTTGTCCAATTTTGATAAGCTTGTGTCCCCTGTAGAGATTAGCTTGTGTCCACTGTAATCTCTTATTCATTTGAAGAACGGGCGCTTTTGAGGATAGATTGGATTGTAGTTAATGTCAACAGTCTGCTACATCGACTCAGGACTACTTTTTCGCTTCTGATCATCATCACTGTACCACGCAACATCTTATATCTGCTATAAATGGACATTCGGTGCAACCCAGATAAGGATGGGTTCCCTCTTGAGTCTGGTTCCTCTCAAGGTTTCTTCCTTATGCCATCTCGGGGAGTTTTTTCTTGCCACAGTCGCCACCAGCTCGCTCATCAGGGACGCTGGTAACTGTAACTCATATTATATTAATATATTAATACAAAAAATTTAACATTTTGTTATCTAATGAATGTATTCAGTCTGAACAACCACCACATACATCACAAGCAAAGAAAAAATGATAATGATCAGGTGATCAGAAATGTTTCTGTTTCCAGTCATGTTTACATCACTGACTCCCTCTGTCTCATCCACGTTAACCACAGACTTCTTGTTGCCTTCTGCCTTGCCTTCTGTTAGCTTCGTAAACTAGTCTACGTCTGTGGTGTGTGAGGAAATGATTCACCAGTGGTAGATTGAAAAATCCACGAAATGACACGAAATAGGTTGATGGGCTGAAAATGGTGTGCAATAATAAGAAAAAACATTGATCATGTCACCAAATAGATTCAAACTCAAGTAATGAGCCTGGTTTAAAAATGTAAGAAGTTTAAAGTACAGATATTTGTGTAAAAATGTAGAGTGAAAGTAAAAAGTTGTCAGAAAAATAAATAGTGAAGTAAAGTACTGATACCAGAAAAATCTGCTTAAGTACAGTAATGAAGTAATTGTACTTTCCATCAGTGCTACAGTGTTGCCGTGTTTACTGTCTGTTTGTCTTATGATGTCCTCTTTCTTCTGCAATAAATGCACATGTGCACTTTATGTAGTTAGTTTTGACTTTTGTTAAGTTCTGGGGTCTATGCTCCTTTTTGTGAATTGGGGGAACATTGTCAATTCATCCATTTCATGTCACTTAATCCACAGAACCACTGCTCGAATTGAGTCAAGTCTTATGGGGGGGGTCCACAGTTGTTGGGATGGGGGGGTCCCAAGTTGTTGGGATGGCGGATGGGTCTTTCTGTCAGATTCAGCTATTTACAATGTAACGCAAAACATTGTGTTACAGTGTTTTACAGTGTTTAAGGGCCTGTTTAAGGATCTTTTTTATTAGTTAAAACATCAAAAGGATGGCAAAGTATCAGGCGATGTCAGGGTAAGAACACGTTAATGCGTAACTTTTACACCTTGAACAGACCATAGTGGTCTCTCTGGTTTTGTCTGTGCTTGCCTTCCTGTCTTGGTTGCAGTTGATCTTTCGAGGGCAAACTCAAATATGTACTGGATTTTTGCCACATTCTTTCCGTAAATATAGGCTACTAGCTTCAAATGAGGGTTGCTTTCGTCTGAGCACCCCTACATAACCAGGCCTATTAATAATGAAGAATAAGTCATTTATGTTGAATACAAAACCCCTGACATGAAGAAAACAAATATAGTAGAATGGCAGGAAGTGAAAATTTCATATTTTTCATATCCATTTCATAACTGGCTTCAGGTAGCGGCGCCAAACAAGCGGTAAATGATATCATGCGTATGGCGGTTTTTAGATGTGGGGATGTTTGCATTTTAAAGTCACATTACAACTTTTTAAATAAACATGCATATGTCACACGAAATTTACCATATCCTAACTGCTTAAATTTAATCAGATGTGTAATTCATATATTTTATCTAAAATAATCTCATTATTTTAGTAAAAATATATGAATTACACATCTGATTAAATCCGGAATCCCCCCTCAATTCGAGCACTGCACAGAACTGTCACTCACTCACTCACTCACTCACACTCATTCTGTGCTTTTGCTTTGTCTGACACCATCAAAAGCCACAGTTATAGTCACAGAGATTACACTTTCCCATTCTGATGACTAATATAAATATTAACTGAAGCTCTTGACCTGTATCTGTGAGATATTTTGCATTATGCTGCGTCCACGTGATTGACTGATTGGATAGCTACATTGATTTGTATACAGGTATATAAAGAATAAACTGGAAAATATATATAAATATTACACTCACTGAACACTTTTTTATTTAGGAACTCTATATTAATACTGGGTAAGACCACAATTTGTTTTCAAAATAACCTCAATTCTTTATGGCATGGATTCTACAAGATTTTAGAGATTCAGGTCCATGTCATTATTGAGCACCTTCACACTGTGAATCTCCTGTTCTATAACACATCTTATTCTACAGGTTATTCTAATGAATTCAAATCTGGTGACTGGAAGTAGCCATTACAAGATGGGCTGTAAAAGGCTGATTATGGACAGCAACAACACTCAAATAGTCTGTGACAGTCAAACAATTTTGTATTGTTATTAACAGGCCCAAAGTGTGCCAGGAAAACATTCATCATGCCATTAGACCACGTTTACCAGCATAAGCTGGGGACAAAATGCATAGGTTGGACTGGTGGATTCATGCTGTTGGCCTCAAATTCTATTCTTACCATCAGTGTGCCTCAGCAGAAATTAAAGTTCATGACAGCAGGGTGAATTTTTCCAGTCAAATGTCCAGTTTTGGTGAGCTGACTTCTGCTCCAGCCTTAGCTTTATTGTTTTGACTGTTGTAATCCATCTGCCTCAAAGTTTGACATATTGTGCATGAAGTATGTGTTGTGTGTTGCTTTTCTGCAATTGCTCAATTGTGCAATTGAGTGCTTAACTGTTATTGTGGCCTTTCTGTCAGCTGAAAACACTCCATTCTCCATTGCCTTCTCTCATCAACAAATAGTTTCTTTTCACAGAACTGTTGACTGGCATTTTTTTATTTATTGCAGAGTAACTCTGTAGACTGTAAGTATAGAGTAACTCCATAGACTGTTATGGGTAAAAAAAAAATCCCAAGAGATCATATAAAAACCTTTGGCATCAACGTGTTAATGTCAACTATCAGAAAGAGGAAAAAATGTTTCATGTTTTTCCTCTTTCTGATGGTTGACATTGACACGTCTGACGTTAACATTGCTTGAATGAGTTGGTGTACAAGTGTAGTAATAAAGTGCAATCACTAAGCGTGTGCGTAAGTGAGAGATAGAGAGATAGAGAGAGAGAGATATGGAGCGAGAGAGGGAGAGAACAAGCTGTTATGATTTAGGAGAATGCAATTTGTAAAGCAAATCTTTCAGTTATTCATCAGAATATCAGTGTTCAGCTTATTGTTAAAAAAAAAAAAAAAAGGCTGAGCAGGCTGATCATCAAAAGCTTTATTAATTTTCACCCACTGCCAGCAAAACTAATTTATCCCACGCCATAGAAAGCTCAGTATTTAACATTCTGTTTAGATGAACATTCAGACGTGCCTACAGTTACAAAAATTGTTGTTAAGTGGTACCTTGTGATTTTGACCATAACAATCCTTAGGAGTTTGTATCCTATTGTGAAACACACCTACAGTCTTAGCCAGAGTCCTAGACACCTAGTTTCCAGATTCCTACACACAGACAGAGCCAAAGTTTTAATTTGGAAGCAATTAACAAGTCAATATCCTGGAAATTACTATTTAAACTACAGTATGAGTACATAAGTGGTTAAATCTTCCTTAAAATAACTTTCAAACTAAAAATTAAGTGCAAATAAATTCCTTATTATACAACTTTGGAAGTGCTTTTTTAAAGGTCATATCAGGTTTATATCTCGTTCTATTTCTTTGTGCAAACATTTAAAGTGAAATCTTACTCCACAGAGGAAAAACCCCATCTTATTTAGATATCTATAAAGCTCAATAAAAGGAAAAGAAAATACAACAGAATTAATAATGCTGCAAATATTTGCAATAAGCATATAGGCTTGATTTCTGGAAACACTTTTAATATTCCATCGCAAACATTCTTTCAATTTCAGTCAGTCTTTCAAGCCTTCAAATTATTCCAAGATTAAGCCTTGTCACTTCTATCTTTAGAATGCACATTGCATACAGTATTGGACGATTTTTAACTCTCCATTGGCTCACCAACCGCTCTGACAAAAACTTTGATAATACATAAACAGTAATATTATAAAACGCTGTAACATTTTGAAATCAGTCACTGAGTATGTCACTTCAGCACTGTGGTGTGTTTTCCAGTGTTTTCAATGCAGAAGTAACAGGTAAATCAATAGAATCTATATTTACATCAGCAGAATTGAGGCATTCAAAAAAGACTTGTAGAGCAGTAGCAAAAAAAACAAACAGTTCAATAATATCAACTGGAAGTAATAACTAATAACATTGAACCACTAAGCAAATTCATAAAGATTCAATTTGTAGGCTTCTTTGGGAATAAACTGGATTTGAATGCTAAAGTATGTCTCAAACAAGTCAAAAGTGTCAACCGTTCTGCTGCAATTTTTACAAGGAGAAAGATAAGATTGTGTTGAAGCACAGTATTAATTGCCTAAGAGCAGTACAAGAAATACATAAATGTGGGAAGTGCTTTATTTGAATAACTCAAATATGGAGAAGCCTTCCTGGCCTATGCCTCGCTAAGCCAATGCTCAGCACACTCAGTCACATGCCATGATCACATTGGAAGCAAATGGTCGTCCCTTTCCTCTGGCTCTTCTAACGGCTCAGTAACCACGCCCCTATAAGTGGGTGGTTCCTCTCTGCTGCCACGGGAGCGGCACACAAAGTCACATCCATCCTGTAAAAATACAGAAAGGCATTTAGAAGTAAAATTATTAGAAATAAATACAAAGAGGTATATAAAAAAAAAAAAAGAAAAAAGACAAAAAAACCCCACACCCAACACCTCAAATATAGTAACTTTTTGTAATTACTCAACATTTCATTCATTTGATGAAAAAAGGGCTTTATTTACCCAGGGAGTGTCTAAAGCATCACTGGCTAACAACTGAGCACAAGAAGAGCTCTACTTTTACTGTCTAGCAAATAGTACTACTAGTACTTGAGCAAAATATTATAGTGCATGCCTATTATAGTGTATATTGTTATTATTTCTTTAGGCTCTGTAGCTATTCTGGTTTGGCTGCATTCACCCCAACCCTAACAATACTCTGAGTTACTTTAGTACTGTTCTCCTCTAAACCTTTGATTTGATTGATCTCCAAGATTGCACCACAGATGCCTCGGTGTGGAGCGATTTTTAATTTTAAGCTATTTTTGTTTATATTTTGAGATAATCAGTAGCTGTACTTATAGAAGACACTGTAAATGACATTCTGGAATCAATAAATGAGGAAAAAGTAGGATGTTGGGGAAAATAATAAATGAACATTCTGTGTATAGCTGTGATGTAAATAGTTGGCGGTTTTAAAATAATTCCATAATCATGAATTCATCAACAAAACAAATAAAAGGAGTGAGAAGGAGGAGGGACTTACAGCTGATAAATTGCCTATTTCTGACCAAAAGCCGGTGTTTGGAAATTGTTCAACTCCTTTTGCTCCAACAACCAATCGTTGGTAGAGAAATCCACTGATGAGGTAGACAGCCAAGGAGGAGATGCATCTAAATAATAATAATAATAATAATAATAAACATATTATTGTTTTCAAGTATAATTCTATATTAGTGTTTTGTGCAATTCCAGTCTAAATCTATGCTGCAGCTGGTTTGATAATGATTGCTATACTCACACCATGAGAAGTATGGATCCAGTGCTGAGTTTGGATTCAATCTTAGGACACACAGCGCTGGAGTCCATCTCGAACAAGTAAAAGCAGTCAGTGTCCCGCTCTCTGTCCTCCAGAATCACTGACAGCTGTCCCTAAAGAAGTGGAAAAAAGGCATGTGCACAGTAGGAGTTGAAACTGAATAATTAATCAGTTACAGAGCCAATTATAAAGGAAAAGTTTACAGCTAGATTTTGTGTCCTGCTGTAGGTGGATGTGGTTTTAAAATGTAAGCCCTCGCACTTTATCATGGGTGAGTGGGACTTAGCATATTTTAATGTGGTTGGACATTTCTTCTTCAAATTTTCAGAAAGGGCAGGAACTAAAAAAAAAAAAAAGGATGTAACTAATGATAAAGAAGTAGTAAAGTCAAGCGGTGAGCTCACTGCAGCCTTAGATCTGTCACAGGAAATCATGATCATGGCTTTCCTTGACTCCTGTGTGCAATGCTCATGATAACGATCTCCACCCAGGTAGATCAGCATTATCCAGTCACCTGTGAAGAAAAGACAAACAAACAAATAAATTAATTAATAAAATGTATAATTACTTTAGGCAGCTACATACATGTTTACTGATCTAATCATGTAGACAAGGAAATATTTCTTTGTTGGCATTAGTATTTCCGAAATGAATTTTGGATATTAATAAGGTGTGCATCTAATTGAGCTTTCATATTTGCAGATCAATAATTGCAGTATATTAGGAATTAAACAGCACTAAACCCGCATTTGTCATGTTTTTGCGTGCATGTGTTGAACACATTTTTTAACGTACTTCCTTTAACAGCCTGTGTTGAATTGTACCTCCCGATGAACACTTTCTTGTCGTCCGAGCTCTTCTGCACCACTCCTGCACCTTTCACCCCATCAGCATCCCCACACACCTGGAACACGTACGTGTACTTATCCTTTCCCACTTCGGTTTCAACAGAAAAACTATCAGAAAAGAAGTAGAAAAGCATTGCACTTTTGTTGCAGATCTCCTGGATAAGGATACATTTGTGTGAAGCAAGCGTGGCAGCAAACATCTGCTTACTTCTGATTGGTGAGTGGCTCCAGGACTTTGAGCACATCTCTCTCAGATTGGTTCTCATGGGCTAACTTGCACTTCTGTGTGTTGTCGCTTGTTAGTGCTTCAGTGGCCATTAGTACAAGAAAAGCCAGCAATCTCAAATACAAAGGCTGGGCCATACCTGAAACCTGCACAGAGGTGCATTATATAGTTATTATAACACAGTGTGGCTTTCTAAAGACAAAGCCAGTCACGAGATTTGACCATCTAAGATAAAGACATGGAGTAAAAGTATCAAGCAAACAAAAGTCTACATTATAGATCAGACATGTGTTTAAGTATTGGGCTGGAGCACATGGAGGACAGAGAAGGGATCAGTCCATCATTGTTTACATCTATTGTCAAAAGGACAAAATGAGGTAGACAAGAAATCATAATGAATGTTCATGAAAAATCTCATTACTAAAAAAAAGCTAAAACAAAAGCAGATAACCATCAGGAGGAAGAACATACCTTGACAGTTATCCAAGCTGTTGTATGAGACACGATGGAGCAATATGAAAGTAAACTAGCCAAAGCTGGTCAGGTGACTTGGGGTAGCTAGCAAGTTTCTGCTACCCGGATTAACAAGCTTGTTCCAAAACAAGTAGATTTTACAGCAATAAAACAGGTGCACACGTCCACGAGCGAGCGTTAAAGCAACAGATCACGGATATAAATTATGGTCACTGTTACACATCGGTTTGCACTTGGTAGCTAACGAAAAGTCTCACCATTCCGTTTATCGCCCCTGAACGCGGAAGTGAAACTGGACCACTGGACCACGTGACTGCACAAGACGCGGAACCTGGCGTTGTCCATGGGAGGTTGAGTTTCACTGAATTCACGTCGCACGTATTGGAAGTGTTTGGATGTTGGTGGTTGCTGCGCACTTTGTGAAAGATGAACTTTGAACTTGCTCAACTAAACCTGCTATGGCTAATTCAGTAGATGTGAACTGTTAGTTTTCTAATTTGTTTATCTGTAATGGGAAATAAACACAAGGAGCATGTCAATTAAAACCAGTTTTACACATGCTGGTTATACACGTGGTAGAAAACCTAATATTTAATACCATTTCCATATCATAAAAAAAAAAAAAACCAACACCCTTTCACTCATGTTTTGTTTCATCATGAGTAGATACTGTATGAATATTATAGTAGATTATAAACTTCTGGAAGGCTCATTTTTGTATACAGCTATTCTTATTAATTACCTGTTTTATGCCCTAAAAATATGGGGTTTGACTAATGAGTTATCACACAAGATTAGCAAATTTACTTTTACTTTTTTTTAGATTACTCAAATACACAAATACACTGCTGAATTTCAGCACAGGGATCTCCATTTAGTCAAAAATGATCCGTTCTGATGTGCATCGTGATCTTTTGTAATACTTATTTAGCATTCATTTTTATGCTGTACCAGGTCTAGTTTCTGTTTCCACCATAAATACAGTGCAGTGTTACAATCTTAATCTCAGCAACATTAAGATTAATGTCCTATCAACACCCATTGTAGAAATTTAAATGCACATCAGTCACACCCATTTATTTGACCTGGCTGCCATCTGTGATCTGTCCTTACAGTTTATGAATACAATGGGAACAGTAGGTTTACCAGATTACTTTGGCCTTGTTTGACTTCGTTCAGGGATCCAAAGGTGCATGTCATCAGTAGACAGATTCACTTATCAGCTTCGGACCTTTGAGCTGGATACATGATTGATCTGGATTTCAAGTGAAAAGATTGAGCGTATTTCAAAAATCATCTTAATGAATGCAATTATAAAATTGCATCATTCACTATAGTCTTTTTTCCTCTTTCTGGTTTTGTAGTGTGAAATGTAATTGCTTTATGAAAGACTTGCCCCTGTTTATCTGCCTTTAGTGTGGGCAGTAACTTTTAATATTGTATTTTTCTCAAGTCATCTTACACACTTTCAATGTTTCCAGTTTCTACTTTCTCCCTTCCCCCTCACCTTTTACCTGTTTATACCTGCCTCAGCATGGAGACACACCCAACACCTCTCATCTTACCAATCACAGTGCAGCAGAGACACACTTAAAAAGTCCACTTCCTGTTTCTGTGTAAGAAAAGAGTCTTATCGAGACTTGGGAGGAAAGGTGATATGTCTTGGACTATAGTTGGGCAGCTGTTTTAGTTACACTGGATTGCTAGACAGTTTGAAGGAGTTTCGGAACACCTTACCCTGGACAGAGACGTGTGTTCCTGTATTCCTTATGTCCAAGTGACAGAGAAAGTGAGAAGGAAAAGGAGGGAGGATCCATGTCTCTCTGTTCAGGCTTGTTTGGGAATTTGAGTAGGGAGGAGGGGAAGGAACCCTGAGAGAGTGGAACGCGGAGAGTTAGTCCTGTAAACATTTGGAGCTTATGTTTTAGAAGAACAGAATGATTTAAAAAGACGTAGGTCAATCAAGAGTATCAGTAAAACATTTATCTCACTCTCCACACTGATCCACTCAGTGAGCAGGCGCAAGTATGTGGAACTTGTGTGTTGCGCAATTCCTTTTAGTTCTACAGTGAGAGTGAGAGAAGAACGCTGTCTTCTCCAGGGACACTGCTCAGGTGAGATTTATGTGAAAAGTCTTTAACATTCTCCCTTTCTTGTGTTCTAAAATTGACAATGCTGTGATTTCCTCAAGAATTCAGTAAATGACTTAGTTTGACTGAAGTTTGCAGTGCTTTTGGTATATGAGCTGTGATTTATTCATAATGTTGTCAGCCATGTTAAAATTTTCATGGTTGTAGACTGTTTTCATTGGCATTGCTTTTGTTAGTTTAATGAAAGTAAAATCATTAGTTGTTTATATTGATTTAAAATGGAATGTATACATTTTTATAAAAAAAGAAAAAAAATTAATTGCAGTCCTTACAAAGTGATTACAAAGTACTTACAATTGTGCTAAAAGTAAAAAATATGTTATAATGCCGATTTCTTTCGGATGTTGTACTGATGTTTTCATGACTGCATAATTATCCAAAGAATTCTAAAGCTTGTTATGCAATGTAGACATTCTGATATAGTTCAGTTTCAGAATTATACACCAGTATATTTACAACAATTCTGCTCTTGTATATTAGCCTAGAAAACATTCATCATAAAAAAATATCATGTTCATGTGCCTGTTTTGTTATTTGGCGTCTGGTACCTCCTTTTCTAAAAAACTTGCATAGCAGACAAATCAACATACAACAATAAATAAACGGTGAATGTCAGTAAATATAATTATCCCTGACAGGTTGTCTAAATTATGTTGCCATGGGAACCAAACGCACAAATCGGACCATCGAGGAGTCTTTACAACTGCCACGCAGCCCAGCTACT
This sequence comes from Silurus meridionalis, assembly GCF_014805685.1. Taxonomy (NCBI): domain Eukaryota; kingdom Metazoa; phylum Chordata; class Actinopteri; order Siluriformes; family Siluridae; genus Silurus; species Silurus meridionalis. The sequence continues at coordinate 19,980,757 of NC_060887.1, forward strand.
CCTGACAGGGACAATCAATCTAATGAGTGGATAAGTCGCGAGGCCAGACAACAAGCTGGTCCAAAAATTCAAGTTGAACGAGAGAGAGCAAGGGCAGAACAGAGAGCTAGAGAGATGGACAGATGGGACAGAGCAATAGAGGGAAGGAGGGATTTGGAGCAAGACCAAAGACAAAGGGAAAGATTTGCTCAATTGAAAGGTAGACTAGAGGAGATAGACTTGAGAGTAAAGGATAGAAGGAGAGAGAAAGCCAGATACACAAATGGAAGAACCACCTTTATTGAACATCATGAAGAGGACAGAGAAAGAGAGAAAGGAGACACTTTTCCCAGGACAATGAGACCAAGTAATGAAAGAGAAGGAAGAACGAGACATTCTCTTGATCAGAGTTATGAACTGATAGAGAGAGGCAAAATTGGAAGTTCGAGGGAAATAGACATGATTGAAATTGAAAGAGAGAGAGAAAGAGAACGAGCTAAGAAAAAAGATAAAGATACCCAGCGATACAGAGAAATGGAAAGGCAGAGAGAGAATGAGCGAAGAATATTAAGAGAAGAGATGAAAAGGAATGCAGAAAGACAATTAGAGAAGGAGGATTTGGACAGACTACGATGGGACCCCAGTAAAAGGGGGAGAAGAGAAGAGAGATACAGAGATGTCAGTGAAAGTGACCAGCAGGTCTTAAGAAGGCGAGAAAAAGACCAAGCTCGAAACAGACCCAGAGACAGAGAAGACCGGTATTATTCTCCACAAACAAGGAGAATTAAAGTGGGAGAGAGAGAGAACTTTTCAGACAGAGATGAGAGAGATGAAAGAAGGAAGGCAGTGCAGAAAGAGAGACACAGATACACAAAAAGTGATGGAGAGACGAATGCTGAAAAAAACAGGGAGGTACCAAAACAAGAGGATGCTGTGGCTGTTAGACTAGATGCTAGAAGTGAGGTAGATAAGGAAAAAGACAGAACCAGAGACAAACTGAGAGAAAGAGAACGGCGTAGAGAGGTGGAGAAGCAGAGGGAAAGAGACAGAAGAAAGGAGAAAGAAACAGTTCTCCGATCTAACAGGGGAGAGCTGAATGAAGAATCTGTGATGAAAAGGTACAGAGAGAGAGAGATAAGAGAGAGGGGTTCGGGCACAGACGATAGAAGACCTGATGGACAAAGAGATCGATTAAAGGGCAATGAAGACAGAAGAAGAGAGAAAGAATTAAATGAAAGAATGTGGAGAGAGCATGACAGAGAGAGAACACGCATACCTCCTGCAGAGAGAGAGAAGGACGTGTATGTGGAAAGGGCAGACAGGCAGAGACAAAACTGTTATGAGGAAGAAGTGACAGGAAGAATTAGGCAAACACAGAGGGAGACAGACAGAAAGGAAGCCCCAAGCATGAGAGAGCGGATACCAGGAAGTGATGTAGAGGCAGACCACTGGAGGAGAAAAAAAATAGATTACTTTGAAGAGAAAGAGAGAAAGCATGCTTCTGCGGGTGATAGGGAGAAAAAAAGAAGCGAGGAAGGAACGGATGCGGCATGGGGGCTAAGGAAAGAAGAGGTAAGAGAAGGCACTGAAAAAGAGGAAACAGAGATGGAGAGAGAAAAAGAACAAGAAATATCGGAGGGCAAAAAGAGACAGCACAGGAAAATGTGGCTTGAGCCTCGGCAGAAGAAGGAAGAAGAATTCAAAGAAAGAGAGCAAGCCAGGGAGAGATATGCACAGCGATACAAAGAGCACAAAACTTCAAGAGGTGAGGAAGAAATATCCACTGAAAGTAAAAATGGAGGAGAAACAATATTGTTGGATAGTAAGGATGTGGATAATGAGAATTTGGATGAAAGGATAGTAAGTGATGAGACGGTGTTTGATAATGAACCATGCATAGATATCTTGCAAACAGAGGCAGAAAATATGGATGAAATCCTGGAGGAGAGTGACAGAGAGGAAGAACAAGGGAGTGATAGATATGTTAATTCTGAGGGTGAAGAAGAAAATGAGGGAGTTTGGGAAGATTTGAGGGACAAAGTGACGTCAGGAGATGATGGTTTTGTGACAGTTTCCAGTGGTGCTGAAGAGGAGGATGAGAGTTATGAGGATTGCACAGAATTCTGGGATGATTCGGATAGAGAAGGTCTAGCCAGGCAATTACCCAGACGCCCCCATTTAAGGGAGCAAGAGATTGAAGCCAAAATGACCAAAGAGAGAAGTGACCACACAGTCACTGTCTTTTGTGTGGTTGGTCAAACTCTTCCTAGGTCAGGATCCATCCAAAACCCACTCTTGGATCACATGGAGCAGGAGGAGACGAGTCAGAACTCATCTTTGGAAATGGGTGGTGTTGCTGGTGATCAGGATGAAGCACCAAGCAGAGACACAGAGGCCAAAGGCACGAGCGCAGACCTCAGTTTGCCCGAGGAGGACATGTCTATCAGCTATGAGACTAAATCCGATAATGCAGAATCTGATCAAATGGCCAAGGAAGTTATCCCATCAGAGGACTTAGTAATTTCTGGGGATGTAATTGCAGAAAAAGACACTGAACCATACCCAGCAGAATCTATTGAGACATTGACCAAAATAGAGGATCATTGGAATACTCAGGTGAAAATGACAGATGGAGAAAACCAAGTGGAAGGACAAAATGAAATGGAAAGTAGTTGCCATTTAGAGGTGACAGAGAATACAGAGAACAGTAAGCGCTTCTCTGCTGCTCCACATGTCAAATGGGCTAAGAATGTGCTCAGCGAGATCTTGGGTTCTACTGAAGACGGGACCAATATTGTATTTCAGCCAAGCACACCTTATGAGCAGGTAGGTGAAGGAACTCCAGCTGAGATGGAAAGTCAAGAAGAATCACCTCTCTATGGCATCGTCCAGAAACCTCGCAGACACAGCCATGAGAGAAAACACATCGACCATGAGTTACTGCATTTCACACAAGAGGACATGAAGATAGATATAGTGGTAGAAAATGTTCTTTTACAGGTAGAGGCACAGTCAGAAGGTGAAGAAGAACTGGATCAACTGTCCGTCAGTCCGGACCTACATAGTCTCTCCTCTGATAATGAGACAGATAAGGAGGGAAACAGTAAGAAGGAGAAGAAACAAAAGAAAAAACCAAGGTGGAAAATTCTAGGCTCTAGCAGCTTCAGAGACTTGGGGCACGAAGTATGGGGAAGGAGGCCTGGGATTCGAAGGACAGTGCAGAAAACGAATCAAGAGGAGGAGGAGGGAGAAGGAGTTGGAAGGGACCGCAGAACCAGAATCTTCACAACAGGTGAGACAAGGCTGAATGTACAATGGTCTTTTGAATAAGTTTTACAAGTGTGCAGCAAAGATTCTTACATGGTTAAAAACAAAAACATGGTTAAAAACAATATGGACACTTTTAAACATGTTGTATTACACTATGACACATTTTGTTTAAGGCAAAATTCTCTTGTAAAGAAATATATATATATATATATATATATATATATATATATATATATATATATATATATATATATATACACATTTTTTGCTAGCTTTTATATTTATATCAGATCAAGCAAGTATAGGAAAACAATAGAATAAAGCACAGAACACCAACAAATAATATGCTCTTAAAATTTAAATAACACCATTTTCAGCATCTGATACTTTGCCCCAACTGAAACTTTTGCAGACACCAGTAGAAGTCACTAAACTTATCTGAGAGTCCTATTTTGTAAAAGAGCAATTTTATGTTTAGGATACATAAAAACATGCATTACCAATAGGCTGCCATGATAATTTTAGGATCATCATAATAGATTTCACAAAGAAAAAGGTTTAACACGTCGCTTTTGATGTGAGTTATTCATATACCTTTGAGCACCACATTTCAGGCACATTGCAGGTACTCTCCTTCTGTGAAATTGGACTTTTAATACTGAGTCTCAGGAATGTATAGTTTTGTTTGTTGACACTGTCTTCAAGTTGACTCACAGTGTAGATAGTCTAAACCTGAAGACAATGTAAGTGCATTGCATTCAGATCTGAGAGCTCTAAGACAGTTTAGGTGTCACACATATGTCAGTTTGCTGCCTTGTTTTAATATTGTAGTCTTGGACAAATCATCTCATTTGAAGCAATATTTACTGAACCCATGTTGCAGTGGTTTGTTAAATACAATTGATAGTAGTACCTTTATTGACTCTGATAATACTGTAGAATGTCTTGTACTAAATTGTGCCTTTTTTTTTTTTTTCGTGCAGAGGATGAATATGATGATCTGAGTAGCACATGGAGTGAATTAGATCTGAGGCAAGTAAACCTTCTGCAGTACATAAGTGACCTAAATAAAATTGGATGGAAAATTAGTTAATCTTAGTAATAATAAGAGATTTGTTTTTTTTAAATTTCTTTTACATTTGTACATAGGCCTGGCTCTTATTTTATAATGCACACTTTTTTTCTCTCTTGCAGGAGTATTAAAGAAACACTTAGCAGGTCAAAAATGAGGAAGTCAAAATATTACAGTAAGTTTGTTTACTTTTGCCTATAGTAAACAGTTTTTGCTTAATCAATGTATGTCACATGCACACAGCTTCGTGTCCTAATTTGAGAGAGGGTTTTAGAAAAAGTAGTAAGCCAGAGCAAAATGGTGTGAAGTAATACGAAGTGCTTTCTGATGCAATTCAATCGGAAAAAGTGAACAGACTTGCATGACGTACATTTGGTAGGAGTGTCCCATATTTTGGCTGCGTCAAGTCGTATCTTCTGTATTTTTTTATGTGCCTCCCGACCTTTTAAACCTTTAAGAACTGATCTGTCACTTTTCATCAGAGCTAGGATAGGTCATCTTTCTGAATTCCACTGAACTGTGGATAGTTGCAGACTTCCACTTCCTATTATATTATTATTGTGCAATAGATTTACGCTGTTTTACATGGAAATGTAAAGGAGTATAGAAGGTTAAATGTTAATTTCACATTTTACTATAAGCAGTTCCTGTTAATCTAATGCCAGAGTGCCATTATCAGCTAAGCAAAGATGTTTTAACATGCATATTAAACACAACACATTTTTATGACTGCATTCTTCTGTGCAGATAACCTGAGGTAAACTTTGACTAATTTGCCAGATATGTACATACCCCTCAAGGCCCTGGCAATCTATACCTGTTTCCATAACCAAAGCAAAGAATGAATATATATATTTAAAAAGCAGCTTTCCCAACAAAATCTAATTATTATTTTATATTTAGTTATTGAAAAGAAGTATTTGAGTAGCATACTAGTACTTGTTTCTCTTCCCTTGGTATGGGCAGGTTTGTGCATGTAAACCTGCATGACAGCTGTTGAGTTGCATTTGAATTTTAACTGGTCTGTGTAGAACTCATTATTTCTAGGCAGTAGTATTGCCTGAACATGTTGCATCATTGAGTGTGTTTTATATCAGTACTCAGTCATTTTGTTATAAAATGTCCAATAACCGAAGAGCCTTTAATGGTTGTTTTATTTGTATACTGAAACAAGGTTTTACGTCTTTGTGTCTCTCTCAGATTCCCAGTTGTATCAGCAGTACAGCGAGGTGGTCCAGAACAGGGAACTCATTCATCAGTCTCATTCTGATGCTAGCTCTGTTTTTGGGGATGCTCAGGCTTTTTCAGGATCCTCATCTCCGTCGCATTCTCCTACTTTTGCTCGCCGGCCCCTCCCACCTCTTCCGCCCGTGCCTCACCCTTATTCTGTATCCCACACCAACTCTGTCTCCAGTGGGAGTGTGTCATTGGCCATACCTCATGACACAAATCAGAGGCCCCCATCACCTCGGCTGTCCAGGTCGCTCACCACCTCGCCCATGCTGTGGCAAGACCTGCCCGGAGTAATAAATAACCCTGAGCTCAAAAATCTTAGCAAGGATGAGAGACGCCTACAGGAGGTACCGTGCTGCTTCAGTCCAAACGCAAAGCTGAATTGGAAATTTTTCCAGGTTTATAAAGCACCCATTTTATCCACTGTCTGTTGTAGGTCAGATTTGAAGTGGTGACATCTGAGTCATCGTATTGTAGCAGTCTGGAAATTGTAGTGGAGCATTTTGTTAAGTGCAAACAGCTCAACATCCTCTTGACCTCACAAGACAAAAACTGGCTTTTTTCCAAGCTAAGTGATGTCAGAACCATCAGTCATAGGTAAGAATAAGCATTACTATGGCAGAGTTGCTCAAGGTTCAGCATGCACTACTAGATAAACATTGTTTTTTTGTAAGCAAATATGTTATTAAATCTGTCTCTGAAAGCATATGTAGAATTTTATACAATTTCAAAATAAAATTTAAATACTAGCTTAAAGCATATACAATTCTTTTCAACTTTATAACTATATATATTTTACATTTATACTTTGATGTAAAATACTGGTTTAAAAAATATTTAATGTCATGTAAAAATTAATTTGTAACTTATTTTTGCAATAAACAATCAGACAAACAAGCAGATAAATAATAATTATAAAATTATTCTAAATTATTCACAAAATGGAAAGCTTTAAAACAAGGACATCTAAGAACTTTAATTAAAACCTACAGCTATCACACTCTAACAATGTCTTAGGGGGGATAAAGAAGACATGGCATATTGTTACCCTGAAAAACTGTTCTTATGTAGTTTTATCCAACCCTCTATCATTTAAGAAATATAGAAAAAAGGATCTGCCTTCTATCACCCCTCCGTGAAAGGCAAATAGGGAATACTTTTTCCTTTTTTTAAGTGGGAGTTAGGTGGGAGCCTCCCACCTATGAGAGGATAGCATTAGGACTTCAGAATTTAGAGTACTGATGTACTGTAACACTGACATCCTCAAAAGTAAACACATTTGTTCTCTACAAGATTTTGCTCTTTGTTTTGTATGAATCTATTCTCTGTTCTAATCTGTACATTTATTGTATTATGCAGCTTCTTCTCCCAGCTGGAGGAAAGAGTAGAGAGTGACATAATGCACTTTACCGTGTGTGACATCATCATCAAACACTGTGCACAATTCCGAGCAGTCTATGTACCCTACCTCACCAACCAGTCATACCAAGACAAGACGTATCAAAGATTAATGTGAGCTTAATTTATGTACATATTTTAGATAAATACCTAAATGGGTGTGGCAGTCTGGGAGACTGTTCAGATGTTCAAAGAAAACCTGTTCGATATTGGTGTGTCTGAATTTTGGCAAACAGCCAAAAAAACCTGCAAATCAGTGTTTTTTGTATTCTAAATGTGTGTGACAGAACTGGGAGATTGTTTCGATATCTGGGAAAACCTGTTAGATTTTGGTGTGTCTGAATTCTGGATAACAGCCAAAAAAACCCCAAAATCATTATTTACAGCCTATAACATACTATGACGCCTCAACTATAAGAAATTATATGTCTACAAAATAAAATGGAAGTGCTTCATTATTTTTTTCAATATATTCTTTATAGATTTTTGCAAATACCACATCAGGTCAGAAGCCACACCATACTGTACATGAACACTAAGGACAATCACACTAAATCACTTTAATTTGTACTGTAAATATCTGCCATACGCATCCATCCCTGTCTAGATTCATGTATATACATACATTTTCTATAGTTTATACTTTTTTTTATTTTATCTACTTTATTTTTTATCCTTAATTCTATTCCTGTTGGACAGTCATACAAAGCATTTTACTGCATGTGAAACACGATAGTGAGGGTTTTTAAAAATCGGCTGTGGAAATGTCCTGGATGCACAGTAGAATCATTAAATGCTGTGGTTGACTGTAGTATAAAGTAATTCAAAGGGGTTTCCCCAGCTACCACACAAATAACAAATGTAACACTGTTGTGTGTTTTTAAAATCTCAAATTCTAAATCCCCCATTCTTTATTACCCAATGGTTCCTTTTACAGGAATGAGAATGCTGGATTTCGCCACATAGTAGAAAAGTTGGAGCAAAGCCCAAAGTGCCAGAGACTTCCTTTTCGCTCCTTTCTCATCCTCCCATTCCAGAGAATAACTCGGCTTAAACTGCTAGTACAGGTACTCTTTAATCTCTCTAACATCTAAGTCTAACATTCCAAGTGTGATTTTTCCATGTTATCACCTGTCTTATCTTGGTTTTCTAAGACATGGCTCACTGCAATTGCCTGACATAATAAAACTATTCCTACAGAGGACAACTAAACTGAGTTTAGAAATGAGCTGTATAAACCTATGTCAGGATAAATAATTGGATCAATAGAAATAAGTTAAACATCTTTCTTTTATACCACCACCATTTCCAAGATGTTTAAACCTTGTCATGAAATATTACAATGCTGTCTGTAAATCATGAAGAAATATATATGGGCTGTTTAGATTTACCATTGGAAAGATTTGAGTAAAGTGCCTGTCACACTCGCATCAATACCACAGACATCCTAACAATTTTACTGTTGTACTGTTTTATCTTTTTTTTTTTTGGAGTTGACTGATAATTTAATTTGTTGAATGCACAGAAGATTTTATTAAAACCGAAATAAAAATGTATGCATTCTAGTACTAGACTTTAAGGTTTTTTTTTAGACTTTGGGTTAATTTCTTACTTTGTGTTAGGTGTCAGATTTGAAGGTAACAAATTCTGCCAGATGTAATTGTTTAACCCTCTATCCAAAGTCTACTTTTGAAGTGACATTATTTTACCTTTTCGGTAATATTTTATTCCGCTTTCTTTCCTACATCTTGATGTCCTGTAGAATATTGTAAAGAGAACAGATCCAAAGACACCAGATGAGGCACAAGCAATTAAAGCCATGAAACTACTGGAGAAGGTAAACACACACACACACACACATGCACACACACACACACACACACACACACACACACACAAAATTGGTGGGGTTAATCAGTTATTCTTAAACTCCCTTACAGATGATCCAAGACAGTAATGACAGTATATCTCAGATGAACAACATTGAATCACTGGTGTCTCTCAATGCAAAGGTGGACTTTGAATGCAGGGTGAGTGTGAGCCTCTCGTGTTGCATTTATATATAACGGCAAGTTTATACTGTGACCTGACAGTAGAGATAATTAGCTGGCAAAAGATTTTTAAAAACTGCACTGTGTGCACATAATCTACAAAACATTTATATATTTTTTTAATTCCTTGCAGAAAAAGTGGTACCCTGAGCAATAAACTAAGTAAATTATAAGTATATCAATTCCAATGCATGCCCTTAATAATTCATTGTTTGTCAAATGTATGTGTGCATGTGTGTTTTAGACTTTACCACTGATCAGTCAGTCACGAAGGCTGGTGAAAGAGGGTCAACTGACAGAGCTGAGGGACTTAATGTTAAAGGAGAAAGAAAGAACTGCCTACATACATCTCTTCAATGACTACTTGCTTCTCTCATTACCCAAAGAGTAAGTTTTTAAAATTGTCTTGACTTTAAAATTGACTGTTTTTGAGATAGAGTGCATCCGGAAAAGTCTTACAGAGCTTCACTTTTTTCCACATTTTGTTATGTTACAGCCTTATTCCAAAATGGATTAATTTCAACAATTTCCTCAAAATTCTACAAACAGTAACCAATAATGACAACGTGAATGTGTGTTTGAAATCTTTGCAAATTAACTATAAATTAAAAACGAAAAAAATCATGTAAATAAGTATTCACAGCTTTTGCTCAATACTTTGTTAAAGCAACTTACAGCCTCAAGTCGTTTTGAGTTTGATGCTACAAGCTTGGGACACCTTTTTTTGGGCAGTTTCTCTTATTCTTCTTTGCAGAACCTCTCAAACTCCATCAGGTTGGATGGGGAGCATCTGTGCACAGCCATTTTTAGATCCCTCTAGAGATGTTCGGGTTTAAGTCTGGGCTCTGGCTGGGCCACTCCTTTGTTATTTTTAGCTGTGTGCTTGGGATCGTTGTCCTGTTGTAAGATAAACCATTGCCCCAGTCTGAGGACCAGAGCGCTCTGGAGCAGGTTTTCATTAAGGATGTCTGTGTACATTGCTGCATTCATCTTTCCCTTGATCCTGATTAATCTCCCAGTTCCTGCGAAAAACAGGATTGGACAGATGATTGGTCAGATGATGAGCGATTGCTCAGTTTGCCCGGGCGGCTCTGCTCTAGGAAGAGTCCTGGTGGTTCCAAACTTATTCCATTTATGAATGATGGAGGCCACTGTGCTCATTGGGACTTTCAATGCTACCCCAGATCTGTACCTGAAATGAAATTTACCCCAGATCTGTACCTCGACACAATCCTGTCTCGGAGGTCTACAGTACCCTACAGGAATTCCTTTGTACATGTGATTTTTGTTTCATTTTGTTTATGTTCAAGAATCATTATGTCATTATGGGGTATTTTTTGTAAAATTTTAAGGAATATAAATAATTAATTTAATCCATTTCGGAATAAGGCTCTAACATAACAAAAAATAACAAAAAAGTGAACCGCTGTGAATACTTTCCGGATGCACTGTATCACATACACCGACCAGGCATAACATTATGACTTATAACTTTATGACCGGTGAGTGAATAACACTGATTATCTCTTCATCATGGCACCTGTTAGTGGGTGGAATATATTAGGCAGCAAATAAACATTTTGTCTTAAAAGTTGTAAGAAGCAGGAAAACTTGGTAAGCGTAAGGATTTGAGTGAGCAAGGGCCAAATTGTGATGTCTAGACGATGTCTAGACGGTTCAGAGCATTTCCAAAACTGCAGCTCTTGTGGGATGTTTCCAGTCTGTAGTGCTCAGTATCTATCAAACGTAGTCCAAGGAGGAACAGTGGTGAACCGGTGACAGGGTCATGTGCGGCCGAGACTCATGATACACGTGATGCATGTGGGGAGCGAAGGCTGATTTGAGCTCCTGTAGCTCAAAATTGCTGAAGAAGTTAATGCTGTTTTATGCTTGAAGGGGTCCGAATTGTTTTGACAGCAAAAGGGGACCAGCACAATATTAGGCAGGTGATCATAATGTTATGCCTGATCGGTGTAAATCAAACACTTCAGCTTATACACATTGCAGAACACATTGCCGAATTGACACACACTCGTTAACTAGTAATATAACAGCATATCTTCTGTTTTTGTAGAGGTGGTCGGTTTACAGTGATTGATCACGCTCCTGTATCAGAACTGAAAGCCGAGAACTGCAGAATCAAGCTACATTCCCTACAGAAGAACATCTTTCGTCTGCACATGGGACAAAAAGCTCTGTTACTACGAGCAGAAACACAGTGAGTGAAACAAATTCTATATGTTGTATTTTTTGTTTATATCCTGAGAAGTGAGCAGTAGTCTGTCATGTGGCGACCATAAGTGGGCCCGAGTCTCAATCTTCATCTCAAATGTAAAAGATAACAGACAGGTTTAGGTTTAACTATTTCCCCTGCAACATTTTAATGTCATATAAAATGACAAATCCAGTGCAGATGTCATGGAGCCAAGAAAACACTGGATTTAAAGTTGCAGTCCAGAATGTGCATTTCTGTTAGGACTGAGTGGCTAGTTAGCTATGTGTGAGATCATGGGAACAATGGCTAACACCGGTATTAGTATGAAAGCTCAGGAAGTACTGCATAAGACAATGGAAGACTGGTTTATTTTCAGACGATTGTGCCTAAAATCGGGTATATTCAATAATGTGATTATTGCATACTGCTGTACAGCAAGTGCCTGCCGAGGTTAAATATGCCAGACATTTCATAATATTCCAGCAATAATTTGCAATACCTACTAACCACCTCTTTGATTCTGCAGGGCAGATAAACTGCGCTGGATCTCAGCACTCTCTCAACCTCATCCTGAAATCGACTTAACAGCCGCAAAGGGTGTGTGTCAATTTCTATCCAGGGAGGAAGTGGTGTCATTACAAACAAGCAAGGCCGATCTGTTGTAATATCTTGTCTTTCCTCGTACACAGACATTCCACAGATGCAGTGTATTAAAGCCTTCATTGCGCAGCAACCTGATGAACTCAGCCTGGAGAAAGCTGATGTCCTGCTGGTTCAACAGAGCACTGATGGTAAGAATTTCTGTGTGTGTTTTTGTGTACTGACATATACAGCTGTGACTGTTTAGTGCTGCTATGTACAGTATAAACATCAACTAAATTGCACAAAATCAAAGTTAAAAATCAATAATGATATTGCCTGTTCTTGTCCCCAAACATTATATGGAAGATTAATCATGATCAGTCTCCTAAAACAAATAATTGCTGGCTTTTGCAATGACTTTAACATTTCTATATCTTCTCATTTTATATGTTTATATCACAATGCATCCATAATATATTAACTACACGATAATATTAAGCGATGTATTTGAGGAGGCTACATGATTACTGATTAGAAAATAGACCTGGTGTTGATTTTTATGCAATCACTAATAAGGTTTCACTGGATTTATTTCCACACATACATTATTTGTGTTTCAATACATGTTATAAGTTTACATTCTTAATTTTAATTAAGTTTATATTCACACGCTGCATAAAGCATGCAGATTATGTCTTAGCAGATCATGAATACCTTGATCCCCTTCTGAAAAAGATGTTTATCTAGATATGATGGGTTGAAAGTATGAAGACACCTGACCATCACACCCAAATGTGTTTGCTTTATGCCCAAAATGCTGCTATAATGTTGGACATAACAAATCCAACCTTGTTCTAGTCACAGAAGTTACAAAGGCCCTGTACACAAAAAAATGGTGTCCATCAATACATGGTTTAACTAAGGTAAGATAGGAAAAAATTAATATGACCAGCACAGAGCCCTGACCTCTACCTCTCTTAACTCCTTTGGGATGAACTGAACACCAGGCTTCTTTACCCAACATGAGTACCTAACCTCACTATTGAACTTGTAGCTGAGGGAGCAAAAAAATCCCCACACCGCCATGCTCCAAAATCAGACATCAGTCATTCTCTCTGAAAGAGTGGGTTTTAGTCTAACTATAAAGGGAGCTTAAAGCTGAAATGAGATCAACAGCAAATGTGATGTGATGGTCAGATTTTTCCCCCCAGCTTTTTTTATATATGAAAATGCGAACAACTTATGCATACAATGGTGGTGTCTTTTTATGTAGTTTGGCAATTTCTCACCATGCCAGTTTTTCCACAACCTTCAAAAAACAGGCTATTGGGTTTATCGGCTATGCTAAATTGCTTTTTGATGTGAAAATGTGCATAAATGCCCCACAATGTCCAGGCAACCCATATTACCCCTGCCCAGTGCTCCCAGGATAGGTTCTGGATCCATAATGATTCTGGTTGGGTTAAAGTTTTGCTAAAGATGAATGAACGAATACATTTACTCAGTACTCAAACTGAGTCAAGTCTTATGGGGGGTCCCCAGTTGTTGTGTAATTCAGATATTTTTTTACTAAAATAATCTTGTCTATCTTTTACTTGTCATGGAGTGGTCCTAATGCCTTATGCCCCCAATTAAATTTACTAATAAAAGCATTTTTTTCCCCTGAAGGCTGGGTGGAGGGAACACGTCTGTCAGACAGACTACGTGGATGGGTTCCTGAGTCTCACCTGGAAACAATAGTCAGTGCAAAGGCCCGTGAGCGTAATCTGATAGACACGCTGAAGATTACAACTGCAACAGCCACAGTGTGAAGCATTTGTAAGCATCTCATTTGACGCCGCTGTATCTCAAAAATCTGAAGCAGTCAAAAAACTATAAGGAGTGATGGAGCTTCAAGAGCCGTGAACACTGAAGATTGGGGATCTTAAACCTGTTCTTAGATTTTTATTACATTAAGGTATTACTGAAACCTTGAATGTGAACTATTACTTATTAGATATAAAGATTTTTATATACAATATTTCTATACTCCTGGTGCAGAAGCACTAAGGATAAAATATGTCCATGGACATCATGGTACACAGTGTACATGTTTTGCTTGTACAGAAAACGGAATATGTTTATAAACCAGTGTTGTATTTAGACCAATGCACATTCTTGAGGAACAAAAATGTCAACATCCCCTTTACACTGACCAGCACACATTAGCATGCCATAAAAATCTTTCCTGCTGCATTTCAGATAGATTTAACATTTTCTGACCAATTCTTCAATGCTACATAATATGTAAGTACATCATTGGGAAGATCCTTTTTTTTTTTTTTTTTTAAGGTCATTAAAATGAACTGTATTACATTGGATGTGGCAAATATTATAAATAGCCAGTAACTATATGTGAATTTAGTTTGCACCTTATCACAGTGTGCCAAAGTCGAGGATGTAATTTGGTATATACTTAAAAATGAAATTGTAATAAAAGAAAAAGGCGGATAAACAAGGATTCAGTAGGAAATCACTTTAGTGTAATTTATAGACAATTCAACAGGATGCTTCATTTGTTTGTTTCAGCATGACAATACCAGCATTGAATAAACAATTTCTTGGCTCATGATGAGATAAAACACTTAGTTTTACAAATAAAAAGGGAAACAAATTGTTGAGTGTATCGCCATAGACATCAACCTTCACAGAATAACGAGACTATCCTTCTACATTTTAAAACGTTTACAGAAAGTGATTGGTTCCTGAGGCATAACTGAAATGTGCAGCAGCCCCAACCCGTAATCAATGATAAAGAACATCATAGTGACATTAGAGGTACGAATACGCCATTAAAATATGAGGATGGTTGTGAGGTGACGAGTGCCGTTTCTGCAATCTACTGCCTTTTTGCATTAACTATGTGAAATCAGAGTAGTCCTAGTAATATACTTTAAAACCACACACACGCACAATTCTGAGGCGCACACTCAGCAAGTTATTTACATACACACATGGGCTACGCATATACACATCTGAACTTATCCCAGTTATGATCTGAGGTTTCACTATACATTTTTCTCATGCTCAACAGTCAGTGATGTCCATAAAGAGAGAGGTCACGAGTCAGGGATTTACACCAACACAACAATGATTCCGCTTTATGGAGACATTATAGGCCTAAAGAAATGAAGTGTCTGAGTTGGTGCAGTTTAGCACAGTATAAAATAAAGAGCACAGGTGTGTGTACCCCTTAAACTATCACTGAACAGTTCAGCAACAGAGTAAGTGCTGAAAGACATGAACCACAAACATATACATACACAGACGAAAACACACGCTGGCCTTCTGGAATGTAGCTGAAAACCCCCTGATACAGTACGTCAGTACATTGAACATCACAGAACTATTGAGGGTACAAGGCTCATGCCCAAGACAGACAGCTCTCATAATATACAGACTTCTATATACAAGTGACAGTATCTAGCAAACAGTCTTCCTGGAAGCCCAGCCCTTTTCAGCTCTGTGTGTGTGCACTGTGGAGAAAAACAGAGGTAATACAGTACGGTCTGATTTAAAGTACACCTGATCTGAACAACAAGATGGAGGTTGACAAGGTGTAGATGTGCTCTATGGTGCATTAAAATACAGTGAGGGATAGTATGATCCAACATGTCAGAAATCACTCGCTCCCGTCCGATTACCGGCCATCGGCTCCTTTAACCTGGTGGGAGATAACACAAAGGGAACTCATGTTGAATCTACTCGCATTGGCATTAACAAACGTGTTGAAATAAATAGGAATCTGAAGCCAGATTCAACAGTTTATTTGTGTTTGAATAAAAACATTTCATAGTGTTCATAATACGGGTGTGTGCAGCGATTTTACCTGTAAGAGATTGGAAGGAGCAGATTGTTCTTCTTAAGCGCTTGAACTTTGCTGCGGGTTTGAGGGTCCAAAGAGACGTAGCAACGACGTGCATAGTCCAGCAGCTTCTCTTTGGACGGGTCAAATTCGCCCACCTCGGCCAGCTTCTCTGGAGCCACAAGAAGCAGCTCTGCAATGGGAGTTGTGGAGGCCACTGTGTTTCGGTCCACCCCATGGATTTGGAAAGCCTTGGACATGTTCTTCAGCCGCTGGTATGTCACCAGAATCTTCTTATAACGAAACAACACTCCAGCAGCGTCCTTCACTGCGACACAAAAAGACATTCTGAAGCTGAAAATTGTCACATCCTTTACTGGTGTAGACAGTGTTCCTTTCAAAGCTTAATCTCCACATTATGTAAAGGCTGAAAAATTTAACTGCTATGGCAAAAAGGGGAATCTTTTGAAACGATAAGCAATATGACTACCAGGAGAGTGACAATGTGATAAAAAAAAAAGGGTTCACATCATTTGCTTTTTCTCGCTTTTATAGCTGGAGGTCCTAAGACAGGCTGGAGTTTCTCAATTTATAGATAGGTGCTAGGACGCAAGAAAAACGTCACCAAACATTTTATTTCTTCTGACATTAAAATCCCCGACTCTACCTGTAACTATCATTTTCTCTTTCCCTTTCTCAATTCACAATGCAGGACATTATTTTCTATTATATACCTGTAATCTGTGATAAATTCTCAAGAAACCGGGTCGCTCACCTCTCTGTCTCTCTCTGCCTTGGGCTATTCGGAACACTCTTCTCCTCTTCAGGACAGGGTGGCCCCCAGGGGGCCTTCCAGGAGCACCCAAATTCCTTATAGTCATGTTTTCTGGCATCACATCCTCCCCAGACATCATTTCGTCTTCTTCCAGGTAACTGTCCTCCAAATATTCTTCGTCATCTCCCAAAAGTGAGAGTGACTCTGAAGAGTGAGGGAACACTTTACATTGGCCAGAGAAATGTACTCATACTCTTATGGACAACAGTAATATGCATTAACATAAGCTACTTGTTATAATAACAAGCTATAAGCTATAATTATAAGCGATAAAAGAAGGTACAGAGATGAGGGCCACCAACAGTATATAAACATGCAGTAAATAGTACAATGGCCAATTTTGATTTATGTGCACAAATACACACACACCTGGAAGATCATTCATAGATCTGTTGTTACTACTACTGCCACTGCTGCTACCTCCTCCTCCTCCTCCTCCTCCATGGCTGTGCAGAAGAGGCTGAGAGTGGGAGGGACCAAATATGGAACTTATCTGGGCACTAATTGGCCCAGAACCAGTGCTCAGAACTTTGGCGTTAGTTGGGGGCTGCTGGGCAGACCGCTGTAGGAATGACTGACGGCTGGCTGAACGCCGAACCTCTGCTTGCTGATCTAAAAAGTTAATGATTAAATAGCAGTTAACGCTGATCACCACAGTACTGACACTGCTTAGGAAAACACGGCATGGACTCTGACCTATCGATGTATATTCTACCTTTTACATACATATAAATTAATAAAATATGCACACAATACATTCAAGGGTTTATGACATATGTATACAGCAGTATCCTCCTTCATCAACAAGGACATTGGGCTGGGAGTAAATGTATGGCTATGATAGCTAGTTCCCAGGTTGTGGTAGAACAATATGAAAATCAGTTCTGACATTGCTGCTTAAGGAACCACCTGAAACTCTTCAAATAGTAAAAAACTCGGAGATGAAATCAAAACCCTTACCGCGTTCATTCTCTCGTCGTCTCCTCCATAAAAAACTGCGAGAGTCATTACCTAAATTAAAACAGAAATAAAAAGAAAAACCAAGAATATCTAGAAACAATAAATGCAAGACAGCTGTTACAGTCATCTCCTGAATTACTGGAACCCTTCTTCAAAACATTACACAAAATGATTAATGTTTTTTTTAAGCAGTAGAAGTATTCTTTTTAAATACTATTTCCTCCAAAAATCATTATTTGTTGTTCTATTTGACCCTTCCCTTTAAATCTATAAATCTGAAAAAACCCAAATAAGACAGAAGCTCAAAGGAATAAAACAAACAAATAAACTATTACTTTTTTTTTTTTTTCATTTTTCCAAGTGCCAACAATCCTCAAAAAATGTGTTCCATATAAAGCAAGTTCCCCTCTCGTGCTATCAGTAATTTTTTATCACTTTCTTTCTCACCATTGCTTTCCTGACTCTTGGTCGAAAATATGAATCGGTCAAGTTGACAGCGGAGGAAGTCTCTCTCCTCTTCCAGATCTTCGATGCGCTTTTGCAGCCATGAGTTCTTTTCCAGAGAAATTTGTAGCTGTGTGCGCAGGTTTGTGATCAGCAAGTAGGAGCTTGCAGGTGCTGGAGGATCATTACCTAATTTTGTGCATAAAGACCATATACAAAGATACACATGTTGAGATGTTCTAGAACATGTTCTAGAGTAATCAAAACAAGTACTTCACACACATTCGCATGCCAACAACATAACTGTTTTGTTATTAGTTGGTCTACAACATACAAGTTTCTGGGTGAATTCTTATTATTTTTTTTTAGTGAACAAAAAGTAATTTAACGTATATTTAATGGTGTTTTCTTTTTTGGCCTGTAACAACGGCCAAAATGCTAAAACTCTTATGTAATGCTAAAACAATTGAGTGAGCATTTCACTGTATTAGGTATGTTACGTGTTTGTGTTGTTTTTTTCTACTGTCCCCCACCCCCTTGTGTTGGCGCTCTCTCTCTCTCTCTCTCTCTCTCTCTCTCTCTCTCTCTCTCTCTCTATCTATCTATCTATCTATCTATATCTATATATATATATATATATATATATATATATATATATATATATATATATATATTGTAATAGAGGCCTGAAAAAAGGACCAATGAAGAGCAAGAGCCTGGGGGGGTGGGGGGGGGAGGGTTAGGAGAGTGAGAAATGTTTGCTAGTTACCCTGTTGGCTAGTTGCTCTGTTATATTACCTCACCTGGTTTAAGAACAAGTAAGAACGTGCGCACACCTACATTCTACCATGTAGGTATTACCATTGTTTAGACACCCTAGGTTAGAGGGCGGGTGCCACCTCTTGTATTTTTCTGATAGCGTAGCCTAGTGTAGTCAGCTAGTCTGTTGCTGTTTGTTAGTCAAGTTAAGCTTCCAAAATACAGTCTAGAGCAGTCTTATTCCTATGTTTATTTCTTTGGCACTGTCCATGTTTTCTTGCCTGTGTGAGTCTAGTCTTCTTTACGCCTTTGAACACCTTGAAATTTCTGCCACTACACTTGACCATTAAAGCAGTAACTACTCTAACCTTTTGTCCTACTATTTTTGTCCAAACAACCGTGCAACAACTAAATGGTTATTGTTCCCACACTCCCATAGGCCTAGCCAAGCTGGGAAAGTAACAGGTATCTCAAGCATTTGAATGCTCATTTACTAGTTCAATAACTGTATGTAAATGAGGCTTAAGTGACACATATACAGCGACTCGCAACAACAAAGTAACTGGAGACTATTCAGATTTGGCAAAAGCATGCAACATCTGGAAGTTGACAAAGTTGAGAAAGATAAAGACAGTAGCACACATGCTATTTATCCTGAAATGGTTGTGAAAATGGAATGCTAGCTGCACCCCCTGTTGATCAAAGTTACTATAGAAATGCATACCTGCCACTTCATTGTACAGGGACTGGTGAATGATCAAATGTTAAACGTTCATGTCAAATGTTTTTGAAATAATAAGGGCTTAACGTCTCAATGCTGAAAACATCTCTCCCAAAACCTAAAACTTGTAAACCTGTGTCTTTAATAGAACTGCAGAATGGTATTAAATGCTAAGTTAAGGAGGACAGAATGGAAAAAATATGCTTTAAGGGTAAACAAAACAATAGAAAGTAATGAATTGTTTGTTTAAATTGCATAAATATAAATCCAATCCAATTTCAATAAAATGTTCGGTCTTAAAAATTGCCGCGGTATGGAATAATTGTAATGCAGACTCACATTGACTGTCGAAGTTTTGGTCGTTCTGGTTGTAAAAGCCACCCTGCTGTTCATAGTTGCTCTCCTCAAACGGGATGGAGATTTCATATGCATCCTCATTTTTGGGGGCTTTGAAAAACAAAAGCAAAATAAGAACAGAAAACACTGACAGCAGGAACCTTTTTTAACGGCGCTCAAATACATTCTACGTGTCAGAATCATGACAATTGTAATTATAACATAACAACATGCGTATAACCGTTTATTAAATGTGCATATGTTACATAATGCGGCGCAATCCTTGTTCATGTTCATAACAAAAATAAAAAATAAAATAAAAATCTTAATTATATACACTTTCTAGAAACCTTTTCTATTTTGAAAACAGATTTTCTTTGGTCATATGCAACGGTCAAATGAATGCAAATGGAGGTAATCTATAAAACTTAGGAAAGGTGGTATTGAAAATACAATGCGACGTAATACTTGTAATACTGATATGCCTTCTAACAGAAACTGACATCTACATGAGAAGCTTAAAGCATCTTCAGAGAACCCTGTTTGAGAGAATGCTGTGGTTGTGATTGGACATAAAGAGCGAAGTAAAACTGTTGAGTTTTTACTGTTCATATTATTATGACTGCAGTTGAAGAGAAGACATGGTTTATTTGAAGAAACAGGTCAAATGTATTAGTCCAATTATTTCTTGATCATTCAAGGTAAACCTGCATGCATGCAAAGGATGAAACCTTTATATAGAAGGGTTTATATATATGCAGTTTGCAGACCCTGGCCTTTATGGAACTGAGAGTAAGATAGAAATCTTACTTTGCAACTCTTGGGGACTGGCATGTTTCCTAGTCGCTGTTTCTGCATCGTTCATATTTTCCATTTGCTCGATTCTGTGTGTTTCAGGCTGATTTCACATAAACATACAAATGTTACACATTTCCGAAGTGCAGCAGAGGAACAAGCAGCTACCACACAGTCTGATTGTACACATAACCATGCAACAGCAACGCAAATCAGACGAGGATTTTTTTTTCTATTTTCATGGAATGATAGATTAGCTAACTGAGCTAGCGACAAATATTAGCTGGATGAATAAATAAATAAACAGCAGCACTGTGACACCTGGGCCGGGAACAAGCGCGTACCCAGATATCTGATGAACTAAATATAAGATTGCACGAGTCACGACGCCATTTCGTGTTGGAATTGAGTTGTGGTTAGAAAGCACGAGCCCGGAGCTGGAGGCTAAAACGCTGCTCGCGGAGGAGGAAAATCTCCATCATTTTCCCATCGTTTCACCACAAAGAGGCACGTGAGAGGCACAAACCGTTTAGTGGTCGCGAACTTCTGTATCAGGCGCATATAAAAGAAAAAAACTAAAAAAATTACAATAGTATTAATTACAAATAAATAAAAGTTCAATGCACTTCTGTGTATCAGGGTGTTTAGATAAAGAACCGCTAACAATAACAATTAAACGTCTTTTCCCCCGTGCTGCCGTCGCTCCCCAAATATGACGTACTTCCGCATCTCTCTCTCCCTTTCTGTCATCCAGAGAGAGAGAGAGCGTGTGTGTCTGTGTGAGAGAGAGAGTGTGTGTGTGTGAGAGAGAGTGTGTAAATGAGAGAGTGAGTGTGTGAGAGAGAGAGAGAGAGTGAGTGTGTGTGTGTGTGTCACACACACACACACACACACACACACCTCACTCTACGTGCACAGGTAGGTGGTGGTGTTACTAAATAATCTTGATATAAAAAAAGGGAGGGGGGTGCCCTTTTTCAGTTTCAGCACATGCCCCTCAAAAGGTCTGTGCACGGCCCTGTGTGTGTGTGAGAGAGAGAGAGTGTAAATGAGAGAGTGAGTGTGTGAGAGAGTGAGAGTGTGTGTGAGAGTGTGTGTGAGAGAGTGTGTAAATGAGAGAGTGAGTGTGTGAGAGAGAGTGAGAGTGTGTAAGAGAGAGTGTGTGTGTGTGTGTAAGAAAGTGTGTGTGAGCGAGAGAGAGTGAGAGAGAGAGAGAGTGGGTGTGTGTAAACGAGTGTGTGTGTGTGTGTGTGTGTGTGTGTGTGTGTGAGAGAGAGAGTGTGTGTGTGTGTGTGTGTGTGTGTGTGAGAGAGAGAGAGAGTGAGAGAGAGTGTGAGAGAGAGAGAGTGTGTGTGAGAGAGAGAGAGTGTGTGTGTGAGAGAGATGTGTGTGTGTGTGTGAGAGAATGTGTGAGAGAGAGCGAAGTGTGTGTGTGTGTGTGTGTGAGAAAGTGAGTGTGTGTGTGTGTGTAAGAAAGTGTGTGTGAGAGAGTGTGTGTGTGTGTGAGCGAGAGAGAGTGTGAGAGAGAGTGTGTGTGTGTGTGTGTGTGAAAGAGAGATAGTGTGTGTGTGAGAGAGAGAGATAGTGTGTGTGTGTGAGTGAGAGAGAGTGAGTGTGTGTGAGAGAATGTGTGAGAGAGAGAGAGAGAGTGTGTGTGTGTGTGTGTGTGAGAGAGAGCAAGAGAGAGCGTGAGTGTGTGTGAGAGAGAGAGCGATAGAGAAAGAGAGTGTGTGTGAGAGCGAGAGAGTGTGTGTGTGTGTGTGTGTCCCAGGTGTAATGTTGGTGCTGGTGGTACAGTGGTATAATGACTTTTATAATGTCATTATTGATTATTAATATTAACTATATAAATCAGCTTAAACGTCAGCATGTTTAATCCAGTGTTGATCCAGTTTTCTGACTCAGAATGGAAAGAAACACACAGCACACAAAAGCAGAATGGTCAGGTGATACAGGAGTGTGAATGTGGATCTGGAAGAAACAAATGAGCTGGTTAAAAATATAAATCAAAAAAAGATTTCAGAAGGATATCTTAGTAGAAGGTAGGTGTAGGTGATGAGATCATTTTTTAAAGCACATCATATGTGTGTGTTACATGTGTGTGAATAAGAGGAAGGGCAGTGGAGTGGTGAGGTTGCAGGGAGAAGAGGTGGAGAAGGTGGATGAGTTCAGGTACCCGGTAGTCAACAGTGCAAAGTAATGGAGAGTGTGTTAGAGAAGTGAAGAAAAGAGTGCAGGCAGGGTGGAGTGGGTGGAGAAGAATGACAGGAGTGATTTGTGATAGTAGGGTATCTGCAAGAGTGAAAGGGAAAGTTTATAGGACTGTGGTGAGACCTGAGATGTTGTATGGTTTAGAGACAGCAGAGGTAGCAGAGCTGAAGATGTTGAGGTTTTCTTTGGGAGTGATGAGGATGGACAGGATTAGAAATTAGTTTATTAGAGGGACAGCGCATGTAGGACGTTTTGGAGACAAAGTGAGGGAGGTGAGATTGAGATGGTTTGGACATGTGAAGAGGAAGGCCTAAGAGGTGGTTTATGGATGTGGTGAGGGAAGACATGCAGTTTTGAGTTGAAAGAGGCAGATGTACAGGACAGGGGGAAACGGAGATGGATGATCCGCTGTGGCGACCCCTGTTGGGAGAAGCTGAAAGAAAAAGAAGATATGTTTGTGTGTGGTTGATCTTTTTTTTTTTTTTTCTTTTTTTTTTGCTGCACACGTTATCAAGTGTGAAATCTAATTGGTGTTATTGATTTCCTGTCACTGATAAGCCTCAGGCTGAAAAAAGGCCACCTTTTTCTTATTCACCACGTTCCATCAGGACATCATGTCTGCTGAGAATGAAGGACTGGCCCATTGTAAGAGCATCCGGGTATTCGCCATGACCGTGGACCTCTTTGAGATTTCTATAGTACTGCTTGGAGTCTTTGTGCCACTCGAGGTTGAAGGTCAATGCTTCGGTGATCTGCTGGTCTACTCTGGCTTGCTGTTGGTCCCGATGTCCATAGTTGGCTGGGTGATACAGTGGCAACATCAAAGGCCTGAGCTTAGTAAAAGTGTTTTGGTGTAACCAAGTTGACCTCAGCTCGCACACTCAGTAACTGAATACGCAAGAGCCGCCGCACAGCATAGGCTGATCTTTGATTTCCGACGCTCAAATCTCCAAGAATAGTACACACATATACATATATTTATCTGAAATAGAAATTGTATCTAAACTTTAATACCTCAGAAAAATCTAATATATTATATTTAAAATTATACAACATTAAAAATTCATAGGTATCAAATGGTTGTGTATCACAGCATGGAAATGTAACTTATGTTACAATGGGAATTTTTCTGGTTAATTTAATTTGTTTTCCTCTAACCCTACAATTTTATTGTCCATGGATTAATAATTCAAATTATGCCTATAACATTTTTGACGCAGGATTTCTCACATGTATACCATTACTATCACTGCTCTATCCATATTTATACTTAGTACATTCAATTTTTATTTACACATTTTTTAATATTTTCTATTAAATAATTAAACAGGAAGATCTGATTAAAGACTTGTTTCAAAGGTCAGAATGGTAAATTTCTTACATTTATGCTTTGTGTTAGTGCTTGGGTTATTTATTCAGGTTAGCATTTTTATTTAACTATGATGCAATTGCATATTTCAAACTGTTTGGATTAGTATGGAAACTGTATTTGATTAATATTATATAAGTAGGTAAATAAAATACACCATCTTCCATTTTTAATAAATATTGTATTTACAAAAGTACTTTTTGTACTTTAATAATACAGTCTGACGTGTTCACATAAACGTCATAAATTAGTGAATAGTTCCAGTTCTCGATACTTTTAAATTGTCGACACGGTCTTTCATACACAAATTTCGAACAAACTTCATGTTTAAAGACTGAAACTCACATAAATCTCTTGAGGCAAATTTTCACATCTTGTTACAAGAATACTTAAGAGTTTAAAACAAATGTTTTGATCAATATGGTGGTGCGTTTTCAAATCCTGAATTTAACAGACCTCATGTTAAAATCAATTTTGCAGGATGTTGACAGGAAGGAGGGGTGGCCAAAGAAAGATAGCCAAACAGATTTCTGTTTGTTCAGACTCATTCCAAAGGCTAGTGTGAATTAACAGTTGTGGCCAAGTTTAACATTTTCACATTCATATTTATGTAGTTTGACAACTGTAAATAGATCTGCTACGAAATTAATTAAAATGCCATTTAGCAGGCGATGATGTGGCTGCCAAATTTACAAGTTGAAAAACAGGTCTATGAGATGATCTGCTGGAGTGCTGAGAATCATTTGTGCAGCACATAGCAGATTACCAAACAGTTGGTGAGAGCTGAGTGACAAAACCAAAAAAATAGAACTGCACTGCAATATTAAGTTGGTACACAATAACATAGAAGGCTTAAACAAATAACCGAGGCTCCACCGACATTTTTGGTACTCTTTTTTGCACCTTTTCTGGAACATCCATTCTGAGTGCTATATAAAGTCATTTATGTATGGTATCAACAGTCAGGTCACCTAATACCATTCCTTATTCTTACAAAGGCAATAACCAGGAGAAGGGGCAGACATATAAGTGCACAGCAAGGATACATGTAAAGTGTGCTTCTGAACAAACAAACACTAAATGATAAATACATATCATATAAACAAAATTACTGTCAAAGGGAGGAGCTAGGAACTGTCTGAGTCGGGCTCTGCCAGATGATCACGTGACTTCGTTCTGATCTCTGTGGGACAGTCTCCCCAAGTCCATCACTAACTTCATCACCTGTTGAAGGGAAACAAGCACTACATTTATTTATTACTTATTATTACTTAATATATGAAGTTGCCAGTTTAATCACACATATTAAAGATCAAATTGAGAAAGTGGATACAGGAATCGCTGGCAACATGAACATTTATTTACATTACAGCACAGTCAAAGTTAAATCTAGCTGGCCAGAAGGTGTTGATTATTTTTATAGACAAAGCTCTGATATTTGTACCAGCGATATCAATTGCCTTTCTTCCTTTAAAATGTAATAAAAGATGGATAAAGCAAAATTTCAATCGAACAAGCTTCAGTCTTCTTCAAACCTAAAATATGGAAAAAACTTTTCCCATTTCAGCAGTTTTCACACCTCACAGATGAGATCAAGTTTACACTAAGCACATGTGGCAGATGTGAAAGAGTCTGAAGATGCTGTGGGGACCATTTTTGCTGCTTGCAACATCAAGAATGTCCAGTTATGGTGGCTGGTCAGCGATGGGCTGAGGAGGAATATTCTTAGAGGGTCAAGCTAATGAAACCCTTATTGCCGTTAGCTACTCAAAACCATTGTTAGACCTTATGCTCATTCGGTGGGCCCTGGGTTTCTACTGGTGCAGGACAATGCCTGAGCATGTGGGCAGTTTGGGGATGACAAAGGAATTGATACCATTGAATAGCTCTCACGTTCCCCAGACCTGAATCCAATTGAACACCTCTGGAAACCAATGTATCAGTTATGTATATGAAAAAAGCCACTAACTAGCATGTATTTAATTGCAGTATAATTTAGGACTGGCTGGAATCTGTAAATATGCGCAATTGCTATTTGTAATTTAAACGAATGACGTTCATGGAGGTTGAATACCTTTTCATGGCACTGTAAAAACATTTGGGGAGAACCACTATTGACTCACCAATGCGAAAATTGATGTAGCCTTCCCCACCACTGAGGATGAGATGTGAGGGAGAGGCAGAACCATCTGCTGTAACAGAAGATCCACGGCAGCCTGAAATGATGTCAGAAGCCAGTTAAGCTGAGAAGATGCACTACATTGTAAGTTCAACAACATGAAGCACATAATGTGGCATTGTTAAATGAAATAAAACAGAAGGTGTTACCGGGAGCTAAAATGATAAATTTAACTGCTTGACGATGGCCATGAAAGCATAGTTGAGCTGAAGCCAATGTGCAATATGGGATAGAGGACTCAGAACCTGTTTGGGCAAAATATTAGAAGAGGAAAAAAAAACATCGGGTAAATACTACATACTTAAATTGCTTAAATGGGTAAAAAAAAAACAACAAAAAAAAACCCTTACTGAGTGACAGCGGAATGGAGAAAACAGCACCACTTCCTGTGCCCAACCACAGCCGCCCACAGATCACGGACAGGGCAGAGATCTGAAGAGGTGAAAGGGACAGGAATGCACTGCCTGCAAGAAAGAAAAAACAATATAAATTTATCTTTTCATATTCTGTTAAGAAACATTTGATGTGCGACAGTATAAGTAAACCTTTATTTTTGCCTTGAAGGGTGAATTTTGACAAACAGACAAAATTTTTTTTTCCTGCCTATAAATATACACTGATACATATACAAAACTTATATACAAATATAACAATAATAATAGAGATCATGTTAGGCAGTAAAAAAGCTGTAATTACTGAGTGTGTTTCCTTTCACAGTGAAACTCAAGCTTTGATAGTTTGTAAAAAATGGTCATAAACCTAATAGATTTAAGTTTATTAAAAAAAAAAAAAAAAAGCTGTCAAATATTCAATATGTGCATACAGCATTCCTCCATTTGTAAACATAGCAGTAACAAAAGGTGAAATTTAGCCAACAAAACTATGAATTATTTAAAGATTACTGTGTGAGTGAACAGTACACGTTGACTTGACGTTTAAGTCACTGATAAGACTAGAGAGAGTCTGCTGTGTACAACTAATGTGACATTTTTATTTTAATAGCTATAGTTATATAGTTCAATTATATATTTTTATCAAAAGCTACTGCACTGCCGGTGTCTTTCAGTGGAATTGAAATAGAACTAGGGATGCACCGAATATTCGTCCACCGAAAATTTTCGGCCGAAAATGTCCCAAAAGTGCATTTTCGGTTATCGGCCGAAAGACTTTGATCACCGAAAAAACATGGCCGAAACAGTTTGTTGTGATGACGAAAACAGAAACCGTGGCCTGCAAGTGCATGTCTAAAACAACATGTCTGCGGTGTGGACATATTTCAGATATACCGAAATATGTCCACAACGCAGAGTACTTTCTCCACGTCGGGTTTAATTTATCACCTGAAATCCAAACATCCCGATCGCTATACTGAATATGAGAGAAACACGGCACAGAAAAGCAAAACCCCTTCGAGCATGCGCACTCCATCTGTGGTGGACGTTTTTGAAAAGGCAGGAAGATTCCCAATGATAGTGTTGTATTGTTGTATCTTTAAGCAGTTGAACTTTTTCAGAATGCACTTTGTTTTTGTGAAAGAACATATTTAATTTTACAACCTTTCAGCAGGCCAGAGGGCCTGTACATTATTATTTAATGTACACATGAGTGCATTTAAGTTAAACATTTAAGTTTGAATTTTAATTTATTTTATCCTGTGCATTGTTGCAATGTGCTATAAATAAATATTTTCATAATTTGTAATTGATTTATTCTTTGAAACTTTGATATTAATTTATGCAATTGAAATGCCTTGATTTTAGTAAGGTTAGTACACAGTCATAGCCATAAAGGCAATCATAATAATAATTGGCATAATTTCTTTCGGTGTTTTGGTTTTCGGCTTTGCTTTCCTCTTTTTTGGTTTTCGGTTTCGGCCCAGAATTTTCATTTCGGTGCATCCCTAAATAGAACCTTTAAATGCTAGTACTACTAGGTCAGTTAAAAATTTTTTTTAAACTTACCTAGAGCTTTGGTTACCATTGATGAAACATCAACCTCCTGTAATGGCCGCCCAGTTGTCCAATCAAACAGCCTGAGCGTAGCATCCAGCCGACAGGAAGCCCAAACTCCGCTTCCTGCTGCACACAGGAAGCGAACCTGTTGTTCGCTTCGATGAGACACAGCGAATGTTTTCTGTATTGCCGAAAGAGAAGAAAAGAAAAAGGTAAACATCATTTGTACGTTTTTTTTTTTTTTTTTTTAAGTTCCCACTGAGATTCAGTTCCATGACGGAGCTTCCCGTCTGTACATACCTCCACCTTTCTATTTTGAACATCAATCATCAACACTTTGTTCCAGTATCCCACCCAGAGACAGCCGTTCTTGGCTAGGCAACAGCGAATGGGCTGCAGAGGAGTTATGCCTAGTGAAAGTACTTCATGGGCATGAAGATTCCACCCACCTACAAAAAGCGACAACAAAAAAAATTAACCAGACCTTTGTTTTATAGCATGTATGGTTCTAATCCAATTTATTGAAACTGATTAAAAGATGAAGTGTACCAGAGCTGTAGCTGAAAAATGCAAGCATTCCGTTGCCTAATCCAGCAATCACCTGACCTGATGAGAACCTGAGGACAAAAAAAAATGGTTTAAAAATAATTGTCTGCAAAATCTGATAATAACAAACACAGGACAGGGCCAGTAAATAAAAACTCACGTAAGAGAGTGCACCCCCTCTGAAAGACTGACTGACTGCATACAGCGCCTCCGAGAGCCAGAGGCTGAATGAATGAGCAAGCTGATATAGAAAAAAAAAGCGAATTAAAAAAAGTACTTAATCTGAATACATAAAAAATGAATTGGAAGCATATTAGCCATTCATACCCTCCATCCTGCGTCCCAATCCACACAGTCCCAGATGTTTCTCCTAAAGCAAGAGATGAGCCAAACAAGAATCAGTATCCAGTCAGAAGCAGTTGTCAGACTAAGCAGGAACTATTTTAAGCATGCTTGATGGCTGAACTGACCAGTGGGAGGCACAGCACAAATGCACAGAGCAGGAGAGGTGGGTGGAAGGCTGAACTGATCCAGGAGGGTATTGGACCGTGCTGGGTCAATCACTGTGACATCACTACTGGAGGCAGGACCAGTGATCACCCAGACAGAACACTGAGATCGGCATAGGCATGGAATGTGTATGAAAATAAATGACGTTATGGAATGTGGAAATTATGTGTTCAGTTAAAAATGATAATAAGACATATATTGAAAATGTTTCTCAGGATCAGAACTTATATGCCTCAAACTGAATATAAGAGAGTTGACTCTACATTTGTTTTGCTTAATTTGAGGTCATGTTCATGTAAGAACAGGTATGCAATTATCCTTTCTGTGGTTCCTCTGTAATTATCCAACACGCAGTGACCTGATTTCCAAGTTCAAGTTGTAACAAATCAAGATTTCAACATACGTGCTGCTCCCCTGACACCTCTGGTGGAACTGCTACAGCACAGGTCAGCTATAAATAAATAAAAAAATAAAAAGACAAATCCCCTCAGTAAACATAACACACATGCATGCAGTCAACAATTGAGCTATTAGCTACTGATGACCTGTCTGTTGGTCAGAGTTAGGAAGGATTATTTGATCAGAGCCTTTTTCACAGATCACTGAGAACTGAATTACTTCACAAAAATATCATATCTATATGAACTTGTCAGTAAAATGATCTTCAGTCATTTAAAATGTATCTCTGGTGAGTAGGTTGTATTTTATTTACATTTTAATGTTTTAAGACAAATATTGATTCTGAACTTCTCCAGATGATGTAGGTGGCACAGTTGGGATTGTAGTGTAGAGGTTTTTAGCTTGCTTTTAGTTAAATGGTTTTCACCTTCCATATGTGAAATGTCTCTCTCTCTTTGTAATACCACACGTTGTTATATTGCGTTTTTGTACTGTATTGATGGTTTCTATAATCGTGATGTGATAGTGGTGGTATTAAGAGGTGGATTAAGTCAGGTAAGTCCCCACTGAAGGCCCAGGTACCAAATGCACGGCCGGACATTCGTACTGAGATATCTATATATATTGTTTATTAAGCATTTTAGCAATAACTTGCCAAAAGTCTTCTAAATTTATTATTTCAGTAAAATCTTTATTCTTGAACATACCCTCAAGAATGCATTTGTGAAATGGAAATAACTGAATCTGACCTTAGCAGAAGCATCTCTTTGGTCAAGCAATCGCAGCTGTATGAGGGCAGGCATGTCTTTAGGCTCCAGAGTTGGGTCGTTGTTCTAATTCACGCACACACACACACACAGAAACAGGCAAGATCAAAAAATCTAACGATTTGATTATTTTACTGAAATGACAATGACAGGAAAATGTTGAAGGATTAGAGCTTCACTGCACATCTGCTGTTGAGGAGAGCAGGCATGCATGTGCAAGTGTGTGCATACCTGTGTGTCAGTGTGAGAAACGGGCATGCTCCAGCCATGCACCTGTCTTTTTCCCAGTGTTCTCCACACGTGAGAGCGGATTTCCCGATATAATTCTCTCCTCCTCAGCCTGGGAGATAGAGAATCCCTGAGGGGACAATGAGAGTGGCGAATATTAAAGTTTGTAGTCAAAAAAACTTTTAATTGCTTGGTGGTGTGAGGAATATAGCAGCAGTTTTAATTAAATCCAAAAATGAAGACGTGCATCCATAAACTTGACATGGAGAAAATGCCTGCATACTCTGTTTGAACCATGCTGACGGATAGCTTATGAGGTGAGCCCACTGGTGAGGAAGTTGGAGGTGCAACAGGGGGGACAGTAAGGGCCAAAGCAGCGGGTGCCAAAGCAGCTGGAGCTAATGCAACTGGAGCAAGTTGGTCCTTTGTCAAACCAAGAAAACGGTTAAACCTGAAAGACAAACACAATCACAATACTCATTAAAAGCTTAAATGCTTATTCAGGACAACTCAATAAATTATCGAGAGCCTTCTGTAAAATATTCAAAAGTAATCACTAAAAGTAATAAGAAATCATTTTCATCAGCAAAAATAAAATTATCCTGTGTTATCTAACAAAGCAGGAAGCACCTGTAAAGGGGTCTTGTAAGTTGTCCACTTCTATGTGCAGAATATTTTTAAGCTCCTTTATATTAATAGATTTGTGCATGTGAACCTCGCTCTCTTAAATCCAGGCAAGAGCGTTGTCCACTCCTCCATATAGAAATAATAACTATATCTATTCTTTGTTTAGTGCATGTGGAACTCAGATTTTAGAACACAGATTTTCATTAGAGTTCAAATGCAAAGCTGTGATTTTGCAAACTGCCAACCCTTTCAACTGATTTTACCAGGCACAGAGGCAACCAGGATTTTAGTGAATATCTCCTCCTCCTTTTAACAGAATTTATAATTCAATCAATCTTGAGTCCCTAAATTGCCAAGTACAAAACAGTCAAAAGCACCAAAAATCTGCAAATGTTTCCTTCCCATTGACCACAATCTATGGTTCTATTTGTTTTCCAATATTGGCACTGAATTATTTTGGTTTCTCCCAGGCACAGCACACAGTTATAGCATCTAATAATAGTAATAATAATAACAGTAACAATAGTTAAAAAATATTTAAAATAAAATTTAAATTCTAAGGTCTGAATGTAGTTCTGAAAATTGTAAAGCATGATCCTGATTGGGTGCATTTTTTAAGGAAAGTAGGCGTATAATTAGAGATGGTCCCCAAGTGACGATGGGTCGACTTACGATTTTTCGATCTTACAATGACGAGAGCAATACGACAAAATTGTAAAAATATTTAAAATTTCACAGCACAGGCAGCAGCGTATGATGTACGACACATTGGGACGCGCAGCTGGGAAGAGCGTATCTCTCGCCCTGTGAGATGCCCCACTCTGTGTATTTCTTTCTGTTTCAAACAGCAATTTTAGTGATAAAAGCATGTCTTCCAAGTGCCCAACTATGACTCCTACATGTAGTGGAAAAAAAATAAAAAGATGAGGAAAGCCATCAGTTTAAAGCAGAAACTGAAATTATAAATCAGCATGAAGCAGGAAATACTTTCACAGTCTTTGACTTACGATATTTTTAACTTACGATGGGGTCGTCGTAAAGCATCTTAATCGTAAGTAGGGGACTACCTGTATATGCATTACTTATATGGCATCTATTGTAAGTATTCTTTAATACTGTCCATAATTTTCCACATTTAAACAGTATGTTTATTGAGAAAGAAAACCCCATAAAAACAAAGTAGAAAGAACATTAAAAATTCCATGAGTCACTGGAAACTCCAGAATTGATTATTTATATTTAGGGGAAATCAAATTGAACAAACCTCCTCCATACACTGCTTTTCTTGTCGTCTGGAATATTTTCAGTCTTAGTATTCCTTTAAGAAGAAAGAAATGCAAGTCAGCCTATGTTTAAAAAAAACCAAACAGTATCATTTGAAATTTAGTTAAACAGACCCATGAGCCTGTGCACGCCGCAGGGCATCCTGCAGTTCAATCAACCGCTCTTTATACTGATTCTTCTCCATGACTACACGAGCCATCTCTGAACGTGAGAACCGGCGATTTGAGGTAGAAAAAGAAGTCTGGTGGGGAAAGAATATAAAAGTAGATGTCATATGCCATTAATTTGTACTGGACACAAGAAAGACATTTATAACTGTGGATCATAATCCATCTGTCTAAAGCTCCAATTCCTGCCTGAGCTTTTATCCTGTTCCAGCTCTGAACCAGGTGATAAAGAGTTGCAGCAGTTGGATCTCCTTGTTTGGCCGTATGTTTTAGTAATGACAGAAGATAGAAAAGGCTCATTTTGGAAAGCACAATTTGACATATAGATTAACAAAAACTTACGTCAGAGTCCTCAGCCTGTGATGCTTCCAGTTCTTTGCGAAGCCTGTGATACAGAAAATAAATATATAAATTAAAAAAGGCAGAGGTTTTGACCAATCACTGGGATTTTGTGATATTTTAAGTGCTGTTCATATCAGATACCTTCGATTATATACATTCTTCATTTCTGACTCATGATGGCATATCTACTACAATAACTAATGCATATGTAACTAAACATGTCAGAAAGAACAGTCAAGAAAACTAGGACAGGTTTGTTTTATATATTTTTGAGAAAGTATATTTTTATATGATTTTTATATGTTGTATTTTGTGGTATAATGTAAAATCTGCCATAAATAAAAGACAAAAAAGACAAAATAAAATTTTTCACAATAAAAGACAAAAACTTGATTTTAAAAAAGCACAAATGAGTAAAGACATTTCCTTTATCAGCAGAGCTCTTTTGGACACATAGCTCTAGCAGGAAATGTGGATTTCTATTAAAAACCTCAGTAAGCCTACCACGGTTATCATTTCTTCTTTTTAAAATAGATTTGCTTGAGTGTCGGGCTCACTGGCAGACATTTCCATGTAGCGCAAGTACATTACACAGTGAACCTATGCATTTGAACTATGATGCAAATAATTGCATTATGATTTGAACATAAAAAAAAAATGAACAGACAGAGTTTCAATAAGAGACCAAAAAAAAAAAAAATAGTAATATCTTCTCAAAATTGTACCACTCTGTACTCTAATATAAAACAGCTGATTTTTTTTGCCATGTTATATGATTTTGATTTATTGCATACTGTAAGAACAGGTTTTGCAAAGTGCCAAAGAAAAAGGAAGTGTTAATGAACCTGAAAAGCGGAACAACATTAATGGTACACTTTACCGTTTGGTCTCCTCTTCCATCTCCTTTGTTTTGCTTTCCAGTCGGCTGATGGTTTCCTGACAGGAAGTGAGCTCCAGGTTCAGAGCAGATCTCTCATTCGTCAGTTCCTCTACACGAGAAATGAGGGCCTTACGAGCAGCGTCTACCATCTCGCTAAAAGAATAATAATAATAATAATAATAATAAAAACAGTCTAAACATTAGCACCAATAAGCATACATTTTTTATTGTACAGTGGTGTGAAAAAGTGTTTGCCCCCTTCCTGATTTCTTTTTTTTTTTTTTGCATGTTTGTCACACTTTAATGTTTTAGATCATCAAACTAATTTAAATATTAGTAAAAGATAACACAAGTGAACATAACATGCAGATTTTAAATGAAAGTTTTTATTATTGAGGGAAAACAAAATTCAAAACTACATGGCCCTGTGTGAAAAAGTGCTCCCCTGTTAGAGTTCAATTTCTTTAGCCACACCCAGGCCTGATTACTGCCACACCTGTTCACAATCAAATCTCTTAAATAGGTCCCTTTCTGACAGAGTGAAGTAGACCAAAAGATCCTCAAAAGCTGGACATCATGCTGAGATCCAAAGAAACGCAAACAAATAAGAAAGAAAGTAACTGAGATCTATAAGTCTGGAAAAGATTATAAAGCCGTTTCTAAAGCTTTGGGACTCCAGTGAACCAAAGTGAGAGCCGTTATTCACACATGGCAAAAACATGGAACAGTGGAGAAACTTCCCAGGAGAACCTTCATTTAAAAATGGCATGTTATGTTGACTTGTGTTATCTTTTACTAATATTTAAATGTTTTATGATCTGAAACATTAAAGTGTGACAAACATGCAAAGATAATAAGAAATCAGGAAGGGGGCTCACACTTTTTCACCACTGAATATAATGCTTCTTAGTCAGTACTCAGTTACTCTAATAGAGCTTGATGTTAAGTACTGTTAAAAAGACATTAACAGGGGAGATTTCCAAAACCAGTCCTTTACAGTAGATTATTATTCTAATTATCTAGTGTAACTTGGTGCATGACTATCCTGTTTAGTGTTCTGTCAAATGCCTACTTGAGACGAGCAAACAAGCTCTTACTGGGTGTGTTTCAGTTCCTCATACTGTGAAAGAATCTCCTCAAACTGGACTGTGCTGCCTGTTTGGAAACCACACAGAAGAAAAAAAACCACACCCAGGTCTGACATGACTTAATCTAAATAAATAAAAAAGAAAGCAAAAAGTTGAAATTTTCACACAGGTTTTAAGCCTACCTCTCACGCTGACACCTTGGTCCACACTCTCCACATATTCCTGGCTAAGCTCTGAAAGCTCAGAAAATACAGAATCTGTGTTTCTCATCTCCCACTCCAAACTGTCCAAGTCCTTTTCTTTTTCCTCAATTTCATTTTCTTGATTGCCTTCCTCCTGGTCCTCACCTCTCTCTTCTTTAATTTGTCTGATCTCTTCCTCTAGACTGCCGTTTGATTCTCCTATTTCTGCTCGAACTGGAGTACTGAGCAAAAAAAAATACAAATTGCATATTATATTATATTATATTATATATATATATATATATATATATATATATATATATATATATATATATATATATATATATATATATATATATATATAAACATTTTATTGCACTACAACAAAATTTAACACTATATTTCCTTCATTCTGAATAAGAGAAAATAATTCTTTGAAGAATCAATGTAATCAAGATTAGACAGGAGTTGCAACAGCTGCTTAATAAGTAACTAGATTTGAGTCTTCAGTGCATAGAGGAAAAGAGCCTTTATTCCAGCTAAAATGATTCAGAGAGCCAGAAATCAATCAAACAAAAAGTGGGACATAATTATGAAATTACAGAAAATGAAAGAACAACAGTTATTAATGTTTAAAATGAACCTACAAATATCTATTAGGTAAATGTACCTTGCTTCCACGAGGCCCTGCAGCTGAGCCAATTCTGGAGTAGAACTTATGATGTCGTTGATAAAAAAAGAATTATTCACAGTTTCCATTTTGATTAGTTTAGTGTCTGTGGAAGTTGACGTTTCTGATATTTTGGGGTTGGAAGCAACATCAGGTGTCGCCTCACGCTATATGGAAAAAACAATGGGAAGACAGTCTTGTGTGAAAAACTGTACTTGTGAACAGTTATAATATGCAAATGTGTAAAATTACCTGGATGGCTGCATTTTCTTCAGGTGGCTCTGTACTTTTGGAGCGTATGCGATTTCTACAACATAACAGGTAACTTTCATAAAACACAATGTAAAATGTGGGGATAAGTTAATGCTAGTATTATGGCAAATAATATCTAATCTAATCTAATCTAATCTAATCCTATCTATCTATTTCTCTCTTTTATTAACGTGCGAATAATGCAGCCCGCATTTCTATTTGACAATTTTTATTAAAAATATAAATAAATAAATATAAAAGAGGCAAATTATAAACTTCAACACAACACACAATGTCCTTTCTTTACTTTTTTTTTAAATAATAAACTCAACCGAAATTTTGTTCCAAATCCGGCAATTAAAACCGTCCGTGTGGAAACATAGAAATTGTTCCGTTTGGTGTCCTTTTGATTTAGGTCATTTAAAACATTATAATTACTTTAAACATTTACAAGAATATTTTGTTTTATGATAAGTATGTTTTCACTAATAATAAACATACATTTGCATAAAGCAGCCATAAAATGTGTAAAATATTTAATAGTGATGAATTGCATTATTGTCATGAGTAACGTGTTTACAAATGCTTTGCAGGATGAGCAAAAAATTTTATTCAAATGTAACTTGCATTGTGAACATCGAGCATCACGCGAGCAGCTTTCTCTCAACTGAGATGATGATTCTTTCTCTCTCGCTGCGTAATACAATGGGAGCTCAGGTCAACTTCCCACGTATTCGTCCTCTTTCTGCATGTATACCTCGTACATACAGCATTCGCCCGAATGTACGGTTTACTATAGTATTGTGACCATGTGTGTTCTCATGAAAGGAGATTCTCCTCGGAAAAAAAAAACCTCCCCCTCGTCTCCCTCGTGGCAGCCACGCGACTCTTTTCAAAGGTAACGTGCAGGTTAATTTGTTTTATTTTTACTTTACATTATGTACAAATAATTGTTATTTGTTTCAGATACAGTAGGGATAATTTATACATAAAATAAAAAAATATTTTTATGAATATTTTTGGGTGTGTGGAACAGATTACCTGAGTTTACATTAATTGCTATGTAAATGTCACTTAAACATTTAGAAGAATATTTTGTCCTCCTGCTCTATGTTGAGTTTGGGTTCACTAATGATAAACATACATTTGCATAAAGCATCCATATTTGTCCCTGCCCATGTTGATTATAGTACTACAAACTAGAAAAGCATCAATTTAAGGTACATTTAGAACAGATAAAAATTTGCTATTAATTTGCGATTAATCGTGAGTTAACTAATGAATATTATATATATATATATATATATATATATATATATATATATATATATATATATATATATATATATATATATAAAATGTAGATATATTAATGCATTGTCTCAGCATACGGTAAATAAATTAAAAAATAATTTCACACAGGTAATTAAGACATGCATGCATAAACTTTGTATGGAGGAGGAAGGAAGGAAAAAAAAAAAAAAAAAAAAAACCCATAATGAGACAATAATAAACTTTATCGTACTCCTAAAAAACAAAGTTAGGCATTTTAAAATACCTTAGAGGGGACCCTTCCCTTTCCAGCTCCTTTTTCTTTTCCAGTAGATCCCGATATGTTAGAACTAACTAGATAGAGAGATAGAGAGATAAAGAGAAGGATGGAAAAAGGGAGAGATAATATAGATCTGAAACATGCTCTGTGCTAATTGTCTAGGTAGAAGTTAGATACTGACCTTGCTATGTGTGTGTTTCAATGTGTTTAACTCTTTAGTCAGACTTGCTTTCTGCTCCTCCAGAGCCACCACTGAAGAAAACAGAAGCACCTGATATGTAAAGACACGTTTAAAAAAGATTTCAAGATTCAAATACTAAATTCCTTATTTTAATTAGTCCATGATGTGGATCTTGTAGCGGAAACAGGCAACACTTTTGATCAGAAATGTACTTAGCCTATTCTTTAGACTGCAAGTTTCAAACCTGATAAAGAAAATGCTGCAGTGCTCTCTGGGTGGCGTTATTAGTTCCCTTGTCAATCAGAGTGGCACTAGCCAATTGTGGGCTTCTGTGTGCTTGTATGCCGAAGAAGACATTGCGTTATTTCATATGATCATTTTGCAGCTGCCCTGTGATGCAACATTGGCAGCGGTTCAAAAAGCTGCTATGGTTGGCTTCACTTAACGCCAAGGAAACAAGTGTTAGCCTTCACTCTCTCTGCATGGCAGCTGTCGTGCTAGGAAAGAGCTGGTTAGTGGTCGAAAGTAACTGGGGTGGGGGGTTTAAAACAAATAAATAAATAAATAAATAAAAAGTACAACTCTGAACTGCTTTGGCATTCTAGCATAAAAGCGCAAACATGTAGGGAAAAATGGATTTACTTTGATCAGCTTGCTCTCTGGCTTTCTTCTCCAGATCCCTTTCTCTCTTCTCCCGCTCCTTGTCTCTGCCACGTATCGCTCTCCTCTCCTGCTCAAACTGATCATCCAACTCCAAATAACGCTGCAGCGGTAAGAGAGGAAATTGATGTGTATACGCATTTCTTTTGAAATATTATATAGAAAAAGTCCTGCTCAGGCACAGAATAAATAGAAAAAAGAAATAAAAAAACCTCAAAATTGAGCTTGGATTGTTTAATTCAGTACAAATACTAAACTTACCTCTTGGCTCTCCCTACGCAGCGTTCTCTCTCTCTCATATCTCTCCAGCAGCTCTTCCTTCTCCCCTTTCTCCTTCTCCACAGCATCCTCGCTCTCTCTTAGCTGAGCCCGACAGCTGGCGAGCCCTTCAAGAACCCACACCAGGATGGGCAGCAGTGATTCAACCACATCTGCTCCATGAGTCTCCACAACTGACTATACAGTAATAAGTAAAAAGAAAATACATAGTACACAAAGAGATCAAGAGGGGCAAAAATAGCAGTGAAATGGTAAGGAAACATCATGTGCTGTGGCTATATCCTTTACTGAACAGCACATATGATGACTACATATTTTAGTCCGAGTCTCTTATCTACAGGCACAGGCACTAGAACAGGAAAAGCAGTTCACTACATCAGGGACTTTTTACATAGTGGACAGCTACATTTCACTTCCTTTTTGAAACGATGGCAAAACAATGTTTTATAAAAACTTAGTACAATTTAGCATTCATCTATGTGACACTTCCATACAGGCTCTTGTTGTCTGACATCTCAGCCCAATCTGCCATGTGACATGAACGTGCAAAGTGTGCATTCTGATTGGTTACCTGGAGCTCAGAGTACAATTTTCCCGCCTCCTCACTGACAATGTCTGGGTCCAGCTCCAGGTCTCCCATCACACTCAAGGAAGTTTCTCCATACTCCATTTCTTTTTCCTCCTAAACCTTGTCCCAATGACTGATTCCTGTATTTCACTTTAACTCCCTGCACAGTTGCTTATTTTCTCCAGGAATTCTCTTCCTTTCGTAACTTAAATAATCTTATCTCCCATTTTGATCACCCCAACATGTTCTAACGACTGTGGAACACAAACAGACGACAATATGTCTACAAATACACATCTGTATTCCAAAATCTAAATAAAAACCCAACTAGCACTCGTTAATAAAAAGGTGCAGCGTACTTTCACATGCTTCTGCCTCATTCAACCCACACACGAAATTTCACAAGAGACCCAACAAGCTGCTTTTATACTGAAACAAGCTTAACTAATGTCTGGTGGTGGCTTGGTGTCCATCCTGGAAAAGAGGAAGAAAATGATTTCCTTTAATTATCATAGCAGTAATTTCCCGATCATCAAGCACTTTTTGTAACATGAATATCATTGCTGTTTGTGAACAGAGGACTTGCGGGTGTAAATAAATGTGTGAAATCTGGCTCATTAAGAATTAAAATAAAGTGAGCATTCACAGTTTGACGGTTGCTTCTTTTTGTGTGTGTGTGTGTGTGTGTGTGTGTGTGTGTGTGTGTGTTTACTATAGCTGTGACAATCACAACCCACTGTTATTAACCGTATTTATTACTGACTCAAGAGTGCTGGTTTAACAGTGAACTGAAATTGAACGACTTCAACTCCCAGCTCAATATCTAAAATACAAGCAAGCCTATGAATACCGACAACTCGTGTGTTTAATTGGTAGAAAGCACAGGAAATAAGTAGACTGGCTCTAGCAAAATAGATAAAATATTATATTACACCATTAAACAATGGGCATGAATATGTTCCCAGTTAGAGCAGGACCAATTTATAATTATGGGATTGGCTGAATTTATCAATGATGCTCTGGGAAAGTAAATGGATTCAGAAAAAAAACAAAAACAAAATAATAGTACAGAATTAATTTAGGTTCAGGATGCATGGGTGGAATTAGGGACTACTGCATTTCGTTACCTTGTACTTGTACATGTGTAATGACAATAAAGTTGAAACTAATCTGATCTACGGTTAGAGATGTAGGACCACCACCCTGGCTGTGTTGACAGGTCGCATGGTTTTCTCAGGTAGTAAAGTTTTAGGTAGAAATCTAAAGGGCTGAAATATTATCAGATCAAATATGCTCAGTAGAATAAAAACCTCACATAGTACTTTAAGATAGAATCAATTATACATAGAGTCTATTATGCTCTGCTGTGAGAGGAGACAGGGCCTAAATGTACACACAAGACACACTTCGAAAAGGAGAAGACACAAGACACCTTTGAAAACTCACCGGCTGTTTTTCACTCAACCGGTAACTGCGGGTCGAAACAAATATA
Source organism: Silurus meridionalis (assembly GCF_014805685.1). Lineage (NCBI taxonomy): Eukaryota > Metazoa > Chordata > Actinopteri > Siluriformes > Siluridae > Silurus > Silurus meridionalis. The sequence goes on from NC_060887.1 coordinate 20,021,636, forward strand.
TATATATATGTGTGGAGAGAAAGAAAAAGAGAAAGATCAGCTCACCTGGAGCTGTTATTGAGACTCGGGGATCTTCTCCGTCCTGTTGGCTTTCCAGTCGCGTTAACTCGACAATCGTATCAATTACTCTGGAGCAGGTTAGGGAAGGGGCGTGGACACGAAAGTAATAAGCGTGGCAGTAGGCAGGTGATAACCAATCAGATTAAAGAAAGAGGTAGAATCCAACCAATCGTGGAGTTTTGGAGGCGGGAAGAAGTGCGCCTTCGGGAGGAAAAAAAAAAACTTTCTGAAAGTTGAAAATAGACACGTGACGAGAGGCAGTCATGTGATGCAGGGCCACGGAGGGGGGAAAAAAGTTAAAACCACGCAAAGTATTATGCATTCCTAACACTGTGTAAGCAACAGTTGAATGAACGCTCAAAGGTCATACCCTATTTGTCGTCTTCTGAATTGACTGTTTAATGTATTCGGCAGCGGGTTACCCCTATAATGTCTTTAACGCATATCAGGTTTCAGCAGTGACTCCACCACTGGCAGAGCTTCCAAAAGTACACACATCCTCAAGTAGAAGGACAGATACTTATGTTTTAAAAGACTCTGGTGAAAAGTTGAAGTACTGACTACACATTGTCTACACTCAAGTTAAGTAAAGTATGGGCTCTGATTCTTAAGTAAAAAGTAGCCATTACTACTACATGTTTTAGTGTCAGCCTGGTAACTGGACCTCACATCATAATAATAAATTAATACAAAAGAATTTCAAATTCTGTTATCTCATGAATGTATCCCGGCTGAACAACCACAATATAGAACACAAGCAGAGAAATGATGATGATCAGGTGATCAGAAATGTCTCTGTTTCCAGTCATGGTTACATCACTGACTCCCTCTGTCTCATCCACAGTAACCACAGACTTCTTGTTGCGTTCTTCCTTGCTTTCTGTTAGCTTCGTAAACTAGTCTACATCTGTGGTGTGTGAGAGCCAGGAAATGATTTACCAGTGGTAGATTGAAAAAGCCCCACAATGACATGAAATAGGTTAATGGGCTGAAAATGGTGTGTAATAATAAGAAAGAAATATTGATCATGTCACCAAATAAATTCAGACTCAAGTAACATGTCTGGTTTGAAAATGTAAGAAGTTTAAAGTACAGATATTTGTGTAAAAATGTAGAGGGAAATTAAAAATGTCTAAAAATAGTGAAGTAAAGTACTGATACCAGAAAAATCCACTTAAGTACAGTAACAAAGTATTTTTACTTCATTACTTCCCATCTCTGACCACTGGGAAATACCAACCCCATAGACTATTTCACGTTTTCTGTTTCAAAACGTGTTAGATCAGGTGCGACATCAGAGTCCACAGCCAACCTCATCTACACACAAATACGATGTAATCAATAATGCTGATTCCTGCTAGGGTTATTCGAGATGGCCAATTACCAATAGCAACAAATCCAATAACAAAGTTAAAATGACAAGTAAAGAAATAAACTAATTTAAAGTGTTAAGGTTGTGGTGTCACAGAAGACTTTATTCAGCAGAAATATAGCCAGGCAGGCCACTGAAGTACCCAAAAGCAATACCCAAACAGCCACTGAAGTACCTCAAAATAATCAACATACTGTCTTAATATACCCTCTTTAGCCATTTGTGTAACACCCACATTCCTCATTATTTTCTAGAAGCATGTAATTTATGTATGGTCGCTCCACTCTATCCCGGCCACCCCCTCTACAAAAATTTTTATTATAAACAGAATCTAAAAAAAAATCCAGAAAATCACATTGTTTAATTTTTTAAATAATTTATTTAAATTTTATTGCATGAAAAAAGTATTTGATACCATAGAAAAATAGAACTTAATATTTAGTACAGAACCCATTGTTTACAATTACAGAGGTCAGACGTTTCCTGTAGTTCTTCACCAGGTTTGCACACACTGCAGCAGGGATTTTGGCCCAATCCTCCTTACAGGTCTTTCAGGTTTTGTGGCTGTCGCTGGGCATCACAGAGTTTCAGCTCACTCCATAGAATTTCTATAGGGTGCAGGTCTGCAGACTGGCTAGGCCACTCCAGGACTGTGAAATGCTTCTTATGGATCCACTTCTTAGTTGCCCTGGGTGTGTGTTTGGGGTCATTGTCCTGCTGGAAGACCCAGCCATGATCTTCAATGCTCTTACTGATGTTAGGAGGTTGTTGCCCAAAATCTCACGATACATGGCCCCATCCATCTTGTCAGTCGTCCTGTCCCCTTTGCAGAAAAGCACCCCAAAGCATAATGTTTCCACCACCATGCTTTACGGTTGGAATGGTGTTCTTGGGATTGTACTCATCCTTCTTCTTCCTCCAAACACGGCGAGCGGAGTTTATACCAAAAAGTTCTATTTTGGTCTCATCTGACCACATGACCTTCTCCCATGCCTCGTCTGGATCATCCAAATGGTCTTTGGCAAACTTCAGACGGGCCGTGACATGTGCTGGCTTGAGCAGGGGGACCTTGCGTGCGCTGCAGTATTTTAATCCTTGACGGTGTGGTGTGTTGCTAATTGTAACCATTGAGACTGTGGTCCCAGCTCTCTTCATGTCATTGACCAGGTCCTTCCGTGTAGTTCTAGGCTGATCCCTCACCTTACTCGGGATCAGTGATACAGTGATAAGAGGAGATCTAGCATGGAGCCCTATTCTGAGGAAGACTGACAGTCATTTTGAATTTCTTCCATTTTCTAATAATTGCACCAACAGTTTTTGCCTTCTCATCAAGCTGTTTGCCTATTGTCCTGTAGCCCATCCCAGCCTTTTGCAGGTCTACAATTTTGTCCCTAGTGTCTTCAGACAGCTCTTTGGTCTTGCCCATAGTGGAGAAGTTGGAGTCTGATTGATTAAGTGTGTGGACAGGTATCTTTTATACAGGCAACAAGTTCAAACAGGTGCAATTAATACAGGCAATGAGTGGAGAATAGAGGGCTTCTCAATGACAAACTAACAGGTCTGTGAGAGACTTCTTGCTGGTTGGTAGGTGATCAAATACTTTTTTTATGCAATAAAATGGAAAATAATACAAACCCAATTCCAAAAAAGTTGGGACACAGTACAAATTGTGAATAAAAAAAGGAATGCAATAATTTACAAATCTCATAAACTTATATTTTATTCACAATAGAATATAGATAACATATCAAATGTTGAAAGTGAGACATTTTGAAATGTCATTCCCAAATATTGGCTCATTTTGGATTTCATGAGAGCTACACATTCCAAAAAAAAAAGGTTATGGAAAAGTTAAAAGGTAAATGTACATATAAGGAACAGCTGGAGGACCAATTTGCAACTTATTGGGTCAATTGGCAACATGATTGAGTATAAAAAGAGCTTCTCAGAGTGGCAGTGTCTCTCAGATGTCAAGATCGGCACAGGATCACTAATTCCCCCAATGCTGCGGCAAAAATAGTGGAGCAATATCAGAAAGGTGTTTCTCAGAGAAAAATTGCACATTAACATCATCTACAGTGCATAATATTATCCAAAGATTAAGAGAATCTGGAACAATCTCTGTGCGTAAGGGTCAAGGCCGGAAAACCATACTGGATGCCTAAGATCTTCAGGTCCTTAGACGGCACTGCATCACATGCAGGAATGCTACTGTAAGGAAATCACAACATGGGCTCAGGAATACTTCCAGAAAAAATTGCCGATGAAAACAATCCACTGTGCCATTCACCGTTGCAGGCTAAAACTTTATCAAAAGGTCAAAAAAGAAGCCATATCTAAACATGATCCAGAAGCGCAGGCTTTTTATCTGGGCCAGGGCTCATTTAAAATGGACTGTGGCAAAGTGAAAAACTGTTCTGTGGTCAGACGAATCAAAATTTGAAGTTCTTTTTGGAAAACTGGGCCACCATGTCATCCGGACTAAAGAGGACAACCCAAGTTGTTATCAGCGCTCAGTTCAGAAGCCTGCATCTCTGATGGTATGGGGTTGCATGAGTGCGTGTGGCATGGGCAGCTTACACATCTGGAAAGGCACCATCAATGCTGAAAGGTATATCCAAGTTCTAGAACAACATATGCTCCCATCCAGACGTCGTCTCTTTCAGGGAAGACCTTGCTTTTTCCAACATGACAGTGCCAGACCACATACTGCATAAATTACAACACCATGGCTGCGTAGAAGAAGGATCCGGGTACTGAAATGGCCAGCCTGCAGTCCAGATCTTTCACTCATAGAAAAAAATTGGTTCATCATAAAGAGGAAGACGCGACAAAGAAAACCTAAGACAGTTGAGCAACTAGAAGCCTGTATTAGACAAGAATGGGACAACATTCCTATTCCTAAACTTGAGCAACTTGTCTCCTCAGTCCCCAGACATTTGCAGACTGTTATAAAAAGAAGAGGGGATGCCACACAGTGGTAAACATGGCCTTGTCCCAGCTTTTTTGGGATGTGTTGATGCCATGAAATTTAAAATCAACTTATTTTTCCCTTGAAATTATACATTTTCTCAGTTTAAACATTAGATATATCTTTTATGTTGTATTTTGAATAAAATATTAAAATTTGGAACTTCCACATCATCGAGTTCTGTTTTCATTCACAATTTGTACATTTTCCCAACTTAATGGGAATCAGGTTTGTAATTTAAACAACATACAATGTGATTTTCTGGATTTTTTATAGATTCTCTCTTACAGTTGAGGTGTACCTAGGATGACAGTTACAGATCTCTTCGTTCTTTGTAAGTGGGAAAAGTTTGATCAGCAGTGTATCAAATACTTATTTTCCCCACTGTATTTGTATGACAGAAACACTCTATGAAAAGGTTAAAAACACTATAAGATCTACAGTGGCATGCATTTACAGAATCAACAAGAACTCAGTTCCCACCAGCACATAACTATTAATGCAGATATGACTTCAGTCATCAATATGTCAACATTAGCAGATGAAAAGATCATTATTAAGTGCTAGGTCTACTTTTTACAGCTGAAATTGCAGTACACATGGTGAACCTTGTCGAAAAATTCTGCTGGGTCAAAACTACAGCAATAACAAATACAACATATAAGTGACTTTTATTAACTCAAGATAGAAAGCGCATGAAAACATATCCAATCTGGATATAAACAACTAAAAAACAAATTACTAACTGAATACTATTAGTATTACAGACCCTTTGAAGAAATCTTTAGAAATCTAGGTCATGTGGATTACTTGCATATAATTGTACATACATTAAAGGAATTTGGGCACTCTCTAGTCAGGCTATCAGATTTCTTTATTTAAATTAATTCGCAATAAATAATATTAGACAGTTAAAATAATGGGTCATTGTCGGATTTCCAGTTGTCTGGATGTTTCCCCCATTTCCCATAGAGACAGGGAAATTTACGATTAGCCTTCATCACCACTACACTGACACACGAATCAGGCTTCCTGATGACCTCACACCAGTCTGGATAATCTACAGGCTGTGGATTGCTGCAAGGAAGACAGATAAAAAAAACAGATTTTAGTGTAGATGTGAATTTCTGTAATTGCAAAGTCTGCCAGTCTTGTACATTTATGTAGTTACATGCACCTTTATGTGGTTACATAAACTTGAATGCTGAACTAAAGTAAATGGAAGGTTGTGCAACATAAAAGTAATTAAGTGATTGTGTTACATTCTCATAACACACAAAAGCTTGCACCCATTAAATACATATCTAAAATCATTTCAATTAATTCATTTCATTTATACTAATCTAAATAACTAACATGCTGCCTTTTTAATATCATACACCATTAAATATTATTGATAAAATCTTGATAGTCCTGCTTTGGAGTAATATTAATTTGGCAAATGATTGTGACAAGCACAATGATCTGAATCACTTACTGATCACAGCAGCCTACTCCAAAGGGTTCCATGCACACACAGTGGTAGCAGTCATTAGTAATCCAGCTGTCACCAATACCAAAGACTTGACCCTGGTATTCACAGCTCCCTGTGTAGCAATGTATAGTGATCATTCAATGATAAATATGACTTAAAAAAATATAGATGATGCATACACAACCCAAATCAATCAAATTTATACGAGTTTAAAAGATTGTACAGCGCATCAGGTACAAATTTAATTTCAGATATAATATAGCTGATGCAGAAAGTGAAGTTTCACATCAATTATTTTTCTGGTTTCACTGCACAAAATACACTAGATTGTTTGCTTTAGTGATAGAAAACAATTTTGAAGGGTTTCATTAAGTTCTATTTCATGGTCAGCACAATAGAGTATACAATACTGAGCCACCAAAATTACAGGTCATACACACATACAAGCCTTCCTTTAGTGTTTTAGTGGTACCTTTAGTGTTGAAGGTACATTCTCCATTGCTATAGAGGGCTAAAGATGAAGCAGCTGTAGTCAGCAGACAAACAGCCAGCAGCAGTGCAACATCAGTGGCGACCATCTGCAAAATAGTGGCAAATATTTATCTGGATTTAAACAATAATTAGACATTTTCCTCATAAAGTTATATGTCTTAATTAGCAGCAACACTCTAATAGACCATTTTAAACCAACCAATGCCTGGAAACAAAAACGGATAAAAACCTTAAGTTGAACGATTAATTTCAAGTAATTTGCAAATATTAAAGTGTCTCTTCTTCTTCAGTGTTCTTCTGGTCTTCCTTGTTCTGTACTGTCTTCTTCTGTCACTTCTGTCCAGGAGCATCTGACTGAGCTGTGATGGGTTTAAGCTGTGACCCCAAGTATTTATACATTTGTGTGCGACCCTCCTGCATTATGTTCAGACACAAAACGCTCTTCTTTTCACATACACTCACAAAAGGTTTCTCCCCAAGTCATTTTGTAACGCTAGTACAATAATACCCTGTTTACACACTTTTGTTCCTTCTGCCCTGTAGTGGTTGTGTGTGTGTGTGTGTGTGTGTGTGTGTGTGTGTGTGTGTGTGTGTGTGTGTGTGTGTGTTTGTGTGATTGCTTTTCTTTTATAAATAGAATACATATGCATTTGGGTGCATTTAAAGGTTAATGGGTATGTGACTGTCAGATGTGATTGTGAGTTTAGGCACACACACACACACACACACACACACACACACACACACACACACACACACAAATATATGTAACACATTTATAACACAGTTTATTATTATTAACATTTGTAATAATCAACATTTTAACAGTTTACATTTTCAAAACAATGTTTTTAGTAAAATGCCTGCTTTGGTTAGATAATATATAAAATAATATTTCAATATTCTATACAAATAAAATAGAACAAATCAAATGAATGCATTTTATTAAATAATATTGATTAAGTTGAGTACAATTAAATTGGCACAAATTAAATTGATTAAATAAAATTTAATAAATGGAAAGATTTAATTAGTTTACATTTGGTATTCCTATTTAGAGAATACAGATGTGTATGTGTGTAATATTAGATTTTCTAAAGTTATGATCTACTTAACTGTTCTACTTATTTCAGCATAAACATAACAAATGTCTTCATTCATTCTATCCTTCATTCATTTACTCCCTTGATAAAAGGAATTGTCAGGATGTTCTACTTTTAAAAGAAATTCTTGAAGCTGAACATAAAACGTTAAAGAATCCATAACGCGAGCAATAGCTGCTAGTCACTTCCTGGTTAGCGGCTAACGCTAGCGCTATGGATTCTTTAGCGTTTCATGCATGTGCAAAACAAATCTTATTTCCGGTACAGAGTGAGTAGCCACAGTGACACTGCTCTAACTCTAATTTCTTTATTATACCCCTGGCCTTGTTGTGTATGTTTTCAAGTTTAATAATATTTTTTTCGAAATGCACTCAAAGTGTGAGTCGGAAACTAAACAAACTTGCTACCCGCAACTTAATACGTTCCTGAGGGAACTCATATTGTAACCATGTCCATGTAAACGTGCACCAAACCGAAAGCCCTGTACTAGTGGTGCTCCGATCAGGATTTTTGGGGCTGATCACAGATCCCAGATCACTGGAAGCTGGATCGACCGATACCGATTACAGGGTCTATTTAAAGCCTACTATTTATCCATGTATTAATTTATTCATGCTACATGATAAATAACATCAAATACCATCAAGTTCAAAAAAATAAAAAATTCAAGTGTGTTAGGTACGCTAATCAATGTTGTTATAATTTACTTGCATTAATGACCTTTTTTTTTTATTTTATTCTTTTTTTGAGTGAGGTGAGTGTATGAACTTTTTTTTAATAGAGACAATCATAAATGAAGATAAATTAAAAAACACATTATATATCATGTCATGTCTTTATTCCCCACTAGAGGGCCGCGCCCCACACTTTGAGAAATACTGATGTAACGTGAATCCCAAGTAGGACATGATCCTTTACGTCAGTGGTCCCCAACCCCGGGCCGCGGAACAGCACCGGTCCGTGGGTCAATTGGTACCGGGCCGCACAGAAAGAATACATAACTTACATTATTTCCGTTTTATTTATTATCTGATTCTGAACAATGTTTTATTTTGGAAAATGAGTGGATTCTCTCCACCACATCTGTCTATGACTCACTCTTGATGAATGTCATGATGCCTCGGTCACATGTCTTACCTCCATCCGCTACCTTCTTAAAGAGGCTCCGGCCTGTAACACAGAATACATTACCACTAAATTCAAACACCCAAGCTAGCAAAATGAACAAAAACAACACAGTGGATTCACATTTATTATTATATTTAGAAAATACCAGTTTTATGCCGGACTCAAAAGGGGAACCCATCCTCATTTAGGTGACATCAAGAGTTTGATCATAAATTTTTCAACAATACAGAACACTGGAGAGTGAGAACTCTTATACTGGAGTATAAGATTATAAGTAATGTTTCTTCTACAGTTTTCTACAGTCTTTATGGTTATAAAACTACGAGCTACTGAGCTCAACAGTTGTGATCATCACAGATCCAGCACCAGCTTCTCCATGCCAGAGCCTTTAAACACTCCAGGATAGTAATGATATAGTAATGATAGTGACCAGTATAATTACAATAGTAAAAATGTTTAGCAACATATTTTTTTTTTGTATTAAGTGACGCATACGTTATAAAAATTATTAAATCATACTTACTGTGTAATTATACTCTATCTGGCTCATTATGGAATGACAATGTGGATGTTTTTTTGTACATGTTGTCTAAGTAAATATAATGCATATTTCAGCATTTTGGGTAAACGCTAGACAGCAGTGACTGGGTAAGATAATGTGTTTACCATGCTTATCTGACTGACTACAGTTTGTGTACACTTCATTTTGTTTAATTGCCCCATAATCTACTGAATTACTGTGTGTGTGTGTGTGTGTGTGTGTGTGTGTGTGTGTGTGTGTGCATGCGTTTGTTTTGTAATTGTATTTGTACTGGTTGATATTCCTTTTCAAAATGCTCCAGATCTACCACTTTTTCCAGCACTTCTTTCACAAGATCCCTCGAAAGAATCAAATATGGAATTGTTCTCGGTTTTAATCGTTCGATTTGGGCTCGTATTATTGCTCAATATATCTCTGTTACTAGATTCATGTAAATGCTAGTAGAATTGTTGAATGCATGATATTGCCTTGATGCAATAATAAAAGTTGTTTATTATAAGCAAAGACATGAAATTCTAAGGGTAGTATGGATTCGGTGCATGAGTTTGCTTACTGAGTCATAAACTGTGATAATCTCTATCCTAGAGATATTGTGCATAGAAAAGAAAAATAGTAAAAGAACGCTATTGTATAGCTGTGCGAACTTATTGAGTCCTGGTTTCATATGATTTGTCTGCACCTTTTCGTTTTGTGATGCAGTCCATAATTGCCTTTATACTAAACTGATGTACATTGAATTGGATGTGCACCATGTTTTATTTTTCATACATGAGAATAGACATATGAAAAAACCTTCAGATATGGAAACAGACCAAATCATGTTCGAAGATCATCAGAGTTTTGATGCTTATGAAGTGCACTTTGACATACACATATAGAGGAAACTTGGTAAATAACACTTGATTTTTTTTCTATTGGTAAGCATTTTGACAAGTATAATATCTATTTCTTTATGATTTTTTTATGATTTCATATTTTTTGTGTCCATGCACCATATTCTCATCAAAACCATGTTGATTTAAAATCTCATCTTTTGTCTCATATTGCTTTATTAGATTTTTTATCTCAGCGTATACATGCAAAATATAAAAAAATTAAATAGGTTTTTTGAAAATCTACATATGAGTTTGATTACATGCTTTAAAAAAAAAATCAATACCATTTATAAAATGATATAAAAATCTAGAAGGACTGTCAAAAATGTGTATATGTACATAAGTACTTCCTGATTTTAGTAGTGGTAAAAACGTTCTTTTAACGATGATCTAATACTTGTGATAAAGCGGTACCTTTCCACTCTACATCAATTTTTCTAAAGAGTGCTCTGTAAAATTAAGAAAAAGAAAACCAGGAGATGATGTGAAGATTTTGCCAGGCTCTATAGGAATATGTCTGATATTTAGTTGATATGATATGAGGAAAACAACCGAATATCAAACATATCACATAGCTCCTGGCCTGTTGATGATGAGGCCGGTACTAAAAATAAAACATAGAGCTTCAAAAGGATGTGATGATCATTGTTTACTGAGGAAACAGGGAGACAAATAAGGGGATGATCACAAAATAAAAAACAGAGATTAGAGGAGGGGTCAAATCAGATAACAGATCTGTACACTAAACAAGAATAATGTCTTTTGTGCACCACATACACAATATAACAATGGAACAGCTGCAATGGGAATTATAAATCACACCAATTACAGCAAAATACCAAAAAGAACAACAGTAGTCATTGAATAAATGCATCACGTATGCAATATAGTGTCAGTAAACACAATAACAAATCACACACAGTCACAAACCTTACCATACGGTGATCATGCCTTGTTTATATCCTCATTAGTGATATAGTAAATAATAAATAATGGAAAAAAGAAATGCAGCATCTAGTCCATATTATTTGGTGTGTAGAGCATTAGAAACTCTATGTGTGTGAGAAGTATCACTCAGTGGGCATATATATATATATGTGTGTGTGTGTGTGTCACTGGCAGAGGTTTAGCAGCACACAGACATAGGGGTTAATTAGAAGTGTATTGATTAGCATGCCCACGGCTCTTCCTCCTGCATTAGGCTGATCAATAAATGTGATTTCACACACATGAATGAAAAGAGGACAAACAGTCATGTCAGTCACTCTGGGCAAAAAATTCCCTTATCAATATCATAATGATCAAAATCTATTCCACATGGCTGTCCCAATGAGCATCATGTCCATTATGACTGCTGATAAAAAGTTTTAAGCAATCATTATTAACATTGATTATACACTGAACTACAAGACAATATTACTATGCTTTCTGGGACATTTTACATTTTATTTTTGAACAGAATTATTTATATATAAATTCGGGTTAAGCTATTAAAATCAATAGATTTCATAGCAGTTGACTGAAATGGATTAAGTGGTTTGTTTGCCAGTTTACAGCTTACTGTGTTTGTGATCACTGCCTTCCTTTAAAATTCTAAATAAATTCTCATTTAAAATCTCTCACTTTTGGATAGTAAAAGTGAGAGATTTTAAATGAGAATTTATTTAGAATTTTAAAGGAAGTAACTTAGGCAGAGATCACAAACACGTTTATAAATTAAACATTATAAAAAAACACTAGGATTTAATAAGGGAAACACATTTGTGTTGAATGTTGAAGTAAATATTTTAAAGATATTTTTTTAAAAGTAAAAACATTACATATAGAAACGTAATATTTTTACCTTAAAAAAATATTTGCTTCAACATTTAACACAAATGTGTTTCCCTTATTAAATCCTAATTGTTTTTTATAATGTTGACACAATGCAGAGAGTACTGTACTATATATACAGTTTTACTAATAAGTCAGGGCATATCATTTCAATCTTACTTTGATCTTCTCTTTACCTTATGGACAAATTATATTGGGTGTATTTATTTTGTGACTCTTTCGGTTTTGTCGTTCTTTATATTTATGCATTTCAGTTTGAGGATAATTATTTAATGATACATTTCCTTATTTTAGTTTTTATTTATTTATTTATTTTTTTTTACTTAACTGGACCAGAAGGTCATGAGGTGCCAGGACATGCTGGTTTATCGGCAGCAGGACAGCTGGAAATAGAAGAGCCTGATTCTTTGAAATTTCACTTTATTGTAATTAAGTGAGTCTAGAGAATTAAGCATTCTTCTTTTCCTGCAAAAAAGATTGCCCCTAAGGCAAAAAAAATAAATCTTTTGCTCTGAACCAGTCTTTTAGTTTATTTATGAGACGGCAGAAAACACTGTGGTGAATAAAGAATGATATTAAAAAAAAGAATCATAATAATTTTCTAATAATTTAAACTCTGTTACTTCCTGCTTCTCAGAATGATACACAACCGATTTCAAAGTTTAGCTTATATTTGTTATGTGAAAAAGGAAAAGATATTATATTATTATATTATTATAGATATTATGAAATGTCTATAAATGTATTAATCAATGTGTGCAGTTGTCACACTAGAAAACAGTCAGGATTAATGAGCTGTGTGTGTTAAATGGTCAAAAGTAAAGTGACTCCCTGGGAAATATGCAGATGTATGTTCAAATTGTATTGGTTTTTGTCCTCCTCCCTCCGCTGTGGTTATTACCCAGAGTCCTGTTGTACAAAGTGACCTTCTGTGTGAACTGAGGTGGAAGAGGCTGCCACTAATTGCAGAGCCTAATTGTGAGCCTAGGGGCAGCATTGTCATTGGTGATGTGGGAAAGGAATATAGGGGATAAGGGAGGAGTGCAAACACATGCTCACTCAATAAAGTTCACATGTGTTCAGCAAGATGGATTTAGACAAAGTCAACTTTCATTTGAACTTTTTGTCATTATCTCCAGCGTGGATGACCCAGTAAAACATGTCAAATGTAATAAAATCAACAGAATTCAGAGATTAGTGGAATGAAACAGGAGGAAAAAACATCTGGAAATAAAAAGTGGTTCTTAGGTAATATGATGCATACATAAAGATGTTTTCTTAATTTAATTCCACTAAATGGGCAATAATTAGCAATAGAACACTTCTATTAAGCAATTTGACTTATAGGTTTATTCAGTGTTTAAAATTAAAGTGGCTTAAATTAAACAAGATTTAACAAGATTTAAGTTGTATTGCTTATTAAGTAATTAAGTACCTTTTACATTAACCTCAGAATAAAAAGTGCAGATAAATACCAAAGTGTGCATTTAAACCTGCTATTTAGAGAATCTAGTGATTGAACCTTTAGAGCCTCTATACATGGTGAATCATTTTAAGAACCTTCTTGTGTCAAACATTTCAATTGTTTGAATTATACGGCCAGAAATATACATTTCACAATATCCATTATTTCCAGACAGGATAAATATCAGAAAATAAGATTTTTCTTAAACAGAGAATTGTTAGTGGATACAGAGTCATGTATTCCATGTTTTCTGTTCTTCGTGTACGTATTTGTGTTTTATTACATTTTACAAACCTAATGAATGAAAGTGTACTTTATTAACCATAATGATGGACTTGCTGTGGTGAGATACCGTGATGTTCCTGATCGCTTTATGTCACTATAGCCAGGAATATAGGGCTGAGGTGATGGACTGAGAATGATGAGGGATGACAGTGAGAAGGTCAGAATATTTTGTCTAATCGATATAAACTATCAGAGTTGAAAGTGTATGTTGAAGCTTGAAGGAGAGCCGAAACACAACACAGGCAAACACTGTGGCAAAGTAACCACATCAGATGATCAAGAAAGCATTAAAATAGCAGAATAGCAATGCAGAGACACCAAACACACTGTATAACCAGTGTAACCCAGGTGGATAATCATCATCATCATATTGTTGACACGATCATTAACACACACATAACTCCCATAAAAGCAAACACGGAAAATGGAGATACACAGAAACAAAAAAATACATTTACATGTCCTTAACTCCTATGTCTTTTTTATTCTCTTCCTCTTAAAAGCATTGGGATAAAATCAATACCAGAACTGAAAAAAGAGAAACTAACTTCATTTTCTGATTTCTTCTTAAATGTGTTTATTGAGTTTAGAGAAGGTATATTATGCTTTTGCACATTAAATTTAGTCTCCTTCAACAGTCTCATTGGGGTCTTAGGGGATATTCTGCCACATACCACGTATATTTGTGTTTTATTTTTTAGGAAATGGTTGAAAAGTTGGAAAAGTTGATAGTCAAAATCAGTGTGTGATGTATATAATAATGTCCAGGACAGATTACAGATTTCTTAAACACTTATATATATACATACAGGACCTCATAGATCATTGTTGACAATAGGTGTTCATTTTTTGTGTTTTGGTGTACTTAAGACACAAAAAATGAACACCTATTGTTGACAATAGGTGTTCATTATTTTCATTTGGTGTACTTAAAACACAAAATGCAAGTGCAGCGATTAAATCTTCACCAAACAGAATTCTGGTTTCTGAACATGAAAAAGCAGCTCACATGTCAGAAACAGTCCAAACAATAAAAGATATGAAAGGCAGAAGACATATAAATGCATTTAATAATGAACTAATATATTAACACAAGTATCATTTTGTATATATACAGTGGAACCCGGTTATGTCGATGTCCTAGGGGGTCGCCAAAAAGCATCGAGATAACCGATGATCGAGATAAACGAAAATCAATATGGCGGCAATATATTAACGTGCTTGAAATGTCTTTATGTACATGATGTGCGTTAATAAATGAGAATGTGCATGCATGTGTTTTTGGAGGGTTTTTTACACAACAGCGTTGCCGCGATTTGTTTGATGAAGGCATGCTATAAAAAATACATACAGTACATGTTTGTTAACTGTCAGGAATCCCCCTGCCACGCCCCCTCCGGCCCCCTTTGGCGTGTCAGGTGCTTTCTCGGCCGCTTTCTCTGAAGCTCCCGCGGCTTCAATCGCGCACATATGTTGCTCGTTTATCATCATCACCAGCTCCTATTTAAACTTCCACACTCTCACTGTCCGTTATTGTTGGTATATGTTGGTTCACGGCGGTCGTTGTTATCGCTCATGCGTATCCCGCACGTGTCTTCCCACCGCACTCTCTCAACGGCTGTGCTTTTCTTCCCAAAGCCGCGCGCCCTACTAACACTACGAACACTAGCACTAACTAACAGCAGAGATTCACCAGTATACAATACAACACCTGTAGCAGCTGTAAGACTTGATTTTTCCGCCACTTCCGCGAGTTCTTTGGCGGCTGCACCGAGATAACCGACGTTAAATGGCAAATTTTCCCCTTGTGCTCCAGATATCAGGGTTCAGCGACATGGAAAAGTCGACATAACCGATAAAAATGCTTAGACAAAGCGAGAATTTGGCGGTTCCACTTCAAAAATGTCGACTTAATAGGGTTGTCGAGTTAACCGAGGCGAGATAACCGGGTTCCACTATATATATATATATATACACACATATATATATATATACGTATATATATACGTATATATATATATATATATATATGTATATATATATATATATATATATATATATATATATATATATATATATATATATATATATATACATACATAGGTATGAATGAGTATATTTTTCTTGTTATAAATAATGAAGTCTTGTTTTTCTCACAATGGTTCTCACATGATGGTTTAGTTCATGTTTCTCCTCTCTGCCATTAAAGCTTCATCCTGTAAACATGTATTTTTGCTTTGGGCTCTTTTTAAGTTGAATTAGCTTTTTTCTCTTGTAAAACCAGCCCAACACCACATAGTTTTCTGTAAGTAGAGCAAAAAAGGTATTATTAGAAAAACATTTATTATAAATACATTTTAAAAACACAACACATTGAGACAATGAAAAAAAAGCATTGACATCCCATAAATTAAAATAAAAATGAGTGAAATATAATTGTAACCTATAGACTATAGACAATAAAGATGCATATATACTGACCAGACATAACCTTATGGCCACTGATCAGGTGTAAATGTATTACCACCTGTCTAATATTGTGTTGGTCCTTTTGCTGGCAAAACAGTTCTGCCCCATTGAGCATTAACATTAAAGTCTTCAGCAATTTGAGCTGCAGGAGCTCGTCTGTTGGATCGGACCACACAAACCAGCCTTCGCTTCCTACGTGCATCGCTGAGCCTTAGCTTCCCATTATCCTGTTGTCGGTTCACCACTGTTTTTTCCTTAAAGCACGTTTGATAGATACGAACCACTACAGACTGGGAACATCCCACAAGAGCTGCAGTTTTGGAGATGCTCTGACACAGTCGTCTAGACATCACAATTTGCTTACCCATTTTTTCTGCTTCTAACATGCCTTACATTTATCCCACACATTAACAGGTGCCATGAAGAAGAGATCATCAGTGTTATTTACTTCAGTTGCCTTAATGTTATAATGTCATAATTGTATGTCTGGTCGGTGTAAATGTTAGACAGAAACTTAATAAAGCCAGTTGGAACACTGACAAAGTTAAAATAACCCAGGTCAATTTACACTTTTTGTTTACATATTGTTTGTATCTAGGAAACAATATCAGTAACAAATGAGCACAGATTTGCATTTTTTTTTATTATACATGCTGCTATCTGCATTGAGATGAATTTAAAATATTATGCAATTGCATTATGCATTATGCAAGTCAATTACTTATAATTACCCAGAGACAGCTGATGTCTCTTGTGTTTTAAAAACACATATGAAATACTGTAAATGTTACTCAATTAATTATTGTGTAGGAGAAAATGTAATTTTTGTAAGTCACTCTTCATTCTATAGCACCTGTTTTTCCAGATTAGGTTTCCAGATATTGTTTTAAATTGTGCAATGATTAAATAAAGCCTAAGCCATCAAAGACTGTACCAACCTGTTTCTTTAACCAAACAAACTACAGAATAACCTGGTAAATCTGAAAAATAGCCCAGATCCATTCCTTAACAGAGCACGCAAATAAACAATCATACTCACATCCCATCTGGGGAGTCATTGGTGATGTAGTCACACACTTTGCTGCGTTTCTCAGCTTCCGATTTGAGGCTGTTTATTTGCTCAGTTAAACTGGCCTTCTGCTTCTGAAACTCACCTGGAGATGAAAAATAGTTCCAAAGATTTCACTGGATAATCTATATTTCACAAACTGCTACATTTATAACAAATGTTCATGTCGGACGATGAAACTTGGGCTGCTTTACACAGCCTGACCACAAGGAGGCAGTGTTCAGCAATCCATAATGACTGTGTAATCATTATGATTTTAGGCAAATACATTAATTTGGTAAACATTTGTTAATTTAGCTGTATTCTGAAAGTGACATTTTTGACAGAACAAAGTTGCAAATGCATTTCAGCTTTTCAACTGCAAATGCATTCCAGCTTCCTTTTTTATTAACGCTGTTGAATATTGCTTCAACACTTGCTATAATCACACTAGATTAAAAAGTATTCATTAAATCAACGTTGTAAATGTGGTACTCACTGTCAGTTTTGTTTTTCTCTGTCTGTAGAGTACCAACGTCATTCTTGAGCTCGTTCTGGAATGAAAAGTAAAACAGATTTTGGAAAATAGGAGTGAAAATCTTGAACTTTCCTTGTTACTGGGGTGATACTATTTTTTATTTCTAGCTTTATGTAGTATTTTCATTGGGAACATGTTCGAACAGGGTGAAGAGCAATAGTTTGTCTGGGTCTCTCTTATTATATATAAACCCCGGATTCATCCCCTCACCAGCTCATCGGTGCATGTCTTCAGCTCTGCTTCTTTCCCTTCTGCAGCTTCCTTGGTTATTTTGACCTTTGCTGTAAGGTCCACAACATCTGTCTTGATTTCTTCCAGCCTCTTGGTGCCCTCAGAAATATTGGATTCGTATTCCTTCAGCACGTCGCTGGTCACCCTGTGCTTCACGTTCTCGAAATAAGCGGTCTTGGTCAGTTGGAGCTCCATGTTCTTCCTTGAGTGAATGACGCCCAGCAGACCCAGGTTCAATGCCACCATCAAAACCACCAGCACAGCCAGGTACCTCATGATGAACTTCAAGAGGAAGAGAAAAGAAGAAGAAGAGTGGGAAATGAAAAACCGTCTACTACAGTGAACTCGGTGGTGTGACCGGCTGGTCAACTTTCACCTCTCCGACAGAACAGGAACTTCTGCACGCAGGCGCTTCTTGTGTTTAAGAATATGCGTTGACAAGTTTACAGAAAACAAAACGTGCTACTTGAGCATCAGTGCACTGTTTTTCATTAGGAAACGACGTAATGAACGAATTATGAAAGTAATAAAGAAAAGAAAAGCATCTGAGCCACAGACGCGTAAAAGCCAACAACAGCCAGAGGAGATAAAAAATAAAACCCGCCGCACCTGATTCAGGCTCCGCCTATAGCAGATACACTGACAGGATTTTTTACCTTAAATAAATATTCCACCACATCACAAAACGACCAGGGTTAAGCAGGGTAAAGGGTGAACAGGAGGTTTGCTTTATACACAAACAAATAAATAAATATTCATAAAATGGCACGTCCCAATTTAGCACTCAACGTTGAAATGGTGGTGTTTTATCCTAACGATTTTTTTTTAGTCAGTGCCTAAGTGATTTCAGAAATAGATTATGTGCTAAGGTCTTTGTGTTTTCTCATGCCAAAAAAAATTAATAGACAATTCAATAAGTGTAAATTATACCCTAAACCTGAAGAGTGTAATGCAATATTCCAACTCTATACATGTGATTACATTGCATCAAGACGATATCAGAATCAGGCAGACTGGGATATAATCATAAAATAGTCAAAAAACAAAACAAAACTCAGCATTCCACCTGAGCAACCTACAGTTTAGTGGATTGTGTAAGAGCTTTATCTAAGGCCAAAGGCCAGGACTTTCAAAACAGAAATATCTGAACGTTTTATCGCAGTGTACACACACACACACACACACACACATGCACACGCACACACACAGTTTGTGTGCTCAGTTTACCTAAGAGGATCCTGGTTCTGCCTTTATTATTAAGCTATGCAGTGGCCAGTATTGCCTTGTGCGAATGTGTATCAGGTCCTGTTTATTTAATTTATTTTTGTATTTGTCTTCTTGTTACACCTAATTATCTGGTTGGACAGGTAAACCCGGATACCAGATAAAGGGTGGAGTGAGGGAGGGAAATGTACTCAGAGCTGGCCACTGAGAGTGCTGCTCTACTGAGATACACTACAGGTGAGTCTACCTTTTACAATCGACAGATAAATGAGAACCTAGAGAAACAGAGAGAGTGGGGAAAGGACCTCCAGTGATCTCACCTCCAAAGTTTCTCTACCTCACACGTGCAGTATGAAGTCTGTCTGGGCATTGGTTTTCTTTGCAATCTGTGCAATGCTGGTTGTAGCCTTTCAGGCTATAAAGCAGGAGAGGAATATTCGCAGAACAAGAAAAGAAATTTTTCTAAATACTGAGGACGTGAAGATAATGGAGGAAAAAATCGTGACTTCCAGAATGACACTACAGAAACTAAGCAAAGAGTTGGATCCATTGGACAAACAGCATAAGCAGCTGACAAAGATGATGGACATGACAATAAAAAAGACAGAAAATGATGAGCAAACTTTGAACAGTTGCCGAATGAAGAAGGTAAAAAAAAGTTGTGTGTAATTACTTATGTTGTAAGTTATATAAAATATAGATATTATATATTCAGATAGGTAATAAAGCATATATTAGTGCTTCAGGTTTTAGTCTTCTGTGATATGAACTAAGAATAAACACAATAGTTTTGTCTTCTTAATTACCATTATGGAATGTATGAATGTATGTGTGTGTGTGTGTGTGTGTGTGTGTATATATATATATATATATATATATATATATATATATATATATATATATATATACACATACAGGGCACTTAGTTAAATCCTGATATCAGGTTACTGTTTTCCTGTTACTGTATTATATAATATATACATATTCTATACTGATTTATAATTTTAGAGCAATGACCAATATTTCAGAGGTGCCAGTAGATTATTTACTTGAGTAATGTGTTGCCTTATTTAAAATGACCTTTGACCTGACAGCTTTAACTGACAAGCACAAGGGTAAATATGTATGTTGGTGGCTTTTGTTATATGCATAAAGGGAAGTACATTTGCATGCATGCTGATGTCTGAACATTCACTCCCTGTGTCACAGTGTTACACACAAGAATTCACATTGTTGTTCAGCCTGCTGCTCAGTGATACATTTAATTGCAGCATGTGAAATAAATATTGCAGCTAAAATAAACAACACGGTCTCACAGCATTTCTTTATATAGTCATGAAATGTAATCTATTAATTAAGCCATGGACACGAATTTCCCTCTTTTTTTGTGACACAGCACGACTGGCTTCATCTGGCTTTGTCTCTATAGCACCTGAGGCTGAGGATCATGGGTAATGCTGACAAAGATGCCAAATGTAAACTTTTTCCCCTACTTTTTATCAGAGAATAAGACAGAAAATATAGGGTTAGGGTTATACTGTAATAAATGTGTGTCTCTAATTAACACAGTCTTCTTAATTAACTGGGAGAATATATTTACTGCATTTTGACTGGAAGGAACCACTGATGATGGTTTATAATAGTGAGATAAAAAAAAAAGAGAAAAGAAAAACAATACAGCATCTGTGGTACCCAGTGCCAGAAAGACAAATGTGGCAGAGGCACCAAAAATACTTCCTATTGAAATAGATTACATTAAAAGATGTGCTCAGTGAAAAAAGAGGGAAATTCGTGTTCATGAACACAAATCTATAGATTACATTTCGTGACTATATCACAAAATGCCTTGAGAGCATACTCAAAAGATGCATGAGGCAGTATTGAGTTTCAATCCAATGAGGAAGACAGTTGATGGACCCTTTCTTACACTGGACTTTAAATTTAGGGGTGTTGGTTCAGATATTCAGTCCCCTCTAATGGTATTAGTACAGTAAGGCTAAACCACAAAACAATAAGCTAAATGGCAGCACATGTCTCGAAAGCATCATAAAAGCATCAGTTACGAGCATGATGTAGTTATGAAACCAAATATTAAGTGCTATTTATTTTAACTAGGTTGAAGTGTATCTGTGTTATACTTTTTGCTTACCTAAAATATTGCTGGCAACCAAAGGTACAGCATTTAGAAATAAAAGCTGAATTTCTTATTGATTATATCATATGCTTTTTTATCTGTTATTGAGTGTATAGAAAAAAATATTCTAAATGTTCTATTTCTAAATATTTGGAGTGGACTGTATGTAAAGCTGCTTTGTCTTTAGGAAAATTCTAGAATACATAAAGGAACATATTATGGGTTTGTTGATTTCAGACTCAAACGCTGGAAGTTCTACATTACTTGTAGGGAAAAATTAGTTTGGATGTCCAAACTCTGATTTGAATGCGCCATAGACCTTGTGAGCCTATTAAAAAACTTTTATTATAGCAAAGATGAATAATTCCTGCTTATCCATTTTCATCTTTCTTCTCACTTTAGACAGATGTTGAGCAGGAGAAATCAGAATTGTCTTCATCAGTCGATATTCTAAGGAGTAAGAGAGACTTATTTTTTGTCAGTTGTATATGGTGAAGTAATTAAGTATGAATACCTTTATCAATTATTTAAATAAAAGTAGATGCTTTTTTTTACATACTCTCTATTTATTTAGCAAGTCAGAATGTTGAGATGCAGCAAATGCAGGAGGAGATTCAGCGTTTGAAGCAACAGATCCTGGGAAGAGATTCAATGATCTGTACATATGTGGATACAAAACAGGAAAAGGGAAGGTGAGAGCTGGGCAAACGATTCATGACATTATCAGATGCACTGAAAAGTTAAAATAGCATGGAATTTTTGTTATTATTATTTATTTGTTTACTTCATTTCTCTCTCTCTCTCTCTCTCTCTCTCTCTCTCTCTCTCTCTCTCTCTCTCTCTATATATATATATATATATATATATATATATATATATATATATATATATATATATAAATAATCCTGTTGTAATCCTGATCATTTGATTATTGCCCATATACAAATTGTTGTGAAATTAATCATTTGCTTTATTTGAACAGGAAATTGTGTGCGGACATAAAGGCTGCCAGCAACCAATAGCAAGTACTAAGGAAATTGTACTAAAACATATGTTGTTTTTCATCCCCACAGCTTACACATTTGATCCATCACTTTAGAAATAAAAATGTATTGTTTTTTTTTTTTACATTTTTTATGGTTGTATAATATACTTGAGACTAAGCAAATGTGAGTAGACAGCTCATATGACAAGAGTTTTTGCTAATGCTAATAAACAGCAATACATTTTTACAGAACTCAATTTAAAGTGTGGAAGTCACTCATAGGTACACCCACAACTATCCTTAAATACTATGTAAACATTTACTTGTACAGTACCTATTATTCACTATTAAAGACCACTGGATAAACAAATAGATTTTTTTATTTTAATTAGCCAATTAAAAAGGTTGGGCAAATATTATGCATCCATCCATCTATCCATCCATTCATCCATCTATCCATCCATTCATCCATCCATCCATCCATCCATGGAGCATCCATCCAGCATTATTCCAGAGTAATCCAGAGTATCCTGGATGAATATAGCTTGATCTGTACATACAAATGTGTTTCAGATTCAGTAATGGCAAACATATGTCTTAGAAAATAAAATTGCAAACACACACACACACACACACACACACACACATATATATAAATATACACACTGGGGGAAAAATGATTTGATCCCCATCTTATTTTGTGAGTTTGCCCCTTACAATAAAATTAACAGAGAGAAGCAAAAAAAACAAAAAAACAAAACAAAACAAATAAGTATTTGATCCCCTACCAAACACACCAAATTAGTCCTGTCCCTTTAAGAAAGAACAGCTAATATCAACTCATTATTTGAACACCAGTCACAGAATCAACCTCTTTCATTTAAACCTCTCCGCCACCATGGGCAAGACCAAAGAGCTGTCAAAGGACGTCAGGGACAAGATTGTAGACCTGCACAAGGCTGAAATGGGTTACAAGACTATCAGCAAGAAGCTTGGTGGGAAAGAGACCACTGAGAAAGGTGAGGGATCAGCCCAGAATTACACGGGAGGAGTTTGTTAATGATCTAAAGGGAGCCTGGACCACAGTCATCAAGAAAACCATTGGTAACACACCAAGGTCCTTCTGTTTAAGAATGCACATGAACAGGCCCATCTGAAGTTTGCCAATGAACACCTGAATAATTCAGAGAAGGCTTGGGAGAATGCAATGTGGTCATTTAAGAAAAAAAATGTAGCTCTTTGGCATTAACTCAATTTGCTTTGTTTGAAGGCAGAGAAATGCTAAATATGACTCCAAGAACACCATCCTCACTCTCAAACATGAAGGAGGAAACATTCCTTCACAACATGAACAGAGCCATGATAACCTCCTGGCCTCAGCCAGAACGCTAAAGATGGGTCATGGATGGGTCTTCCAGCATGTCCATTCCATACAATCTGATGGTCTTGTAGCCCATTTCGGCCTTCTGCAGGTCTACAACCCTGTCCCTGACGTCCTTTGACAGCTCTTTGGTCTTGCCCATGGTGGTGGAGAGGCAAAACATTGACCACCAGAGGAGAGGATTCTGTGACAGGTGTTTTTTTTATACACATAATGAGTTGATATTAGGAGTTCTTTCCAAAAAGGACAGGACTAATTTGGATCTGTGGGTTTCAGAATTCTTGCCGGTTGGTTTTCATTGATAGATGATTTCCAAAATTAAGATTTGTTAAAATGAAGATTAAGGACTGTTATTTCATGCTAGCTAATCTATTGTGTAACCGGCCACTGAGTTACAAAACAAATAGCGAATACCATGTCAAAAAATTGATTATGTCACTATGTAAAGGCAATTCTGAACGCATGCAAACCAAATTGAACCCATTAATAATTCCTTGCTAGGTGATTACTATGTACACAGACAATGCTGAACATAAGTGTACCCCATTTATTCACAAATCTGTATGTAGGTATTTATCATTGATTATAGATATGAAGCTTCATAAAACACCCAGCAGTGAAGATTATTGCTAGTACACTACTTTATTGTGTTTGCTATTCAGAGAAAAGGGTATTTTGAGATGCATGTTTGGAAGTAGGCTATTTTCTATTAAAACAAAAATTTTTGTATGCTTTCCCCTTACAATGTCTACAACTGTAGCTTCCTGCCTGTCAAACAGGTTTCCAAAGATAGCTTGATCTTTGTAATCACAGTCTCCTACCTGTGAGCATATCCAGCTTTTGACTGAATACTTATTGTAAACACAGGTAAAGGACGTGACTGATGAGAGAACATTAATTATCTTTTTTATTATATATAATATATATATATAATAGTGCAATATTATGTTTGATGTCAAACTATTAGACTTGAATAAGATGACAGAGGCATAAGTTAAATTATTTATTCAACTTTAAACCTGGTCAAAGTAAACAATTACAAATATTAGACAAAAATTATAATTTAAAACCTAGCATTGTTCATCAAATGAGAGAGACACTTTGTGTCAGTAGGGAAAAAGAGTAAAGACAATGGCCAAACCCCAGAGAAAACAAATCACAAAAGGCCTAGTTCATACTTACATTTAATTTTATTTTCATTTTTCTTCAATTCAATGAGGTGTTTCACAAAAATTAAATGTTTTTCATGTTACAGATAAGACTGAATATGTAAATGTTTAACTTCTCAGTACATAGCAACAGTAGCTTACATTTAACGCCATTCTCCATATTTGTGTTTTCCCAGTTCTTTTTTCACCTGGAAAGTGAGGTTGTGGGAGAAGTTTAATGAACAAGAGCAGATTCTCAGTACCTTTGTTGAAATGTCTTGCGAACAGATATCTTTTGTATCACACTCATATGTGTTTGTTATACATCCCTCTCGATATTTAGGCTGTAATAATAACCTGCTTTCTTCTGCAAAGGCTTTCTACTAGATTTTGTAGTGTGGTTGTAAGAATTTGTATATTCAGTCATGGTTTAATTTGGTTGAGGTAAAGTATCTGTGCAGGCCGTTTGAGTTCTTCCACCGTAGCGCACAAGCATACTGTCACGCTGCAACATGTTTAAAGCCCCTTAGTAATTGTAATGCTACAAGAAATATCCTGCTTCCAACTTTGTATGAGCAGTTGGGAAGGAACCACATATGGAGGTGATGGTCAGGTGTCTATATTTGCTATATAATGTACTGTAAATAGTCTGATGGCTGTTTGCTGCATAACTTTCACTGTACTGTATTTACACCCAAACATTCACCTCTGAGAACTAGACCAAACTGCAGCAACTCCTTGGTCTGAGATGAAGTAGTAAGAGTGGACTTGAAATAATTTATAGTAAAAATCTTTTGAAATTGTTCTATTTGCAAAAACCTTCTACTCCGATGTTTAAAATCACAAACTTTATCTAGCCCATATGAGAAACATTGTCTTTTCCCATGATGAGTTCAATTACAAACCTACAGTACTTTGCTTGTTTTGTGGTTGCAACTTATATACAGGGAGTGCAGAATTATTAGGCAAATGAGTATTTTGACCACATCATCCTCGTTATGCATGTTGTCTTACTCCAAGCTGTATAGGCTGGAAAGCCTACTACCAATTAAGCATATTAGGTGATGTGCATCTCTGTAATGAGAAGGGGTGTGGTCTAATGACATCAACACCCTATATCAGGTGTGCATAATTATTAGGCAACTTCCTTTCCTTTGGCAAAATGGGTCAAAAGAAGGACTTGACAGGCTCAGAAAAGTCAAAAATAGTGAGATATATTGCAGAGGGATGCAGCAGTCTTAAAATAGCCAAGCTTCTGAAGCGTGATCATCGAACAATCAAGCGTTTCATTCAAAATAGTCGACAGGGTCGCAAGAAGCGTGTGGAAAACCAAGGCGCAAAATAACTGCCCGTGAACTGAGAAAAGTCAAGCGTGCAGCTGCCAAGATGCCACTTGCCACCAGTTTGGCCATATTTCAGAGCTGCAACATCACTGGGTGCCCAAAAGCACAAGGTGTGCAATACTCAGAGACATGGCCAAGGTAAGAAAGGCAGAAAGTCGACCACCACTGAACAAGACACACAAGCTGAAACGTCAAGACTGGGCCAAGAAATATCTCAAGACTGATTTTTCTAAGGTTTTATGGACTGATGAAATGAGAGTGAGTCTTGATGGGCCAGATGGATGGGCCCGTGGCTGGATTGGTAAAGGGCAGAGAGCTCCAGTCCGACTCAGGCGCCAGCAAGGTGGAGGTGGAGTACTGGTTTGGGCTGGTATCATCAAAGATGAGCTTGTGGGGCCTTTTCGGGTTGAGGATGGAGTCAAGCTGAACTCCCAGTCCTACTGCCAGTTTCTGGAAGACACCTTCTTCAAGCAGTGGTACAGGAAGAAGTCTGCATCCTTCAAGAAAACATGATTTTCATGCAGGACAATGCTCCATCACACACGTCCAAGTACTCCACAGCGTGGCTGGCAAGAAAGGGTATAAAAGAAGAAAATCTAATGATATGGCCTCCTTGTTCACCTGATCTGAACCCCATTGAGAACCTGTGGTCCATCATCAAATGTGCGATTTACAAGGAGGAAAACAGTACACCTCTCTGAACAGTGTCTGGGAGGCTGTGGTTGCTGCTGCACGCAATGTTGATGGTGAACAGATCAAAACACTGACAGAATCCATGGATGGCAGGCTTTTGAGTGTCCTTGCAAAGAAAGGTGGCTATATTGGTCACTGATTTGTTTTTGTTTGGTTTTTGAATGTCAGAAATGTATATTTGTGAATGTTGAGATGTTATATTGGTTTCACTGGTAAAAATAAATAATTGAAATGGGTATGAATTTGTTTTTTGTTAAGTTGCCTAATAATTATGCACAGTAATAGTCACCTGCACACACAGATATCCCCCTAAAATAGCTAAAACTAAAAACTACTTCCAAAAATATTCAGCTTTGATATTAATGAGTTTTTTGTGTTCATTGAGAACATGGTTGTTGTTCAAATTAAATCCTCAAATAAAATTAATCCTCAAAAATACAACTTGCCTAATAATTCTGCACTCCCTGTAGATTCAGGGAAAAAACTTACTGCATGTACACTTCTACAGTACATACATCTAAAAAGATTACTACAAGTGACATATATAGCAATATAGCATATATAGAAATACACTATGAAAATTGTAGAGTCACACTGAAGGCATCAAAACTATGAATTAACACATGTGGAATTATATACTTAACAAAAAAGTGTGAAACAACTGAAAATGTCATATTGTAGCCACCTTTTGCTTAGATTACTGCTTTGCACACTCTTGGCATTCTCTTGATGCCTACTTTGAAGAGCCTACAATATGACATATTTTCAGTTCACTTTTTTGTTATGTATATAATTCCATATATAATTCCACGTGTGTTAATTCATAGTTTTGATGCCTTCAGTGTGAATCTACAATTTTCATAGTCATGAAAATAAAGAAAACTCTTTGAATGAGAAGGTGTGTCCAAACTTTTGGTCTGTACTGTACATACATTACAGCACAGTGAAATCCTTTCTTTGCATATCCCAGCAAGTTGTGATCAGAGTGTAGGGCCAGCCATGATACAGCGCCCATGGACCAGAGAGGGTTAAGGGACTTAAACACTGAAGAATGTTGTTAATGCATCTGGCAAATAAAAGCTAAAATTCTCAAACCAAAAACCTTCGGTGGATAGCAAAACACTCCCAATCATTTTAAATGTGACTGTACAGCTGTAATCGTTCATATTTATTTCAGGTTTTTTTTCCATTCTCATACAGTACATCTACAAACTGTTTTGATGGACTTAGACAATGGATAATCTCATGTAATATATTAATAAAAGTACAATCCCAATGTACTGAAGATGTATTGAAAACAAGGATGTGAATGTTAGTAGGTGAGGAGGATAAGAAAGGTTTGTTTGTGAAGGTTTATTACAGTGCTGTGTAAAAGATTTATATCCTTTCCTGATAAATGGCCAGGCCCTTTTTGCTCAGTTCTTTGGAATAAAGTTGTCTCTCTTCATCCAGAACTCTGCGCAGTGCCTCCCTACGCACCTTTTAAAACATGACAGATAAAGCAGAGTAGTTTATCTCTTTATCTACTTGTAAGCACTGAGTGGGGATTTTTAAAACTTATAGATTTTTGAGGGGAGATTTTAGAAGTTATTTTATGTATATTAGTATAAACAGGATTGCTTATATAATGAATAGAACATATCTGGCAAATGACCAGGTTCTTCTCTTCGACGTTCTCTGCCTACCAGTATGAGCGCAGCACGACCCAACCTAGCGTCTTTGGCGAGCTCCAGATGTAACAAGGACTTGGCAAAACCAGTTTGGGTGGCTTCTTCAAATTCTGATCCATGCTTAACATAACTGCTCCTTGAAACAGATAAACCAGTTATATGAGGATTGTGAGCAGATGGCAAAAAGGATAAAAATTATTTGCATATCAAAGGCTGTAAATCTGTTTTAGACTTCCTTGTTATATAATTTAGAGAATATTTGGTAGGATAATTGAGCAAAAAACTTCAGCTGAAAACAAAAGCAGAAATCAATTATTTGATATTGCATATTTCATCAAGTAGATCTACCATATAAGTAAGATAAATAATTATAAATACAGCTCAGCTCTTACTACACATTACACACTTCACACTTTTCTTCAACAGTGGAACAGGACCATCAGGGAACCGGTAATGAGGAAATATGATACAGGTAATAACATTTTTTACAAAAGCAGTGAATTAGTAATGACATGATGGCATGTGGAAAACTAGTACAAACATATTTACAAACTACAAAAATCTTGTATACACATTGTTTTAAAGTGTTTCTAAGGTTGTTATGCCACTAAACTAATCTAGGGATCAGCACGCACGCACGCACACACACACACACACACACACACACACACACACACACACACCCACACACACACACACACACACACACACAATGTCATTGTTGGGGTGACAACAAATGATGAAAACAAACCTTTCTAGTTGATCAAGTCTGTGTGCCATTTTCTAGAAAAGAAAGAAGACAGTGGTGATAAGTGTAAGAATATTTTCTGTAAACCGAATATTCACTGGTGACATTTAATCAGACAAGAAAAATGTGTAATAATTACCTCTATTCTGTCTTCTTTCAGTACAGCAGAATTCCTAAAGACTGTTCGGTTTAAGCAGCCATTTCAACAATACTGAGCTTCTTACGATACAAAAACATTTTTATGCTTCAGGTCATTTAGCCGTCGAGGGTTTTACAAGGTAACTATGGAAGCTTTCAGTTAGGTTGTTAAGGTAACGTGTTCTGGTCATGTGATTTCAACACCATGTGCAGTTGAGTGATTCAGGGCTAATGTTTCAGCTCACGAACAAAGGCCGACTCATTCGGCTCCAAAAACAGCTTTTGGATTTACATATTTTTCATGTTCCCAAATAATTACACAGAATTATAAAATGTTTGTTATGTGTAATCACACTGTAGTTCACTCTGAAGTGATGTCTCGGGTGCACAGATAGTGAGTCAAACACACAAGTTAGTTAGCTGTGGAAAATAAAAACCATTCACTTAAAGCAGGATTGTTATCGCACTGAACTAAAGGAAAAGCTTTTAGATGATCATAATTATATACCAGTAAACAATATATTACAGCTATCAATTCAATTTGTATAGCGATTTTACCAATGGACATTGTGCCAAAGTAGCTTAACAGAGATGATGAGGTTATAAAATTGGAATGTATATGTTAGTATCTAAACTTATAGCTCTAAACTCATAGATACTAACATATACATTTCAATTTTATAACCTGACTCTAAAGAGAACCTCATCTTGGTGACACCAAATGTTCATTCATTATAGTTGAATCATTGTTGAGGTGTACTGTGCAGTGATGGGTCCTTAATGCAAAACTGTCTAAGCAAAGCAAAGTCCTAAGCCATTGTAGGAGACTGTTGATATTAATGAAATTACAATTAATTATAGTACAAATCCATCCTCATAGTTTTTGTTGTGCTCAGTGACTTAATGGATTTTTGGGCTGTTAAAGTGGAACCATCCTCAGCTGCACTGCATCTCCAATAGAAAATAACTCCATCCAGAGGTGGCGGATCAGGTGGATCTCAGGAGAGAGAGAGAGAGAGAGAGAGAGAGAGAGAGCGCACTAAAGACACTATATAGTGTATCAATGGTCACAATGGTCAAACGCGCCCCAACACACAGCTGCGTTTTGTTTACAGACCGCTGGTCGCTGATCTTTGCTTATGATCGTGTCAGTGTTTTCATGGTATTTTACTGTATGGCTCATAGATTCACAGAAAACACGCGTCTCTACAATTCCCTCCAACACCTCCGATAACAAGTCTCATCTGACCTTTACTCATACACTAGACACTTCCCCTAGTTTCACTCTGAACTCAATTTACCTACATTACTTTTAAAACTTGTGTCAGCTGAGCGTCATTAGATCAAATGTGAAGTAAGTGCATGGAGTTAGTTTCTTTTTTAAAAGCTCATGACACCCCGCACCACTTCCCCCCGGGTCTTAATGGAGCTAGTGATAGTGAAGGCTGGATTGCTGAATTGAAACTCTCCTCCGTCTCCAGGAAGTACGAGCAGCGGTCATCCGCGTCTTTTACATCATTCAAAGTCACCGGCACCCTGTTGGGTTTCCAGCTTCGTTAGATCGTCGGGAGAAATCAAAATTTATACCCATACGAAGAAAATACTATAGGGTTTAGTTACCGATTCCATCTGTAACACGGAGGTCAGTGTGCATATGCTAGGTGCCGACTCATGCCTGTTCATAGAACGCGCTAGTCAGAGAATGTTGCCAGATCCGTTATTTTTTAAATAAGCGCGTGCCAGGTTTCGTGATTAACCCTGACAGAGCTTTATTATGCTGCGACGCTGCTTCCAAGCCGCGTTGAGGTTCATTCCTCATTGGCCTGCACTGTATCAGGATGTTGTTTCTCAGCAGACTGTGGGTAAAAGCCTGGAGATCTGGCAAACAGCGCACTGGAACACGCGAGGCCTGTCGGTAAGTTCATCATGTTTCCTGTCCAATCAGCTTCAATCCTCTTCTTCTTCTTTCAGCTTCTCCCATTAGGGGTCGCCACAGCGGATCACCCTGTCCTCTACATCTGTCTCTTTCACACCAACCACCTGCATGTCTTCCCTCACCACATCCATAAACCTCCTCCTTGACCTTTTTCTTTTCCTCCTTCCTGGTGGCTCCATCCTCAGCATTCTCCTACTAATATACCCCATGTCCCTCCTCTGCACATGTCCAAACCATCTCAATCTCACCTCCCTCACCTTGTCTCCAAAACATCCTACATGCTCTGTCCCCCTAATAAACTAATTTCTAATCCTGTCCATCATCATCACTCCCAACAAAAACCTCAACATCTTTAGCTCTGCTACCTTCAGCCCCACCTCCTGTCTTTTACTCAATGCCACTGTCTCTAAACCATACAACATCTTAGATCTCACCACAGTCCTATAAACTTTCCCTTTCACACCGCAGATACTCTTCTATCTCAATCAGCTACAATCCTAAGGATTTTCTAGTCATGTGATACCTACTAACATACATATGTACAATATATATACATACATTTTTATATATATATATATATATATATATATATATATATATATATATATATATATATATATATATATATATACAGTGGAACCCGGTTATGTCGATGTCCTAGGGGGTCGCCAAAAAGCATCGAGGTAACCGATGATCGAGATAAACGAAAATCAAAATGACGGCAATATATTAACGTGCTTGAAATTTCTTTATGTACATGATGTGCGTTAATAAATGAGAATGTGCATGCACGTGTTTTGAAGGTTTTTTTACATAACAGCGTTGCCGCGATTTGTTTGATGAAGACATGCTATAAAAATACATACAGTACATGTTTATCAATCAGGAATCCACCTGCCACGCCCCCTTCGGCCCCCTTCAGCGTGTCAGGTGCTTTCTCGGTCGCTTTCTCTGAAGCTCCGCTTCAATCGCGCACATATGGTGCTCGTTTAGCATCATCACCAGCTCCTATTTAAACTTCCACACTCTCACTGTCCGTTATTGTTGGTATATGTTGGTTCACGGCGGTCGTTGTTATCGCGCATGCGTATCCCGGTACGTGCCTTCCCACCGGCACTCTCTCAACGGCTGCGCTTTTCTTCCCAAAGCGCACCGCGGATTTTCAGCTGAAAAACACGGAGTTTGAGCTCCCTCCAAAGATTCTCTATTGGGTTTGGGTCTGGAGACGGGCTAGGCCACGCCAGAACCTTGATATGCTTCTTACAGAGCCACTCCTTGGTTATCCTGGCTGTGTGCTTCAGGTCATTGTCATGTTGGAAGACCCAGCCTCGACCCATCTTCAATGCTCTAACTGAGGAAAGGAGGATGTTCCCCAAAATCTTGCAATACATGGCCCCGGTCATCCTCTCCTTAATACAGTGCAGTCGCCCTGTCCCATGTGCAGAAAAACACCCCCAAAGCATGATGCTACCACCCCCATGCTTCACAGTAGGGATGGTGTTCTTGGGATGGTACTCATCATTCTTCTTCCTCCAAACACGTTTAGTGGAATTATGACCCAAAAGTTCTATTTTGGTCTCGTCTGACCACATGACTTTCTCCCATGACTCCTCTGGATCATCCAAATGGTCATTGGCAAACTTAAGACGTGCCTGGACATGTGCTGGTTTAAGCAGGGGAACCTTCCGTGCCATGCATGATTTCAAACCATGATGTCTTGGTGTATTACCAACAGTAACCTTGGAAACGGTGGTCCCAGCTCTTTTCAGGTCATTGACCAGCTCCTCCCGTGTAGTTCTGGGCTGATTTCTCACCTTCCTTAGGATCATTGAGACCCCACGAGGTGAGATCTTGCATGGAGCCCCAGTCCGAGGGAGATTGACAGTCATGTTTAGCTTCTTCCATTTTCCAATGATTGCTCCAGTGGACCTTTTTTCACCAAGCTTGGCAATTTCCCCGTAGCCCTTTCCAGCCTTGTGGAGGTGTACAATTTTGTCTCTAGTGTCTTTGGACAGCTCTTTGGTCTTGGCCATGTTAGTAGTTGGATTCTTACTGATTGTATGGGGTGGACAGGTGTCTTTATGCAGCTAACGACCTCAAACAGGTGCATCTAATTTAGGATAATAAATGTGGTGGAGGTGGACATTTTAAAGGCAGACTAACAGGTCTTTGAGGGTCAGAATTCTAGCTGATAGACAGGTGTTCAAATACTTATTTGCAGCTGTATCATACAAATAAATAGTTTAAAAATCATATATTGTGATTTCTGGATTTTTTTTTTTTAGATTATGTCTCTCACAGTGGACATGCACCTACGATGACAATTTCAGACCCTCCATGATTTCTAAGTGGGAGAACTTGCAAAATAGCAGAGTGTTCAAATACTTATTTTCCTCACTGTATATATATATATATATATATATATATATATATATATATATATATATATATATATATATATATATATTTTATTTTAGTGTGTGTGTGTGTGTGTGTGTGTGTGTGTGTGTGTGTGTATACACCGTATTTTCGGACTATAAGCCGCTACTTATATATATATATATATATATATATATATATATATATATATATATATATATATATATATATATATATATTTTATTTTAGTGTGTGTGTGTGTGTGTGTGTGTGTGTGTGTGTGTGTGTGTGTGTGTGTGTGTGTGTGTGTGTGTGTGTGTGTATACACCGTATTTTCGGACTATAAGCCGCTACTTTTTTCCTACGCTTTGAACCCTGCGGCTTAAACAACAAAGCGGCTAATTTATGGATTTTTCCAGGGTTAATATATATATATATATATATATATATATATATATATATATATATATATATATATATATATATATATATATATATATAATATTAATTATAATTCTACTGGAACAGGAAAGCAACAATTGTCAATCATAGTGGGTTTGTGAAATGTTTGTGAATTTAATGGGCCTGTAACAGACAAACAGATATATGTAGAAAAATGCAAATAAATAATTTTTAAGCGAATAAATATGATTAACAGACACAGGATGTCCTGCTTAACCCAGAAACATTTCTTCAAAGCAGAACATGCTAAAATGTCAGTCCTGAAGAGCGAGCTACATGATCAATCATGTTTAAACCTTTTTTAATGAGTACTTATTATTATTATTATTATTAAGTCAAGTCAAGTCAAGTTTATTTGTATAGCGCTTTTCACAACAGACATTGTCTCAAAGCAGCTTTACACAAATCAACAGTGATGGTGAATGGTGTGCATTTGTCCCTGATGAGCAAGCCGTGGCGACTGTGGCAAGGAAAAACTCCCTTAGATGTTATGAGGAAGAAACCTTGAGAGGAACCAGACTCAAAAGGGGAACCCATCCTCATCTGGGTGACATCAAGAGTTTGATCATAAATCTTTCAACAATACAGAACACTGGAGAGTGAGAACTAACATGATTACTGGAGTATAAGATTATAAGTAATGTTCTTTCTGCAGTCTTAAACAGTCTATATGGTTAGTAGCTCCGAGTTTTATAAGCTCAGCATTTGTGATCACCACAGATCCAGCATCAGCTTCTCCATGCCAGAGCCTTTAAACACTCCAGGAGGTCCAATGTCAAAACTCCACACATGTAGCGGGATCCAAATGGCACTGGTACGCCTCTAGATGGTTCAGGATGTTTGTGAGTTCGGCATCTACTTTAAAGGTCCGTAATCATCACGAGGTGGGAGGTGACTGAGCTGGAGCAACCTCAGGATGCCTCGGGATGGGGAGAGAAAGAGAAGCAGTGGAGAGGAATTAGCGTAGCTGCTGTTCATGATATTAACAGCACAAGTTGATAATGTGCATGTGATCAGATGTTCTGGAGCACAAGGTTATGATGTGATGTGTGTTATGTGTAGGCTTTGCTAAAAGATACGTTTTTAATCTACACTTAAATTGGGTGAGTGTGTCTTCCTCACCACATCCATAAACCTCCTCCTTGACCTTTTCTTTCCTCCTTCCTGGTGGCTCCATCCTCAGCATTCTCCTACTAATATACCCCATGTCCCTCCTCTGCACATGTCCAAACCATCTCAATCTCACCTCCCTCACCTTGTCTCCAAAACATCCTACATGCTCTGTCCCCTAATAAACTAATTTCTAATCCTGTCCATCATCATCACTCCCAACAAAAACCTCAACATCTTTAGCTCTGCTACCTTCAGCCCCACCTCCTGTCTTTTACTCAATGCCACTGTCTCTAAACCATACAACATCTTAGATCTCACCACAGTCCTATAAACTTTCCCTTTCACTCTTGCAGATACTCTTCTATCTCAATCAGCTACAATCCTAAGGATTTTCTAGTCATGTGATACCTACTAACATACATATGTACAATATATATATATATATATATATATATATATATATATATATATATATATATATATATATATATATATATATATATATATATATACAGTGGAACCCGGTTATGTCGATGTCCTAGGGGTCGCCAAAAAGCATCAAGGTAACTGATGATCGAGATAAACGAAAATCAAAATGACGGCAATATATTAACGTGCTTGAAATTTCTTTATGTACATGATGTGCGTTAATAAATGAGAATGTGCATGCACGTGTTTTTGAAGGTTTTTTTTTTTACATAACAGCGTTGCCGCGATTTGTTTGATGAAGACATGCTATAAAAATACATACAGTACATGTTTATCAATCAGGAATCCACCTGCCACGCCCCTTCGCCCCTTCAGCGTGTCAGGTGCTTTCTCGGTCGCTTTCTCTGAAGCTCCGCTTCAATCGCGCACATATGGTGCTCGTTTAGCATCATCACCAGCTCCTATTTAAACTTCCACACTCTCACTGTCCGTTATTGTTGGTATATGTTGGTTCACGGCGGTCGTTGTTATCGCGCATGCGTATCCCGGTACGTGCCTTCCCACCGGCACTCTCTCAACGGCTGCGCTTTTCTTCCCAAAGCGCACGGATTTTCAGCTGAAAACACGGAGTTTGAGCTCCTCCAAAGATTCTCTATTGGGTTTGGGTCTGAGACGGGCTAGGCCACGCCAGAACCTTGATATGCTTCTTACAGAGCCACTCCTTGGTTATCCTGGCTGTGTGCTTCAGGTCATTGTCATGTTGGAAGACCCAGCCTCGACCCATCTTCAATGCTCTAACTGAGGAAAGGAGGATGTTCCCCAAAATCTTGCAATACATGGCCCCGGTCATCCTCTCCTTAATACAGTGCAGTCGCCCTGTCCCATGTGCAGAAAAACACCCCCAAAGCATGATGCTACCACCCCCATGCTTCACAGTAGGGATGGTGTTCTTGGGATGGTACTCATCATTCTTCTTCCTCCAAACACGTTTAGTGGAATTATGACCCAAAAGTTCTATTTTGGTCTCGTCTGACCACATGACTTTCTCCCATGACTCCTCTGGATCATCCAAATGGTCATTGGCAAACTTAAGACGTGCCTGGACATGTGCTGGTTTAAGCAGGGGAACCTTCCGTGCCATGCATGATTTCAAACCATGATGTCTTGGTGTATTACCAACAGTAACCTTGGAAATAGTGGTCCCAGCTCTTTTCAGGTCATTGACCAGCTCCTCCCGTGTAGTTCTGGGCTGATTTCTCACCTTCCTTAGGATCATTGAGACCCCACGGTGAGATCTTGCATGGAGCCCCAGTCCGAGGAGATTGACAGTCATGTTTAGCTTCTTCCATTTTCCAATGATTGCTCCAGTGGACCTTTTTTCACCAAGCTTGGCAATTTCCCCGTAGCCCTTTCCAGCCTTGTGGAGGTGTACAATTTTGTCTCTAGTGTCTTTGGACAGCTCTTTGGTCTTGGCCATGTTAGTAGTTGGATTCTTACTGATTGTATGGGGTGGACAGGTGTCTTTATGCAGCTAACGACCTCAAACAGGTGCATCTAATTTAGGATAATAAATGTGGTGGAGGTGGACATTTTAAAGGCAGACTAACAGGTCTTTGAGGGTCAGAATTCTAGCTGATAGACAGGTGTTCAAATACTTATTTGCAGCTGTATCATACAAATAAATAGTTTAAAAATCATATATTGTGATTTCTGGATTTTTTTTTTAGATTATGTCTCTCACAGTGGACATGCACCTCGATGACAATTTCAGACCCTCCATGATTTCTAAGTGGGAGAACTTGCAAAATAGCAGGGTGTTCAAATACTTATTTTCCTCACTGTATATATATATATATATATATATATATATATATATATATTTTATTTTAGTGTGTGTGTGTGTGTGTGTGTGTGTGTGTGTGTGTGTGTGTATACACCGTATTTTCGGACTATAAGCCGCTACTTATATATATATATATATATATATATATATATATATATATATATATATATATATATATATATATATATATATTTTATTTTAGTGTGTGTGTGTGTGTGTGTGTGTGTGTGTGTGTGTGTGTGTGTGTGTGTGTGTGTGTGTGTGTGTGTGTGTGTATACACCGTATTTTCGGACTATAAGCCGCTACTTTTTCCTACGCTTTGAACCCTGCGGCTTAAACAACAAAGCGGCTAATTTATGGATTTTCCGTTAATATATATATATATATATATATATATATATATATATATATATATATATATATATATATATATATATATATATATATAATATTAATTATAATTCTACTGGAACAGGAAAGCAACAATTGTCAATCATAGTGGGTTTGTGAAATGTTTGTGAATTTAATGGGCCTGTAACAGACAAACAGATATATGTAGAAAATGCAAATAAATAATTTTAAGCGAATAAATATGATTAACAGACACAGGATGTCCTGCTTAACCCAGAAACATTTCTTCAAAGCAGAACATGCTAAAATGTCAGTCCTGAAGAGCGAGCTACATGATCAATCATGTTTAAACCTTTTTAATGAGTACTTATTATTATTATTATTAAGTCAAGTCAAGTCAAGTTTATTTGTATAGCGCTTTTCACAACAGACATTGTCTCAAAGCAGCTTTACACAAATCAACAGTGATGGTGAATGGTGTGCATTTGTCCCTGATGAGCAAGCCGTGGCGACTGTGGCAAGGAAAAACTCCCTTAGATGTTATGAGGAAGAAACCTTGAGAGGAACCAGACTCAAAAGGGGAACCCATCCTCATCTGGGTGACATCAAGAGTTTGATCATAAATCTTTCAACAATACAGAACACTGGAGAGTGAGAACTAACATGATTACTGGAGTATAAGATTATAAGTAATGTTCTTTCTGCAGTCTTAAACAGTCTATATGGTTAGTAGCTCCGAGTTTTATAAGCTCAGCATTTGTGATCACCACAGATCCAGCATCAGCTTCTCCATGCCAGAGCCTTTAAACACTCCAGGAGGTCCAATGTCAAAACTCCACACATGTAGCGGGATCCAAATGGCACTGGTACGTCTCTAGATGGTTCAGGATGTTTGTGAGTTCGGCATCTACTTCTTTAAAGGTCCGTAATCATCACGAGGTGGGAGGTGACTGGAGCTGGAGCAACCTCAGGATGCCTCGGGATGGGGAGAGAAAGAGAAGCAGTGGAGAGGAATTAGCGTAGCTGCTGTTCATGATATTAACAGCACAAGTTGATAATGTGCATGTGATCAGATGTTCTGGAGCACAAGGTTATGATGTGATGTGTGTTATGTGTAGGCTTTGCTAAAAGATACGTTTTAATCTACACTTAAATTGGGTGAGTGTGTCTGAGCCCCGAACACCGTCAGGAAGACTATTCCAGAGTTTAGGAGCTAAATGTGAAAATGCTCTACCACCTTTAGTGGACTTTGCTATTCTAGGAACTACTAGAAGCCCAGAGTTTTGAGATCTCAGGGAGCGTGGCGGATTGTAGCGTGTTAAAAGACTGGATAGATACACGGGAGCCAAACCATTTAGTGCTTTATAAGTGAGAAGTAATAGTTTGTAGTCTATTCGAAACTTAACAGGAAGCCAATGTAGGGACGATAAGATCGGGGTTATGTGATCATATTTTTTTGACCTTGTAAGAACTCTGGCTGCTGCATTCTGGACTAACTGAAGCTTGTTTATTAATGAAGCAGGACATCCACCTAGTTATTATTATTATTATTATTATTATTATTATTTATTCTGTGCAGATAGTACAAGTTCTCTGATTGGGAATATGCTTTATATATAACACTGTCTGACTTTCATCTCTTTACCCAGAAGATGTCACTGTGGCCCTTCAGTGTAAAGTCGCGGGACTTCAGCCAGCCCAATGCATCCTGGAGTGCAGAGATGCAGGACGTTTATAATCGTTATAATGCACTGTGTGAAGCCGAAACTGAAGAAAGTGGGAAGACGGGGACTTGGCGCAAGCTGCCCAGTTACAACCGCACTCTCAAATACGTTAGAGGTGTGCGATAAGGAATTTGTTTCTTTTGTAGCCAATTGTGTCCATTTTTGCTCATGAAAGCTTAATGTCTTATTGAATTCTGTTATATTCCACTAGCCCTGTTTTATTTAAGAAAATCATTTAAAAGCGCTTCCATTTACGCTTAACTTAACTTCTTGTAAAGAAAATATGTCAGATTGTTAAACATTTTAGACCAAAGAAAAAAAAAAAAAAAGTGAAATCAACTGGCTGTTCCTTGAGCCAAGCCATATTTTCCAGCTGCTTTTTAGTTAGACCTGTCTCTTATTTAAGAATGTTATGAAATAAAGAAAATGAATTAAGACACACCCTGTTACGCAAATGTAAACTGCGGATGTATAATAAATCTTTTGTTTTAAATACTTTACGAAAATATGCTTCTACGTTGCTCCTTGTGCTATATTAATAGAAACAAAAAAAAAAAAGAGGTTTTTTAGCTGTATTTAACATTTAGGCAGATCTTTATTAGGCTATTATGGGTAAGACATGTGATAAAGTGTGTATACCACCATGATCATATGAATTTTGTTTAATTAAGACTCTAATCAAATGTGTAATTGGATGTATAACAAAATACAGTATTTAAAGTTCAAGGTTTACATAAAGAATCACCAAATCAGCAATGCCATTTACCTTTGTATAAATATAACATGTAAATTGTAAATAAACGTAAGAAAATACTTGTTACATTACCACATGTGGCAAAACATAATAGTTTGTACTGTAAAGCATTTAGAAAATCAGTCAGAAAAAGGATTTAGTATACAGTTTATTTTACACTACATGTACACTTTGTCATAGGTATAACAGAGTGAGTGGCCTTGTACACTATACATACTACTATTGTACTGCATGTAAATGTAGTAAAACTGTCTCTATATAAAACTACTCTCATAATTCTAATATAAAAAGACCACTTAAATGTAATACAGCCAACATTGTACAACACACTATTGTTACATTTACATGAACTACACACATACACTTCAGCACTTTCAGGCCGAGCAGTCTCTTCGCCTTCATATATATTCTTGTGTGTGGTTTTGCACAGTGATCCTACTTTAATAAAATTGCTCACACAAGCATTACGTGCTATACATGCAATTTGTTGTCGAATTGTTCTGCTCCTCACAGTGTTGTGTAATGCCTTAAAATGCATAACAGCAACATATAATTTCTGTTTGTTTTTGGATCTGGTAGGCGGCGTGTGCCTGAGTAAAATAATCCAGTCTAAATCCAGACTCTTCACAAGAAACATTAAAGATCTAGGGGCAGCGTTCGAGTATGTGGTTTTTTTGAACCAGCAGGAAAAGAGATGTGTGTGTGTGTTTCAACCTGGACATTTACTGGAGGGGCCTCCTGGGTGAGCAAACGCTGCACTGAACATATTATATTACACATATTATACATTCTATAATTGATGATGATCAATGATTTTAGCAAAGATGTGTCTAACTAAAACTTTCAGCGCTTAATTACAAAGTGAGGCCTAAACCTATAATACCCAAAATAGGACACTGAATGGAAAAATAACCTGTACTCCTGTTAGTGAGAGAAGGGGAAAGTCCCTTCAGCAAAGGAAGTGGTGTAAAAGTGATTTCCTGTGCCACAGACATGTGCACGGTGGAGCAATCGCCACCATGATCGATACAGTGACAGGGACTCTTGCTGGTTACCTGGCTGGGCCTGTTATGACTGCCAACCTCAATATCAACTATCGCAGGTATACAGAATCTATTACCTTAAAGGTGCAAACTCACTACAAAATACACAGAGTTTAGTAGGTGTTTTAAAGTCTTGCATGTTTCTAAATAAATATGCGAGAATTGTCGAACCATGGGATTTCTGCTTGTCTTTTAACTCATACTTGTTTTCACAAAAAAAAGGTCATATGCTGCAACCTGCATTACAAAATCACATTTTAAATATCTATAATAGAATTCTAACTTTAATCATCACAGTAATTCTTTGTGCTACCACCTAAAACACAGGTGCATTTAAAGTTTTTTTGCACTATTATGGGTAGTTTAATATGATTCTACTCCTAACAGTCTTACTAACCAACACTTCTTGTCTGTTTTCAATACACAGTCCAGTACCACTGGGTAGTGTAGTTGTGCTTCACAGTGCTCTGGATCGTGTCGAAGGCAAGAAAATCTTTGTATCCTGTAGAGTGACCAGTACTGATGAATCCAAATTACACACCGAGGCTACAGGTAGATATTCCATATGTTTAAAACTGATAATAATAATAGACTAGCCTAGATATTATTGATCATAGTCTAGCTATGGTTTGTAAAACCCATTATAATAGCAATATGGCCATGTGCAATTGTGTGCATTCTGCTGAATCTTCAAAGGATAAATAATGCACCTGCTCTGAGTGAGCTCACTTGGCACAACGGAAAAATATAGACTCACTGAACACTACTAGGAGCAGTATACTATAGCTAGATCGGGCCTTCCTTTGCTCTCAGAATAGTTTTACATTCTTCATGGCATTTACTTCTAAAGGTGTTCCTTTGGTGCTTTGGTCCAGGTTGAGATGATTGCATCAGACAATTCTTGCAGATTTTTCAGGTGCAGGGCTGCTCAGTGTTCAATGCATGTATATTCTTAGTAAGTTAACCTATTCTTAAAACAGTAATTAACAGTAATTTGATCTTTTTTCAATTTTTGCTTTTGGGTTTTGCAGTGCACCCATGTGTCTATCTGACATTTTTATTGTTTTTTTCTCAATAGCAAGAAGTTGAATAGTTGTTGGATTACTAATTGGATAAACTATTTAAATATGGTAATTGATCCAATCACATCAAAGTCTAATCTCAAAAACATTTTTCAATGTTTTGCTCTTTGAAGTATATTTTAAGGGTAATTCTGGCATACAAATGAGTAACAAGGAAGTCTTGTTGTAAGCATTGGTGTCCTCCTTGGGTTTTACGTGGTGCCTCTAGTGGTGTACTTTGGTATATGTTTTATCCTGTAAGGTAGTGACGTAGACCTGTTGGAGTAAGACAGCATATGGAAAACAGCTGTAAATCCAGTGCAAATAATATTGCTAAAAACTAGATTGTTGAAACACAGAGGGTGAACATTGCTCACTATTGAATTTATTTACATG
Source organism: Silurus meridionalis (assembly GCF_014805685.1). Lineage (NCBI taxonomy): Eukaryota > Metazoa > Chordata > Actinopteri > Siluriformes > Siluridae > Silurus > Silurus meridionalis. Next base: position 20,064,477 of record NC_060887.1, read on the forward strand.
TAGAAATCTGTAAAATCACTATGTCTCTCTCTCTCTCTCTCTCTCTCTCTCTCTTTCTTTACAGCTTTATTCATAGCATTCAAAATGGGATATTTGTTTGGATCTTAATCCTCAAGCCGATTATCATCCGCTGAAGACACTCTGTGTGTGTGTGTGTGTGTGTGTGTGTGTGTGTGTGTGTGTGTGTGTGTGTGTGTAGATGTGTGTGGATGTACAGAACTGTTTACTGTCTTAGACTCATCAGACTCACCAGTTATTTGCTCTACCTCTCTTTATGTATTCACAACTACTATGTTTTATTTATAAATTTTTTAAAATAAACCTTAATATTCACCTTCGAGACATTATTTTGATAGGACTTTGAATGGGTTTAAACATACCGCAAGTATTAGCAACAATAACATGCATTATGTTTTTTAACATAGTAAAATGACCACTAACATCAACTTGATAACTTGCAAATAAGAAGGTATTCATGTGTGCATGCAGTTATAATAAAACAAATCTACAGTATTGTATTTGAATATATGAATGAATAAATATGTGGATTTTTGTGAGTTCATCTTTTATTTGCAATAAAGATTTTCTGAGCTGTATGTATACATTTATTTATTTTGCAAAATACAGTAAATGTTTATCTGTTGGATATTATGATCTAATATATATATATATATATATATATATATATATATATATATATATATATATATATATATATATATATGTAATATGTGATCCTAAAATGTTATGTAGGCTGTTATAAAGCACCCCTGCTTTAAACATCTGCCCATTGAAACTCGTTAATTTTGTGCATAACAATTCTAAAGTAACTTCTAAATGGCAAATTGGTCCAAAGTACAGTAAAAGTAAGAGCAAAGTGTGAGAAAACTAATACTACACTATCAGAAAATAATTAGTTGTATGAGTAATTGAAGAAGAGTGATCCTTGTGACATGTAAAGTGCTTGTGTGCTAATTAATTCTGCTCTATTATATACTGTAGAAATAGTTTTTAACTAGGCACCTCACATAACTTGTCCCCCCTCCTCCTCCTTTTATTATTCCAGTAAAAAGATCTTAATGATATCACAGCATTACGGTAATGAGTGACACGCTGTCCACATCTAAAGGAGAAACATTCATATGGTGAGAAAAACTGTGGTCTCAACTCATTGAATGACGAAGTCATTCAATGCAACCCATTCAGTATATATTAGAATACGGTGATGCCACTTTAGTCTGTAGCATCAGGTTTTATTAAGTACCAAATATAGTATCTGTCTAAGGAACATCATCTATGAAAGACATTTTGTCAAGTATTTCTTTGTTATACAGTATATGAACCATGAAATCCCATAGAGGAATAGAGTAAGCTAGGAATACGGTCCAAAACTGCTAAATCTGCTTCATTCAGGCCTGTTCTATACAGTTGAATCATTTTTAGATCTCAGTCCCTCACTGGTCTGTGTATGTGTTTGCATGTATGAGTGTGTGGTTGAGACTGTCCCCATGCTCTCCAGTGGGCCCCTCGTCTCTTTCTCTATGTAGGACACACATAGTAAGCAATTTCTCTCTCTCTCTCACTTTCTCTCTCTGCATGTTTGTGTGAGTTTGTGTTTTGGGAGAGAATAAGGTGGGCTCTGGTCAGGTTGGCTCTCCATCATGGCTTCTGTGGTGCACTGAAGCGAAGATCCACGATGCCATTTTTTCCATTTGAGGTATTAACGGTAAAACACACACACACACACACACACACACACACACACACACACACACACATACTCTGTCACATAGCCTTTCTCTTTGCTACCCACAGGATATTTGTAGTTATTTAGTATTTAAAATGCTAATAATCAAATTAGTGCATAAATTAATTATAATTAATCTCATTATAATGTTATTTCTTTCACTGAAAAAAATCTGTTAACCCAAATGAATCTGTAACCTCATAACATGTCCATCTCATTAGAAAAAAAATAATGAAATTTGTTAAGTAGATATCGGTGAGAAACAATTGTCCCTATGGGCTAGTGGCACAATTGCACTGCATTATTTCTCCTGATGGGTAAACATGGTCTTGTCTAAAACTGCTTTGAATTGTAGAATATTCCTGCATACATTGTGTTTGTTTGGGTTATAACATTAATGTGTGATAATGAACATTTCCTCAGTAAATGCTGTAATTGCTATTACAGAAGCGAGTAGGCCTGCATGGTCAAGGAGCTCTGTGCTATGAGTCAAGCACAAAGTATGTGTGCCAGCCTCGTCTCCCTCTCCTACATAAGCAGACTTGTCTCTTCTATTCAGAGTCCAGTTTATCTCAGTGAATTGTAAGAATTACAATGGAATTAAAATAAAACCAACACAAAGAAAAAGACAAATCATGTAACGACTGGACTATTGTAATGCATTACTAGGTGGATGTCCTGCATCATAAATGAACAAGCTACAGTTAGTAGAATGCTACACTGGTGACCTGTTAAGTTTCAGATTGACTGCAAACTATTGCTATTTACTTACAAAGCCCTAAATGAGTTAGCGCCCATGTATCTATCAGTATTTTAACACACTCTCTCTCTCTTTGAGATCTCCAAACCCCACACATCTATTAGTTACTGGAATAGCAAAGTCCAATAGAGCATTCTCACATTGAGCTCCTAAAAACTTTGGAATAGCCTTCCTGACAGTGTTCCAGTGTTAGACACCCTCTCCCAGTTTAAGCGTAGATTAAAGATGTATCTATTTAGCAAGGCCTACACATAACAAATATCATAACCTTTGCTCCAGTACATCTGATTACATGCACATTATCTTCTTGTGCTTGTTAATATTATTAACAGCAGATACACTAATTCCTCTCCACTGCTTCTCTTTCTCTACCCATCCTGAGGGTGCTGGCTCCAGTTGTTTTGATTTTTGAAAGAGAAGATGCTGACCCCGCAATAAACCTGACCCATCTAGAGATGTACCAGTGCCATTTCGATTCTACTTCATGAATAGTTTAGACATTGGGGATAAACAACCTCTTAATTGCTACTTAAAATAACATTCTACATCTGCTGTTTCTCCATCATTGAACATTTAAAGGCTTTGGCGTAAAGGAGTTGTGTTCTATCTGTAATGATCTCAGATGGTGAGCTATTTTATGAGTTGCTCAGCAGCTCCTGGTTCGACAATGTCACCTAACTGTAAAAGACTTTGGAAAGGACATAACTTATATTCACTCACTCCAGTGTTAATGGTATTTCTCTTGTTGTGGTGTTTTGCATTGTTTCAATGATTTATAATCACACTCTTGATATCACCCAAATTAGGTTGGGTTACTTTCTTGAATCTGGTTCCTCTCAATGTATCTTGGTGCCAGATGTGCATGTGTTAGTACTTTTACTTTTTATCACTTACCTCCCCTCATGAAACCATTGGTAGATTTGAACTGGTTAACACCTTGCCCACTCTTCCATAATCAACTGTGCCACATGAATCTACAGTACATATATCCACTATCATTGTACCCACTGAGCCACAAAGCTATGGTGGCTCAGACAACTGTGTTCAGACTGTTTTGGTCCATTTTCTGTAGGCAGCCACATTAGCCATAATTTCCCAGATTTCCCAGACTTAATATACAGTTTATCTCTCCTAGTTTGTTTCAAAAAGGTGGCACACATACCAGTCAGAAAAAAACATCTAAATTACATGTTGCAAAATGTTATGCAACAATACATTTATTAATTTATGACAGTCATTCTCAACTACTGAATAATAATAAAAAAAAAATTCACATCACTTAAAGGAATTTTACAAGTATTTTGCCTGTTGAGGACTTTAAATCAGAAACAGATGTCAGGAAACATAGTGTGTAAGCACATCTTGATATTCTGGATATATTTTCATATTTATTAACAGGAAAGACGATGACCTTAATTGACACAATCTGGTTGTTGTTCATTCAGAGCCCCCTTATTAATAATTGTTAATTATTACTATGTTAATGATTACTATGGTCATAACATTTACTCAAAAATGCATAAAGGGTTGAAATGTTCTGCACATAATGTACACATACACCTTAATGAGGTTTAATATAGACCTCTGTGGTTTACATCTTTGGGGAGGTCTTAAAGGTCTTATGACATACTCTACTGCAGATTAATTTAACATAATTTGAATATACTATAACTTAGTATACTGTATGATGTGGTGAAATGGTACTCTTAACACCTGAAGATTGCATAATTGATACCTTGATGATTTTTGTCATTTTTCAATCCAGACTCAATAAATCAGAGTAAATATAATGTGGAATAATTATGTACAAATTCTAAAGTGTAGACAGAGGGCAATCTCTTTTTGACCACATATACACTGTATCATGCTAACTCAGCCAAATCTGATCAGATGTATTAAATCTAGTCTGTAATAGCTCAGTAAATCTAACTAAACAAAAACTGCTAAATTAAATACTACCTTAAAATACTACCTTTATATAAAAACTTACACTTTGAATAAGTTTGCATTTATGCTGTTCCTGCACAGTCAGTATGAACTGTGTGCATTCACAATCAAAAAGATGTTATTGTCAAAACAATCAGTTTGCACAAATGCATTTGCTCCTACAATCTAACACCTGACAGAGTTACTTTGTTACTGTAAAGAGTATACTTAAGTACTTGCATGAAAAATTGCTGAAGCTGGTATACATGTAAACATTAAATGTATTTCTAAAATTCATATATAACAGTGTGCACATCTTCATCAACTGCATTACAGTAGCCTCAAAAGGTTGTGTTATAGATACATTTATTAATTTATGACAGTCATTCTCAACTACTGAATAATAATAAAAAAAAAATTCACATCACTTAAAGGAATTTTACAAGTATTTTGCCTGTTGAGGACTTTAAATCAGAAACAGATGTCAGGAAACATAGTGTGTAAGCACATCTTGATATTCTGGATATATTTTCATATTTATTAACAGGAAAGACGATGACCTTAATTGACACAATCTGGTTGTTGTTCATTCAGAGCCCCCTTATTAATAATTGTTAATTATTACTATGTTAATGATTACTATGGTCATAACATTTACTCAAAAATGCATAAAGGGTTGAAATGTTCTGCACATAATGTACACATACACCTTAATGAGGTTTAATATAGACCTCTGTGGTTTACATCTTTGGGGAGGTCTTAAAGGTCTTATGACATACTCTACTGCAGATTAATTTAACATAATTTGAATATACTATAACTTAGTATACTGTATGATGTGGTGAAATGGTACTCTTAACACCTGAAGATTGCATAATTGATACCTTGATGATTTTTGTCATTTTTCAATCCAGACTCTTATTTATGTACTGTGCAATTCACAATAAATCAGAGTAAATATAATGTGGAATAATTATGTACAAATTCTAAAGTGTAGACAGAGGGCAATCTCTTTTTGACCACATATACACTGTATCATGCTAACTCAGCCAAATCTGATCAGATGTATTAAATCTAGTCTGTAATAGCTCAGTAAATCTAACTAAACAAAAACTGCTAAATTAAATACTACCTTAAAATACTACCTTTATATAAAAACTTACACTTTGAATAAGTTTGCATTTATGCTGTTCCTGCACAGTCAGTATGAACTGTGTGCATTCACAATCAAAAAGATGTTATTGTCAAAACCATCAGTTTGCACAAATGCGTTTGCTCCTACAATCTAACACCTGACAGAGTTACTTTGTTACTGTAAAGAGTATACTTAAGTACTTGCATGAAAAATTGCTGAAGCTGGTATACATGTAAACATTAAATGTATTTCTAAAATTCATATATAACAGTGTGCACATCTTCATCAACTGCATTACAGTAGCCTCAAAAGGTTGTGTTATAGAGACATTTATTCGTAAACAGTTCTAAGAATCTAAACACTGGAAATCTATATTAAGTCACCAAAATTTGTAAACATGCTAAACTCCTTTTACTATATTCATTGACTGCATGTTGGCTGATTTGATTTAAAAACATAAATATTTAATTGCAAATTTGAAACCTATAATATTTAATCTTATAATATCCAAAAACTGTAACCCTTTACCGTAAAGTTTCTTGTAATATATGTTAAGTAAGTTACTGTATTTTTCAGTTAACTAAGTTCAGGATTTTTTGTGCCAATTTCAATGTTCTTTAAACATTCTAGACCTTTCTTTGTCTAGCTAATATGTTTTAACTTTTCTGTGATGATGGGAATAGAGGTTTGTGCCTGTACTGCAGCCAAACTGGAATGAATCAGTGGGAATTTAATGAACAAAACACCTGAAATAATTATTTCTGTTAATAATATAATTCAGAGGTGTATGAGTTTTTGTGTAGTTTTTAAGCTTTTGTGAGCTTTAGTTAGCCTTTCCAGTAACGTTATCAATAATGATAAATTGACAGTGCTGCAGAAGAAGACGGAAAGGTATTTCCGTTTAAATAATTTAATATTTGTAGACCATGTTTCTAATTTGTTTTCTTAAATGTTTTTACCTCACAATCATTAAAAATTCAGCACATCTTCTCACTTACTTACAGCAAGTTACCATATGTCATTTGTATAACCTGATTGTCTTTAAAAGGCCCAAAATGGCAATAAAACTAAATTTAGTACTATTTGTTTTGAAATATATATATATATATATATATATATATATATATATATATATATATATATATATATATATATATATATATATATATTGCAACTAATATCATGTTTTTAAGTTCTTATCTTCTACTGTTATAAAAAAATATTTAAATTATATTATTTTTAAATAAATAAATTTTGACATATTGTATTGAAATCTTTCTTTGCACTTATGCCTGTAAAAATACAGTGTAATGCTTTAGACAGTATCGTTTAATAGTGTACAAGTTTATATCACATTACAATAGGAAACGGTATTTGCTTATAACAGTATTGTACTGTAAATATTGAGTCCAGTATTCGCCCTGTAAAAATGCAGAAAGTTGCTAGCAGCTTAGCAAGGGTTTTACAGTGCACATTTTTGCCGTGTTTACTTTGCTCACTGGATGCTGCAGTGGCTTAATTCTGTCGAAAAAAACATGTTGAACCTGAAACATTACAATATATTTCACCAACTTTATGTGGAACGGTCTTATTTTAATTGTGCCTTGGATTTCGGCTTCGGAAAGATGGCAGTTTAAGAACAGCAGTTTCAAAAACTCGCTGTTCAAAATGTCAAAAAACATAGTAGCTAAGTAAGATTTCCTCACCCAGTGAATAAATGTCACACTTTGATCATGTTGTTGTAGTGTTATGTGCTGTAGAAAATCAAAAGCCTAATCATTTCAGTTTGCAATCGTACACCAGCCTAAATGTCTTGGATGCACCTGCACTATGTTGGAGTCCCCCTTTTCACTTCTGGGGAGTAACCAAACTTTAAAAAATGTTATAACATTATTTGTGGTTAAGATACATGCAAAAGCGAAAAAAAGGCCTGTAGACTTTGAAATATCATAGGACCACAGCAGGAAATGTCAAACCTTCACCATGTGAAGTGTTTTCCCTGGCCACCACACATGTATGCTAATCTTCCCTCTTTGATAATGAACAAACCACTGATTAATTTGAGGTTAGTCCCACAACTGATTGAGCCTATGATGCAGTTCATCCTAACTTTACTAGGCATGTTTGTACTCTTGCAAAATATACTGTATATTCAGGTTCAAATACAGAGAGTAAAGGCCAGCAAATCCTCTGTAATTTTACTTTGTATGTTACTTTGTTCACTATCTAATCATCCCACATGTAACCAAAAAGATAATGTGATTTAAAAGTAAGTGAGTAATCCACCACAGTTACCACAATCAAATATAGAGATAAAGGAAGAGAACTCTCAGCATGATGAAAAATTTCCTTTTTTTACTTTGTTCAGATTTTGTTCTTGTACATTTCTCTTTCATAACTAAAAATCTCACTCCATTTTGATCTCCTTCTCTAAAAGGGCTGCTGTGTGTTGTAAGACTGAAAATGATCAGGATTAATGTTTAAGTTATGTGAAGCTGTTTTGGACTTCTGTCTTATTAACATAATATACCTTTATAATTAACATTCTATGGTTTTTATTTTCATATATTTGTCAGACATGCTTTCAGGGTAAGCAGCTATAGTGGCTTATAGTGATTTGCTTATGAAACATTAAAAGCTATAAGATAATAATCAGCTCTCTGAGTAATACAGTCACTGTACTGACATGTTTAAAAATCATTAGAAGTCTTGTAATAGATAAAAACAATTTTGTTAAAGGAGAGATGAATAAGGTATATGACTCTTACTGATATGAGCAATAATAATGGTTCAGTGACCTGGTGAATTATGGATAAACTTAGGGATAACTTTAAAGACTAATTAATAAATTAAAAATGTATGTTTGTAATCTATTTATTTGGGACAATTCCCATTGTTTAAAGTGCTGTACAAATGAT